>NC_080053.1:14950545-15060545 GCF_026212465.1 Amaranthus tricolor
ATGTTATTTCTTAGATTGCCAATAAATTAGAGAGCCTCCTAGAATTTGACAATTTCTTGTTATGCTTTTTCTATCGAATTTAAAACCTATAAAATTAGAATTCGTAAATCCAACTAACGAGAAATCGGTATTTTTTGGATACAAAAGACCAAGGTCTCGAATCCTATTTAATATCTAAAGATGCTTTTCACAACCATGCGATGAGATTCGTTAGGGTTAGCTTGAAAACGAGCACACAAACCAGCACTTAACATAATAGTAGGTCTACTTGCAGTTAAATAAAGTAATTATCCGTTCATACTTCGATAATAGTTTTTGATCTATGGACGTAATATCAACGTCTAGATCAAGTGAGCATGCATAAGTCATAGAAGTTTTCGAGGGTTTGGATTGGTCCAAGTTATATTTCTTTGGAAGGTCTCTAACATATTTGGCTCAATTGATGAATATGCCTTTTTTTTCTTGTTTGATTTGCAATCTAAGGAAGAATGTCGATTCTCCCATCATGCTCATTTAAATTCTTTACTCATCAGATTAGAAAATTCCTTGCTAAGAGATTCGTTAGTAGCATCAAATAAAACATCATCATCAAAAATTTGAACAATAAACATGTCATTACCTTGAGTTTTAATGAAGAGTGTCTTGTCTATCATACCTCTTTTAAACTCATTTTCCATTAAAAAGTTTAAATGTCTTTCATACCAAGCTGTAGGTACTTGCTTTAGACCGTAAAGAGCTCCCTCCAATTTAAAAACATGATTTGGAAAATGTTCATTTTAAAGATGGGAATTAAATTGATCTACATACACTTGTTCATTAAGATTAACATTTAAGAAAGCACATTTAACATGCATTTGAAAACATTTTATGTTCACAAATGATGCAAATGCTATATGCATTCTTATTGCTTCTAATTTACCAACAGGTTCAAAAAGTATCTTCATAATCGATTCCTTCTTCTTGATTATAACCTTTGGCAACAAGTCTAGCTTTATTATGAACAATCTTACCATTTTCATCAAGTTCGTTATGGTAGACCCATTTAGTACCAATGATAGTATGATCCACTCGTGTTCTTACAAATTCATTTAGCTCATTTTATATGGCAACAATCCACTCATGTTCTTGTAGTGCATCATCATGATTCTTTAAATCTATGAAGGAAACAAAGGCATAAGAAACACAATAACTCTTCAATCTTTTTTGAATACCTCTTTGTGGATCCATGATGATATTTTCCAAGGGATGAGAAGATGCATGTTTGAATTTACTTATAATAACCAAAGGAGATACTATTTGTTCTTGGAGTGAAATTTGAAGGCCTTGAGAGTTGTTATAAGAGTTATCATCATCTAGACATGTTCTTGAGGCTTAGGTTCCTGATTAATATTGTTAGGGCCTTAAAAACCTTTACTTGTCCCCAGATTAGCTTCGTCAAGGACTTGAATCTGTTCCTCAATGTTTATTCTGTTCTTCTTTGTTGTTTCACCTTCATCATAATCATCATGACATAGTTCTAGATCTGCAAAAACCTTCACTCAAGATTCCATTATCTTTTTAATAAAAAATAACATCTATACTTTCCTCCACAACTTTTGTGCGTAGGTTGTATACACAATAAGCTTTACTATTAAGAACATAATAATGAAAAATAGTTTCGTCACTATGTGTATCAATTTCACCAAGGTTTTCCATGCAATTATTATGAACAAAACAAGTACATCCGAAAGGTTTAAAATAAGAAATGTTTGGTTTTCTCCCTTTGAATAAGTCATAGGGAGTTTTTTTTTCAAAATAGCTCTTATTAAACATCTATTTTGGGCGTAATTTGTAGTATTGACTGCTTCTTCCCAAAATATTTTAGGAAGACCATTTTGTAAATGCATTATCCTAAACATGTCCTCAAGAATGTGGTTTTTCCCTTCCACAACTCCGTTTTGTTGAGATGCTCTAGGAGCGGAGAAGTCATATGAAATATCATATTTTGCACAAAAAGAGTCAAAACTAAGTTGATTAAATTCTCTACTATGGTCACTTCTTTTAAAAGATTGAAATTCTTTTCAAAATTTTGAAAACTCCATTATAGCTTCAGATTTCTCACGAGGAAAGAATATCCATGTGAAATGACAGAAATCATCAACTATAAAAAAGATATACTTTTTACCCTTAAGAGATTTGCCACGCATAAGGCCAAAAGATTTATATGTAAAATTTCAATTGGTCGAGAATTACTTACCATCTTTTTAGATTTAAAGGAACCTTTGGTTTGCTTACCTTTGGCACACGACTTACATAACTCATCAATTTTGTAGATAAGTTAGGTGGTGCTCTTACTAACTCATAAAAAGCAAGTAATTTAATAGTATGCATGTTTAAAGTCCAACTTTTCTTTTCCAAAGCCTCATATCATTCGTTATGGCCTTGAGATATTTCAAACTTGAGCTTTCAACTTTATTAGTGAACATAGTATTAATATTATCACATCTAGAAGCTATAATGATGATTTTCTTAGATTGGATATAAGTTATCTCACATTGTCTTTGTCAAAGATAACTTGATTTTCTTTGTCACAAAGTTGAGAGATGCTAAGGAGATTGTACTTAAGTACATCAACTATTAGCAAATCCTCTATGGAATAAGATGAGTCACAACCAACTTTTCCAATACCAATAATATTGTATTTTGCTTTGTCACCAAGAGTAATGGTTCCACTGGTTTGTTCTTTGAGCTTGGTGAATATAGATGATTTTAAACTCATTTTCCTTGAACATGCATTATCACAAATCTATTTACTCGGAACTTATAAAGCAACACATCAAAACTTTCAGCTAGACCACTTTGACAATCCAAAAATGTTTAACATGTGCTCTTTGTTGAACCGGATAAGTGTTCTTGATAATATGAGGATCAATTCTTCTACAAGGACATGTAAATTTCATATGACCGTTGCCATAATATGAACTAATAGGTCCCAGCCAACTACCTTTTAGCTTCGATAAAAGTGGTTTGGCTATTTTAGAAAAAAGCATATCATTTATACATTTTTTGTAAATTTGGCTAGTGTGTCACTTTCAGATTTGCATCTCACAATTAGATCTTTCTTCTCCTTTTCAAATCTATCCTTGGAATAGTTTAGAGAAGTTAGTTTTCGTTCAAAGCAATCTTGTCATCTATCAAGGCCCTAACCATGTTATCATGAAAGTCGTCAAGGTCTTGACCTTAAGTTCGAAAACAAAATCTGAATTTTTCATTTGACATTCCAGATCTAACTTAGAAGACTGTAGCACATCTAAATTTTGTAATAAGTTATCTTCTCTTGGTTGATAATCCAAAACTTCAATTCTAAGAAAGTTTATTTCAATAATTGTTGAATTTTTCTCATTTTTAAGAAGATTTAATAAAATATTTGTACGAACTTCCTTAGGTCCATTTATAAGATGTTCTATGGTTACCTCAATAAGAGTTTGTGAATCCTTGGTGGAATCTTCATACGCCATGAGACAAAGATCACCACTATCATTATCTGAATCATTAAAGGAATCTAAATCACTCTAAGTGTCAAGCATGGCTTTCTTTTTGTTATATCCTTTATCATTCTTGCTTTTATAGTGTTTTATTTTATCTTTCTTTTTCTTATTAGGGCAATCCTTAATAAAGGGATCTATAGAATCACATTCAAAGCAAGTTAGTACAACAGATTTTGAAGATTTTGATTGCTTACCTTATAAGAATCTAAGAGATTGTGGATGTTTGTCTTTCTTAAATTTCTTTTCATTTTCGAGATTTGAGAGAGTCCACGTGCAACTAGGACTAAAGGATCAACATCATCACTCTCTTCATCCAATGAGGAAGGTTCTTCAACCTTCTTGACCTTAAAAGACATGCTCTTGACCATTACCTTTAGTCTCCATTTACACTTTGGAATACATCTACGGATTTTCTTGAGTTTCTCTTCATTTGTAAAGGTTTTTCTCAAGAAATATAGATTATTCACTATAAGTGTAAATCGAGTGAGCATCTATTTAATAGATTCATTGGGAGCCATTTTAAACAATTCATACTGATGGAGAAAGATACTTATTTTGTTTTCCTAAACTTGAGTTATTCCCTCAAAAATAACAATAATAAGTTTTTACCAAATTTTAGGACCCTAAAGCCATCTTTTTTTATTATAGACTGTCTAGGACCGTTTTTGATAATATCTCATATTTCAAGACCTTGATCAATAATAAACATTTGTGGAAGAGAACGCCAATGAAAAATTATAAGATAAACTAACAAAAACGTATTCTTGAATGTAGAGCTCGAGAGTAATTTTGTGGAGGGATTCTTTAAAGGCTTTGAAAGACGTTAGTAATTATTAGCTCTTTGGAATGGATTATAGTAGAGTTATGTATCTTTCAATGAGCTTCATCTTTGAATTAAATAGTTATTGAAGCTAGAATCATCAATAAATACTTATCTAAACTAGAACATTTGAGGCCTTCAAACTGAGCACCCGAATCTTTGTATCAAAAGGAATATGTTTCCCACAAAACTTTGTTAGAATAAAACATAATATATCAGTAGGAATAATTGAGTAATCTTTCCTTCAAATATAATCTTTTCTTAGAATGGATAACTAAAGTTTTTGGCAATGATTATATTACAAGAAAATAATATCTCTTATTTATGGCAAGTATAAGGATAGATTTACATATGGTATTCATTGACTTGGAGAAAGTGTATGATAGCATACCACGAGGCGTCATCTGGGATAGCCTCAAGGCTAGAGGTATTTCTTCAGTGTACATTGAGGCTATACAGGATAAGTACGACAGAGTGTCGACTAACATTCAAACACCGATGGGGATAACAGAGCCTTTTCCGGTTAAAGTTGGGCTACATCAGGGATCAGCTCTAAGCCCTTTCATTTTTACTGTCATTATGGAAGAGATTTCTCAATCTATTTGGGAGACGGTACCGTGGTGCATGCTTTTCGTGGATGACATAGTGCTGTAGCAGAAACTAGAGAGGAGTTTAGTAATAAATTGGATAAATGGAGGGAAGCTTTAGAAGGTAAAGGGTTGCGCATTAGTTGTATGAAGGCTGAGTATTTGCGATGTGACTTTACCAATAGGTCAACCAGAGGTGTCTATAGGAGAAGCAGTTGTTAAATGTACGACCAAGTACAAGTATTTGGGATCGATCATTCAAAGGGATGGAGAGATTGACGGAGATGTAAACCATCGCATACAAGCGGGTTAGATCAAGTGGCGTGCAACCACCGCAGTGCTATGTGATAAGAAATTTCCAAGCAGGTTAAAAGGAAAATTCTACCGAACGACAATCAGACCTGCTCTACTATATGGGATTGAATGTTGGCCTGTGAAGAAGATTTTTGAACATAAGATGGAAGTCACAGAAATGCATATGCTGAGGTGGATGTATGGGCACACATTGATGGATCGAATTAGGAACCAAGAGTTTAGAGAAAAACTAGGGGTAGCCCCTATTTCTGGGAAAATGCGCGAAAATAGATTGAGATGGTTTGGACATGTGCTGAGAAAGGCCCTCGCCGCCCCTGTGAGGAGAGTAGAAAGCATTATAGTAGAGGTAAGAGGAGTCGAGGAAGACCTAGGAGAACTTGGGATGAGCAGATAAAAGTTGACTTGCGTGAGCAAAACCTCTCCGAGGGCCTGACTAGGGATAGGGGTAGTTGGAGGCGTCATATCCATGTTTTAGATTACTAATGCCCTCGTATATTACCTCTTTGTGTTCTTACCATCCTGCTCCTCTCGTTTTTTTTATTAGTTTTTTTGTCCCCTTCTTTTTATTTTGTAGGTGGGTCTACTTTTTATTTATGGGCCTTTTTATCTTTCACGTGTAGCTACGTCTTCATATCTTTCTCGAGTCGGGGGACTCCTTTGGCCGTGCTTTCCTCTATGGGTATGAGTTGCCGCCGTCCTTCACTCCCTAGACCCTGTCCATAGTTTTTTCTATGAGCGGGATATACTGGGTTGGATGATGATGATGATAAGGAGAGAATGGGCTTTAAGGATATTGCCATATACTAAGATTTCTTGATAGTATATATAAAAAGTATTCTTACCTTGAAGATTCACTAGCCGTTGGTAGGTAGCAAAATAAGGCAAAGTATGTTTGCCATCAATTTAGCAAACGACTATACTTCATATAATAATATAAACATACTTATATTTCATACTTTATAAATAATATAACCATAAGAAATAATAGCGTATATGACTTAATAATTTGATCAATCATAAACATAGACTCTTGCCTTCCATCATAAAATATAAAAACTAATTTAATTAAGGGGTCAAGTCAACTAAACTTTAGGTTACATTGAGTGAAAAACAATGGCTAAAAGTTCATTTACTAAGAATATGACCTCTTTTAAATACATAGTAGTAAAGTCAATTCTTGATTTTGCAAGCACAAAAACTTTATATCTTAATGTGATAATTTAAACATGTATTATCACACATTATCTAACGTATAATGGATTTAAACATAGCTACAAACATTTGATGTATCATGGAGAAACAACCTACAAATAAAACTTAATTCGACTAGAACTAGCATGATGAATATCGATCATGAGATTTCCAGTTTTATTGATACTATAGGATTATTGAACGATATTTTAAAGACTATATGACAAGAATGTGTTGAGAATGACGATCTTAGTCAGAATATTGATGTAGGAGATCCTATAAAAGGGTAAGACAATGATATTGATGTAGGATGCTGGATATGCAAAGGTAAAAAAGCTGGTCGATTAAGTACTATATTTAAGGTCAAGTTATTCGAAGCTTTTTTTAGCTTGCACCTATGTCATTTGAATCCGTGCGTGGTTGGTCTAATAAGTCATTTGTTATGTTAATGACGTTGTTATTTATTTTCTTTCCTAATATAGTTTTGTTTTCTTCATCATGGAACAATATCAAGCGATTGTATAGGGATTTAGAGCTTCAGTATGTAAAAAATCCATAATTGTCTAAATGATTGTATTTTATACTCAGATGAAAGAGAATATCGGGATGAATGTGACAAGTTTCATACCACACGATGGAAGGATAAGGCTTGAAGATTACCGAATAGAGTCTTACATTATTTCCTCTCAAACAATGCTACTTACGATGTACAATCCGAGGAATAAAAATAACCTTCAGGTTTTTTCAGCTTTGGCGAACATCTGGAATAACTAGTGAATTACAAATTTATTGTACCGCAATTGGTGCATTGGTCTTTGCAGAATTAATGCTTTTCGCTGGTTGGTTTCATTATTATAAAGTTGCTCTAAAATTGGCTTGGTTCCAAGATGTGGAATCTATGTTGAATCACCATTTAGTAGGACTACAAGGGCTTGGATCTCTTTCTGGGGCGGGGCATCAAGTCCGTGTATCTTTACCAATTAATAAATTTCTAGAATAGATGAGGATATTGTTGGCTTGACCCCCTTGAATTAAATGGTTTATATGATGGAAGACAAAGCCCTTGATGTGTTTATTATTGTCAAATTATTTAAGTAAGAATTATTTTTTTCTTGATTGCTATGTTTGATTGTTATTTCAAACTAACATGTTTTATGTAGCTTGATATATTAAGACTACTCGTTGTTGTCATTAACATACTTATTTTGTTGAGCTAGTAAATCTTTCTCAAAGATGCTTATAATATATTGAGATATATTAAAATATCTTTGATATTCTAGAAAGCCTCCATGATTCATATATGCATTTGTATTCCTATATAGGTTACTTGCAAAATAAGAGTTGTGTCTCTTAGAAATTTTATACTGGAAATTAATCATCTATATATGGAAAGAGTATTGATTGACTTAATTAATTATGGAGAGATTATATTCTCCTAATTTATTATTTTGTTGATTCATTTTGTGATAAAGACATTTTAAAGTCTTCTAATGTTTTTATAGAGTGATTTGGTTTTCATAGTATAACTCCCATTTATATTTATCTTTGTTGCAAAAGGTAGAAAGGGGAAGTTTGAAGTGTAAAGAGTGTTTCGTTTGTTCACTAGGAATTAAGTGTCTAGTTGGTAGCATTGGGCTACAGGAAGTGTTTGAAGTATAAGTGTGACCTTTTAAAGCTCGTACTCTAGAACTCTAAGTGAAAGTGAATAAAGAAATCTTCCCAAAAAGCCTAAGAGTTATAAGAATTCAAATAAGAACGCAAGGGTGGAGACCTAGGTCCTTTTAAGGGCTAAACTTCGTAAATCATTTATGTTCGTTATTTTTTCATAAATTACAATTCTTTTTTTTATATTTTTTTTATATCTCTATCCTTCATATTCATAGTTAGATTCATTGCTTAAATATATTTGACAAATAGTTTGACTGTCAAAGTCAACACCCTAACTAGTTTCATAAAAGTTTGTCATACTCTATTCAACCCCTCCCTTTTAGAGTATTTTCTTCCCCTTACTGATTCTTTAATTTATTTTAGAACCCAACTCAAGAATTTGATACAACCATCAGTGAGGTATTTTATAATGAATTCACAAGGTTATTGTGGCTAAGCCTGTTCAAAAAACCCCTATCCATTTGACCCGATCCAGCGACCTAATGACCTGCGTCTTAAATGGCATGTCAAAAATAATTGTAACCAACGGATCGGGTCATGAGCCACAAAATAATTTTATTTGGGTACCAGTTGACCCGTTTATTAGAGGGGGGATTTTTTCATCAAGGGTATGTAATGTAATCTAACAGCACTATTATTTTACTAAGGATATGCACTATGCACATCCAGTACCCCGGCAAATAGTATTGATTGGCTTAACTTAATTCATACAACATCTACTTAACATGTATTATGAATAATTAACAATAGTTTATGAAATTTTACCTTTAAAATACAACGTGGTACATGATAGTTTACAATATATTTGACCTTAATCACATAAGCAGTAACGTGTATTATGAATTTGTAGTCAAAATATAAGGCAAGAAAATATATCAGCAACTGTTGGATTGTTTGTTCCATTTTTATGAAATTAGATTTGGTATAAGTTCGAACTATCCGGGTACCTGCAGTCCCGACCCGGTATATCCGGGTACCCGAATACCCGATATTCGGGTACTCGGATAAAACGGGTTAGGACACGGGTCGGTAAAATATGTACCCGACTACCCAGGTACCCGGTTATGAACACCCGTAATTGTGGCTTTTCTTAAGGGCATGTTTCTTATGCAAATGTTTATTAATGATCATGATCTTGAAATACGGGATATTATTAAGAATGGACCCACAACACATATAATCAACAAAGAAGGTGTAAAGATTCTTAAACTTGAAAACAATTATAGTGAATCTGATCTTGAACTTGAAGCCAAAAACTACAAGCTCATAGACTTACTTTATGGTAGTTTGAATAGTGATGAATTCAAACGTATTTCCTCCTTCATAGGTGCTAAAGATATGTTTTATAAATTTATCCTTACTTATTCGGGTACTAGTCAAGTCAAGAAAACCATAATAAGTTTTATTTATCCATATATATGAATATTTCAAGATGGCTCCAGATGAATCCATCAAAGTTATGTTCATTCTGTTTACTCTAATGGTGAGCAACCTACATTCCTCTGCATAATCCTTCACCAATGAAGAAAAAGTCAGAAAAATCCACGGTGCTTGCCAAAGGGTAAATGGAGATTAAAGTTGACGACCATAGAGGAAGCTCAAGACCTTAAAAAGCTACCTCTTCATAATCTCCTTGGAACATTTTTCATTCACGTGTTTACTATTAGGCATGTCAAACAGATCAAGTTGGGTGGGGTTCAGGTCATATATAAAAAGGTAAGAAACAGCTTGACCCCAAACCAACCTATTTACTTAATTGGGTCAAAAATCACAACTCTGACGCGACTTGCAACAAATAAGGTCGATCTGATTTTGACCGGCTTACCCCGCTTATAGTTTTTTGTTTTCCTTTTAAGGTTTTAAACATTGATTAAATCTAATTCTTTAGGCTTTAATTTTAATTTTTTTTTTAGTTGTTTATTTTGTATTTACTATAAAAATTAACAACATATTACAAGAATTAAGTTTAGGTTATAATTATTTATTTAAGTCGGAATTAAGTTGTTTAATTAAATTGGTTATACATATTTGTTTTAGGTTTAAAACTTTGATCTGAACCTAATCCATTTAGTAAATAGATCAGGTCGGATCGACCTGTTTAAGTAATTGGGTTAAAAGTCTCAACCCAAACCCAGTTATTTCATGGTAGGTTTAGGTCGAGTTAGCAGGTCGGGTTAGCTTTTGCCAGACCTACTTGCTATTTATGACGAGGATAGAGAACCACTGACTGAAGTAAAAATATGTCCTTGAATAAAAAAAAAGGTGGAAGTTTCCTCATCCTCAAATAAAGGCAGTGATGATGACGATGATGACCCCTTCGCTCTAATTAAATGTGGTCTCTCTTAGATCTTGAGAACAAAGAAAAACGTCAAAATAGAATCCTCATACTCTTCACGATCCCCTAAGTAAATATTCTAAACCTTCTAAATCTAATGCACTAACTTGCTTTGAATGTGGTTCTACAAATCACCTCATAAAGTTAATCATAAGAAGAAAAAGGAGGACAAGAAGGACGATAAAAAAAAAATTACAAAAGAAAGAAAGAAAAACGTAAAGCTATGTTAAGTACTTGGAGTGACTCAAATTAAACGATTGATTCAAATGGTGACCATTTTGATCTTTGTCTCATGACTTGTGAAGAATCCACAAAGGAAATAAAACCTTGTATTGAGGTAACAATAGAATCTATAGTAATGGCCTTTAAGATGTTGTTAAAGATATATTGTCAAATCTATTTAAAAATAAGAAAAATTTTAATATTGAAACAAACAACCTTATAAATGAAATTCTAGATTATCTAACAAATGAGGATATATATATATATATATATATATATATATATATATATATATATATATATATATATATATATATATATGTATATATATATATATATGTATATATATATATATATGTATATATATATATATGTATATATATATATATATGTATATATATATATATGTATATATATATATATATGTATATATATATATATGTATATATATATATATGTATATATATATATATGTATATATATATATATGTATATATATATATATATATATATATATATATATATATATATATATATATATATATATATTTGTTTAGAAACCGAACATTCTACATTCTTTTATGTCAATTTGAATTATCAAATAATTAACTCAAATAATGTTTTCAATCTCAAGATCAAGACCTTGTCATCAGGTTATGATAAAAAGAAAAAAGTCAGGACCTTGACAAATGAAAACCTATTCTTAAAAATGAAAACTTACATCTCTAAACTATTCTAAAGATATATTAGAGAAAGAGAAGAAAGATCTATTTCAGAAAAGCAAATCTTAAAATGACTTTCTTGCAATGTTTACAAAATCTGAAAAAGAATTCGATAAATGTTTAGGTTCAAGGCAATCATCTAAAGATAGAAGTGGTATTGGTTATAATCATAATGTTTGTTCTAGAAAGAACCAAACCATTTTAACTCATAATCTAAACTATTTACAATTTACCAAGGACAAAAATTAACAAGATACGCGGCAATCTTGTCTTTTAATTTGCGCATTTCTTCATATCTCAAAGGGCGTGTTTCCCTTGGAATGTCGTATAAAACCTATAATATAATATAACATTAAAAGATTAATAAACATTAGATTTTACCAATAATACTAGTAAATATATATATATATATATATATATATATATATATATATATATATATATATATATATATATATATATATATATATATATATATATATATATATATATATATATATATATATATATATATATATATATATATTATAATTTAAGAACGTAACAAATACTTACAGCATCTATATTTTTGACTCCGACCTCCTTCACGAATTTTAAAATATCGTCCGTGTATTTCAGCGTGTAGTACCCGCAATCAACGGAATTAGAAGGTTCTCGAAAGCACTAAGAGAAAATAGATGTTAGTGCCAAAAAAGCTTAAAAACACATAAAATCTCAACTTAACACGTAATTTCTAGCATATGACTATGATTTTCAATACTAACCACTTCAACTCAATAATATATACCAAATAGTGTTGTGTGCCAAGTTTCGTGCAAAACAAACCAAGTTTGAGCTACTTTATGCGCGAAAGTGCCAAAAAAGCTTAAAAACGCATAAAATCGCAACTTAACATGTAATTTCTAGCATATGACTATGATTTTCAATTCTAACCACTTCAACACAATAATATATACCAAATAGTGTTGTGTACCAAGTTTTGTTCAAAACAAACCAAGTTTGAGCTACTTTAAGCGCGAAAGTGTCAAAAAAGCTTTAAAACGCATAAAATCGCAACTTAACACGTAATTTCTAGCATATGACTATGATTTTCAATTCTAACCACTTCAACACACAATCATTTGGACACGCATGAATCTTCTGGTACTCTAAGCCGAAAGGACACATGAGCTTTTTGACATAATATGTCGACTTTGGAAGTTCATTTCCCTCAGGAAGCATCTCACCTAACGCTTCTAATAACATTGTGAAACTAGCGTCACTCCAATTGAACTTTGACTTAATGTTGAAAATTGTCAACACTGCTGTTAGTTTGGTGAACTTTATACATCCAGGGTACAAAGGCTTTTTAGAAGCCTCTGTCAACAAGTCAAAAACACGAGGACATTTTCCTAACTCATCCTCGACTCTCTCCATCATCTCATCAACACGATCCACATCCTCATCGACATTCTCTTCATCTGTCTCATACCCATCAACATGATCTACTACATCCTCATTGACATCAGCCACATTATTGACGTCCTCAACAACACTTTTTTCTTTGTGAACTCCCTCCTCACCATGCCAAACCCAAACATGATATTGAGGCCTAAACCCACGTCGAAGTATGTGCTCCCTAAGGATATCAACACTATCTACCTTTGATACATTGCCACAAGTGACACATGGGCAATAAAACCAACTCCCCTCGTCCTAACTTGATGTTCAACCGCAATACTACAAAATTCTAATATGCCATCAATAAATTCCGACGATTCAATGCTTCCATCCATCCAAGATCGATCTTTTGTCATTCTAATTAGTGTGATTAATAATAAACCATCATAATCTATAAATTGTTCAAAAAATATGCATATTCTAATAAGAAGATTGTTTTAACCCAAATAATAATAAATTTAACCATAAACAACCCTAATTAAACCTCATTCACAAACTATAAAAAAATTATGATAAATTTAAAACATAAAAACCCCAACTACATACACATAAGAAATTACATTAAAATATAACAAAACATAAAATATATGATAAATTTAAAACTTAAAAACAACAACTACATACACATTAATAAATTATGATAAATTTAAACCTAATTTACATAATCAAAATGAAAATTATACCTTGAATTTTTCGTGGGGTAAGCAATAGATGATGAAGAAGAGCAAGAACAACAAGAATTTGATGTGCAGCAGCAAATATTAATTATTAGTAAAAAAAAATTTCGTGGGTTTAAAACTTCGTGCGTTTGAAGAAGAACAAGAAGTAGCAGACGATGAAGAAAGAACAAGAAAAGCAAGAACAGCAGAAAATTTCGTGGGTTAAAAACTATGGGTTTGAAGAAGATGATTGTAGCTTGAAGAAGTTTAAAACAGTAGGTTGAAGAAACAGTAGTGCGTTTGAAGAAGGGTTTGAAGAAGATGACAGTAGGTTGAAGGGTTAATTGAAACAGAAGAAAGGTTTTGTAACGTTAAATAATGGCGCTTTTTTAAAAGGTTAAATGCTGCGGGAACCAACACAACCGCAGCATTTGAGCATCCATAATATTATTTGCTGCGGGCAACATAACAAACTGCAGCATTTGTTGAAGCTATATGCCGGCGGGCAATACAAAACCGCAGCAATTAAGGATCCAAAATATTTTTTTGTTGCGGTTATCTAAAAAAACCGCAGCATTTGTTGACTTTTATTTTCTAATTATTTTTCCTATTTATTGCTACGTATATTAAAAAACAGCAGCAAATGATTAGCAACAGATATGTTTTTTGCCACTAGTGATACTACTAAACAACTTGTTTCTCACGACTTTGACAAGGGACTACCCAACTTACTTTAGAACACTAATGAGTTATGTAAGTCTTGCACAAAAGGTAAGCAAACAAAGGGTACCTTTAACACAAAATGGTGGTAAGTATAACTAGATCAATAGACTTTTACATATATGTGGTCCTATGCGTGTCAAATCTCCCAAGGGAAAACAATACATCTTAGTAACAATGGATGATTTTTCTCACATGGATCTCTTTCCTTTGTGAGAAATCTTAAGCTTTCGTAGAGTTTTAAATATTGTGCAAGGAAATTTAATCTATGAAAAACCTACCCATTGGTCAAGTTTATAGTGACTATGGTAGACAATTTGATTAATTAGGGTTTGACTCTTTTTGTGCTTATTATATCATTTCATACAACTTTTGTTCTCCTAAAACACCTCAATAAAATGAGGTTATGTAACGAAGCTATCTTTCTTGGTGTTGCTATTAATAATAAAGTGTAATAATAAAGTTTTTGAAGAAAGCATTTATGTTATTTTTGATGAATAATGGAATCTTGAGTGAAGGTTTTGCAGACCAGAACCTTAAAAATGATGGTTAAGGTGATAAAGATGAAATAACAAAGTAGAACGAACATAACATGCTAGAACCAAATCAAGACCTTGTCATGAGAATCAAGATAGTGAGGAATACAAAGAATGTTCAGGGCCTGACTATGCAAATCATGAAGTTGTGCCTTAAAACTATACTCTAAGAGCCAGAAGCGAATCCATTGCTGATGCATTGGAAATTCAAACAAGCACCTTCTCAAATTTGGAAAACATCATTAACAAATCCAAAAAAGTGATATTAAAACTCGTTTTAAAAGTTATTGTGCTTATTGGATCATTACTATACAAAATAAGCTAACTGAGTTTGAAAGATAGAAAGTATGGACATTAATTGGACGCAACCTACCCCTTTCTTTCTTAAACCCTTGGATAGCCTTCAGTTTCATCCTTTCCTTTTATAGCCCTTCAACCATTCCATTCCTTTCATACCCTGTCTTTTCTTATCTCTTTACTGTCACCCTTCGTCATTCTATTCCATTCCTTAAGTTGGTTTGGTATGATGGTTTTCCTAGGTTGATAAGTTAACACACTTGGCATAGTTTTTCTTGGTTTTTTTTTTTATTATGGTAAATGCTTGAGATCGCTAAGACTTGTTAAAATCATAATGATGTTGCATATAGTAGTCCATTTTAGTTTATTCTAATTTTATAGGTTCAAAAACCTTATTTTCATTACCATTTATTCATTAGTAGTAAAGATAGAAAATAACATCTACTTATTTAAAAAAGAAGAAAACAAAAGAAAAAGTTGAAAAATTCCAATGAAAGAAAATTAATAAAAGGTTTATAACATAATATTAAAAGTTTACATTCCTAGTGTGTGATGCCTAGGGTCCTATTGGTTTAGTTTGGGTAGACCATCTATATATAGATCCCTTATTTATCAGATATCCTTTATTTGCTTTAGTTTATTTACCATTTTCTTGCCTATTACTCTTATCACGCCGTTGTAGGAATGATCCACCTTCTTATATGGAAGTCCTTGGTCATGAGGCCCTAGGGTACCAAGGTGCAAAACTAAAGAAGCACCTATCTGTAGAAGGCTTACATCACTTAGAGCGCCTACGTGAGAGTTCAGTGATTGGACCCTAAATATAATGACTGTGATCCACTAGAAAAGTTTGAAAGATAAGTGGCCCCAAGCCATCTGTCCAAGAAAGACTTTCTTTGTCTGCCTCACCCTCACAGGCTAACCACATGCCCCCACCCCTTTCACGTTCCTCTCCTCACTCAAAAGAGTGAGTAAGTCAACTACCTTAACAATCGAGCTACTTTGTTCCTATCCAATTTCTGTTCTTCAAGCTTCATTCTCTATGCAATGTCAATTCTTGTTGGGTTGCTAGTTCTGGTGCAGAATATGAGCTAAAGGTTTTATTACAAGTAGTTGGAAATTGTTCTTTAGTTAAGGTAGTTATTCTTTAGGTTAGAGATAAATGGGTAAAGCTTCCTCTCTCGGTGTACCTTATTGTACTAACCTTCCCCAATACACAAGTATCTTTCATATAAGAAGAAGTGAGGAAATGGTTTATCCAACTACCATTAACATAAATTACTACCCGTACCGTACACGCCGCTCTCTCGGCTTCCCCTCTTTCTGACAACACCGACCCTCCACGTACGCTTTGAGGGACTGAGTTCTCGGATCCTACCCTTTACCGGTCTTCTTTCAGCTGTCGCTGAGAGATGCCCTCCTTTTGGCTTCGTAGCATGAGACGAGGGGCGACATTAGTTGCGTCACGTTGTCGTATCTAAGGCGAACTGGGAGTAGAGGGTCTCTGGATTAGTAGTGCATAGAAGTCACTGTCCTAATAGCGCTTGCTTTACATTTATAACATCTCTTATTACAGTGATCACTTAGTGTAAGATCAGAGGATCTAACCAAGGTTAATACCTGAACTGCTTGCTTTCACTAGAAGCTTGTTCCCCATTTAGTGATAGGCTTGGGAACCTTTATGCTCAATACTTGGTTGCTTGGTATGACTTGTATCTCTCCTATATAAACTAGCCTAGGAGCCTCAAGTCTGCACTTGGAAATCGTGATTCTTAAAGGGCTTTAGGAATTTTAATTCCTTCTTGCATGTGCATCATTGTGGGTCGTTACTTGGTGTAACTTGTTGTTTCCTTGGTTGCGGACTAGCAAGGGCTTGTGTAGGGGGAGTTGTTAAGTCTTAATTTTGCATTTTTTTAGCATCTTTTTAGCTTTTTTCACTTGAGTTCCATGCTTTTTCCCCCTTGTTTCTTTTCGATTTACTCTTTCTTGTAGGTTAGCATGTTTGTTTGTTGTTTAAGTATGGTTTTAGCCTATTCTTAAGCCTTAAAGCATGCTAGGAAGGAGCCTCTTAATCCTCTAAAGGCTTGGAGGACGCATGGAGCAAAACCAAGGAAGAAAAAGGCCTAGAGTTGCAAGATAGCTTCAAACCATATAAAGAAAATCATCAATAATGAAAGGGTTCACTATTTTTCTCATAGACGCCAACAAACTTGGACTTTGATAGATCCTTTTATTGGAGTTCAAAAGTGGGTCTATTAGTTCCGAATTTATTGTTCAAATGTCGAATTCCGAGTTGTAATAAAGGAGCCAAAGCCTTTTCTTTTTCACACTACGCAAATTAGTAAGTTGAACGTACACCGCATGTTAATTCATTGTATCTTTTGAACGTGTGCCTGACGTCCAAAACAATAGATGTAGTTTATCTTGCTTTTTAGAATAGGCACCAAATTGAGTTGTACGTGCGCCTTACGTTCACTTTTGATATCGAACGTGCACCGCTTGCTCAAACAAAAGAGGGGATGATGTTTTTGCAATATTGTTGGATATTTCTATTTTTTTGGGCTTTCTTGCCAACATAAAGCCTAATTTTCCTTAATTATGGGCCTAGCGTATAATGCCTTGGAGAAGAATAGGTAGAGAGCCTTAGTAGTGAAAAAATTGATGCTTTTATTTCCTAATTTTCAAATGTTAGAGTTTTTCCTTTTTTCTTAAGAACCCCAGTTTTTTTAATTTTAATTTCCTTGTTCTACACACTTATTTATTAATTAAAAATTAGTTTTTATTTCTTATTAAAGTTATTAGCATCATTTATTGCAACTTGTTGGTAATCATCTTATCTTCAAGCTTTATTCATGGAGGTTGAAGGAGGGTAATATTAAGGGTTTTTACACTTTGATCTTCAATCTTAATCTTTCCCATATTTTGTAGGTAATTTCTAATATCCCTTCTTGGTAGCTATTGATAGTTTATGTAGGTTCTAGTGTTCATTTGTGGATTTCACAATTTTTGATCAGTAAATTTCTTGTTGATGGCTTTATAATGGTCTAATATTAGTTGATATTGGTTTGAATTTAGACTTAAGAGATGATTACCTCATTCATTACAAAAGGGTCATTAGGATAATCCTTGAGACATAACCGAGGGTTAGTTCTCAAGAAGGTTTGACTCGTACTTAGAGAACAAAGTTGGGTGCAAGGGATCAACAAGAGTTGAAACTTGGAATCACTATATCATCTAAGAGTTTTACCTTACCTTCCAGCTACCAGGATAGAGAAAGATTGACATATAGTACGGATTTTTTTTTCTGAGAGTTTTGCCTTCACTGATGAGGGTGAGGAACGTGAATCTCTTAGAAGCATTCCCAAGCCTAATCTAAGATCAAATCGCTTTTTGTTTTATGTCTCACTTCTCTTCAATCAAACTAAAGGAAATCAAAACCTCCACCACAGGATAATCGTCACAAGTGAGTTAGGCCCATCTAGGTGCTTCTTTGGCTGTTGTTTTTGTAGTCGTTGCCGGAGTCAAGTGCATTACCTATCCTTCATCAACTATCCCCCAACACCCAAAGAGGCCATAAGTCTCACAATTCACTCTTCGTGGACGCGATCAGTATTGTGCTACACATTCTATGCACTTGTTGTCACTCTTCGATGTGAACAATAAAGGATGAGAACATATCATTCAGGTCAAACCAAGGGAATATTATAAGTTAGGATCTCTAAACGATTAAGATGATTTGTACCCTAAGTGTATGCCTTCTAATGATTTTGTGTAAATCCAACCTGTAACAAAAAGATAATTTTAAGTTTATAGTTGTGCTATGTCAAAATTTTATTGTGTGGCTTTCGCCTTTTTTTTTTCTTATATTACATTATTTAAATAATATATTAAAGATAATTTTGCTTTACTAAGAAATATGATATAAAGTTTATACAATATTTTTTCATTTGGTTATTTATTCATGTTGCTAAGTTTAAATTTTTCTTTACATACTTTTCATGGTTTATACAATATTTTTTCCTAAGCCTATTTAGGAATGTTTCGGTCCTTGCAAAATGATGTGGGAGCACCTCAAAATGCTTTCAGCTTTGACAACAAAGAAAATGGTGGAGATGATGTTTATGTTGAGGTTGAAAGTAATGAACTTAACTTACACTTCAATCCTTCTCTTTTGACTATTCCGAAAGGTTTTAAAGAAGATGAAAAAGAGATGTTACGTATAGTTATATATCTCCTTTAATTCTTAACAAGTTTAAAAAAATCATTCATGTCTTTTGTGTTGTCACTAGACTTAAACATGTACTATAGATTGAGAAAGGAAGGTTAAAATACTAAAAGAAGATTAAATGTAAGAAAAATTTCTAGTTTGTATTAAAATAATGATATATTACAAATATGTGTTACAGATAAATCTACACTATTTGTAATCCTTTGGTTGTGGCTTTGAACTCTTGTTTAATCACCAAAGAAACGATGATGATATGGTTGTGACAATCAAAGAAGTCGCTCGGAAACTTGATATGAGTAGAAGGCGTTCATGCACTTTCCAATTGTGATATTTTCTCCTACAAAAGTGCTTAGGATGATAAATGAAATTCACAATAAGATATAATCTACACAAAAAATTCCTAGCGTCCAAACGCTAAGTCGGCATTTCCAATAAAGCTGAGTCGGCTTTACATTTTGCCTAAAATGCTACTTCAGCAACCAGGCGATGATTCGTCGCCTAGCCCACGACGAGTCATTGCTTATTTATGTTTGTTTTTTTTCGTTTTTCCTTTGAGGCATTTAATTGGACTTATAACAGATTTATTTTTTTCCCACTACTATACTATGTATGTAGTATATACAAATCTAGGTCTATATGCTCTAACTGTTCAACAATTGTCCCCCATTAAGAGTATACCGTACCTCTTTCTTCCTTTACCAATTAAGTATATAATCTCATTTCATGCATCAACGATAATGTCTCTACGGATTAAACTAACACCTAGTATAAAACACTACACAAGCGATCGAACTAGAATGATGTCCCTACGGGTTGATTCAAATTTCCCAGCCAACCACTTGAAGGTTATATACACACAAAACCAATAACACATTGTCATTTCCCTTGACATATTATATAGTGTCGTGTGCATATCTATTCATAAGTTTATCATAGTCGAGTATGCCAATCTTGACTGCTTGGAGCGGCCATAACTCTTATATAGTTAGGTTCTCACTACGTAAAATATATCCGTGTGATAGGATACTACTAAGAGTTCTTCAACCCTTGACCTTGAGAACTTAAACAACCACCTTGTCATCATGGTCTAAAGCAACTATGGTCGTTCATCCTTGTTGCTTTCAAAGACTTTAAAGGACTTTACCACATTGAACTCAAGACAGAATGCTATTTATGTGTGATTTGGGACTTTTCCTTTAAACTTTATTGACATAAACCGATCTCAATCGACACTTATTCAATTAAAACCTTTTCTCATGGCTTTAGTGAAAAAATCAGCCAAATTGAACTCGGTGTTCACATAGTCAAGAGTTATGACCCCATAAATGATAAGATCTTACACTAGACTGTGTCTAAGACCAATGTTCTCGACATACCATTATACACTTGACTATAAGCCCTACCTAAAGTCGTGTGATCCTTAGGAAGTGCTACCGGTGATATTGGCTTTGGCAACAAAGGTATCTCAAACATAAGATTCCTTAACAAAGGTATCTCAAACAAAGGTATCAGCAATTACCGTTAGTTTCTTAGAAGCCCAAGAAATGGCACCTCCCCCAAAAACAAACACCCAACCACTTGTTGAAGAATTATCCTCTTCATTAGTGACTAAAGACAGAAGCAAATAATAAGAAAATTTTTTTCATCTCCGCCTAAGAATAGAATTAATTTGTAAAATTCGATGTGGTAACCTTAAGGTATTGGATTTTCCACACGGTAACCAAAGTTTTATAAAAATCCACACGGTAACTCTGAGGTTATTCATCCTCTGTGACCTTTATACCCAAAAAAACGTTTGGAAATGTTACTTTAGTAAGAATGAGGTATGCACATAGTTGAACACATCAAAAATACCTTATTTTCCTAATTTAACTTTCCAAACATCACATTTTCCCTATTTCACCTTAATACCCAATTTCTCTAAAACCCCTAAATAACTAACCCTAAATCCCCAAATTCAAAACACAAATTCAATGAAACTCATTTCCAAAGATCACAAAATCGAGCTCTCAACTGATGGTGGATGAAATTTGTGGTTTACCCTAGGTCAATAAAGGTGAGTAATTTTAATTTACAAGAATTTCAATTAACTCTTGTTGTTTACAAATTAATCAAAACTTTCTGGGTTAATTAACCTATCTTTGTTTGATTTGTTGTTGGATCAATTTCAAAACCCTAATTTTTAATATGTGTTGGGTTAATTTCGAAATCCTATGTTTTCAAAGGTTATTTTTAGAATAAACCCTATGCCACCTGTAACGAGTGCTAGAAAAGACACGAAGAGCGGATCTGTGCAGAATTACTACTTCATTTAAATAGGGATATTCTATATACTAGTACTATGCGTTTAAGAAACGCCAATAGTAGCAAATATTAAAAAATTTTTGATTAGTATTTGAGAATATTAAAATGTAGTTTGGACTTTTGGACTTTATTTTTTTATGATTTATAATTTTCGTTTATTTTGGACCATGAAGGCTTATGTTGTATTGCTATGGTTTGGTTCAAGTATTATATTTAAACATTAGTTTAGCCGTTAATTAATATCATGATTATTTTTGTAAAAGTGAGATTTTGCTTGTTTAATACTACGCATTTCAGTTAGTTTTCACCTTTATAATTCTAGGCTTGTTATAGTTGGTATCCAGCTAGATGTAATAGCTAGGGTTGTTGATAAATTAGTACCCAGTATTTCGAGTACTTGGTTAGTTAGGTAGCTATTTGAACGACATGTGTTCCGACTCGAATTATCTGTGTACCCAAATATCAGGTACCCAAATAAATCAGGTTAGGACATCGTGCTTTAGATTTTTGAGCGTGTTTACCTAGTATTTCTTTCCTTCCTATTTTTTTTAATTATATATGTCCTTTTTGTGCCCCTTATTTACTTTTGCTATTGTGGCTTACTTTTAGATTTAATGTGTGTTGTAAGTTACAGGTATCTTTCTGGGCGCGTTGTGTGTCACTCACCTTGTCTTTTCAGGATCTATCTTTTGGGGGATAATCAGAATGCGTGCATTTCTCCTTGCCCATTCCTCGGAGTTGGCACTAATATGATTTTCTTGCTACCCTTCCCTTCTCCCTATACCCGGACTTGTATGGAATATTGGGTTGTTTACTCTAACTCTATTTGACAAATAAATGTGTCACTCTTCTTTCGCTTTACTTAAAGTCCAAGAAAGAATCTCAGATCCCCAATAATGCTCATTTTAAATTCCTTACACATAATATCATAAATTTCCTTGCACAAAGATTTATTACTAACTCCCAATAAAATGCCAGCAACATAAACTTGAACAATAAGATCATATGTTCATCTCTTGATTCAATAAAAATTTGCTTATCAATCTTACCTCGATATAAATGATTAACAAGCAAATATGAGCTGAATCTATCACACCAAGTCCTTTAAACTTATTTCAAACCGTAAAGTGCTTTATTTATTTTGAATACATGACTAGGTAGATTAACATTTTCAAAGCCAGGAGGTTGTTTGACATATACCTCTTCTTATAAATAGCCATTTAAAAATGCACATTTAACATCCAATTAATTTAATTATACATTCATGTAAGACGCAAAAGCTAGCATAATTCTAATAGATTTTAATCGAGCAATAGGAGCAAAAGTTTCATCGTAGTCAATACCTTCTTCTAGATTATAGCCATGTGATGCAACCTTTTCTTTTTTTCGATTATCTCACTGTCGTCTTTGAGTTTGTTTCTAAAGAACTATCTTGTTCCAATGATAGAAAAACTCTATAGGTCTTTCCAACTAAATCCTAAACTTTGTTCATTTCAAACGCGTTCAACTCGCTTGCATCGCAATGATCCATTCCGGTTCTTTTATAGCTTCCTTAATATCCTTTGGTTCCACAAGAGAAACAAAAGTAGAAAATGCAGATAGATTTGTAATTAAAGACCTAGTTTGTATATCCCTTTTTGGATCACTAATGATGCTGTTGGGATGATATTGTGATGCTATTTTGAATCTTCTTCTTAGAATAGATGATGAACCATCAATAAAAGAGAGCGAGTTGTTCATTCCTTTGGAGAGTCTTTAATTGGAGCATCATTAATAGTACCCACAGGTGGTTTATCTAAGTTTTGGGCATTTTTCTCTTGATCTAGTTAAGAGACTTCAATGTGCTTAAGCTATTTATCATCAACTTCTTCAAGACTTTTGATAGCTCCTGCATATTCTTCTTTTTATACGTAGCTTCTTTGTTAGCATCCTCTTCTTTGCTTTCATCATCAAAATGTTCATTAATATTTAATTCTAAAAATCTATCACTTAATTAATATACCATTATCCATTTCAAAAAATCAATATCTACACTCTCTTCAACCACATTTCTACGTTTGTTCAGCACTCTATAAGCTTTGCTATTCAACGAATATCCAAGGAAAATACCTTCATCACTTCTAGCATCGAACTTACTCAGATTGTCTTTACCCTAGTTATGAATAAAGAATTTACAACTAAATGGTCTAAGATATGAAATATTTGGCTTCCTTCCTCTAAAAAGTTCATAGGGAGTTCTCTTTAGTATTGGTCTAATAAGGTATCTATTTAGCACGTAATTAGCTATGTTGACTGCTTCAGCCTAAGAATATTTAACTAATCCATTTTCTATAAGCATAGTCCTAGCGATTTCTTCTAAAGTGTGATTTTCCATTCAACCTGACCATTTTGTTGAGGTGTACTAGGAGCTGAGATATTATGAGTTCTTTCATATTTCTCATAGAAGGAATTGTACCCTAGTTAATCAAATTCAAAGATTAAGAAGAGCATATACATTATCATGTCTTAGAGTAGTGATAAATATATCTTCTGTAATAGGGTTTTTGACTACACATTTTTCTTTATCAAATATTATCTTATTGCCTTTATCACACAATTGAAAAACACTTAACAAATTCAATTTCAAACCAACAACCAAATATACATTATCAACAGATTTATTAGAATCCTTACCCATCTTACCAATCCCTAAGATCTTTCCTTTACCTTTGTCGCTGAGTTATCGAGCCGTTGCATTTTTCCTT
Organism: Amaranthus tricolor; assembly: GCF_026212465.1. Taxonomy (NCBI): domain Eukaryota; kingdom Viridiplantae; phylum Streptophyta; class Magnoliopsida; order Caryophyllales; family Amaranthaceae; genus Amaranthus; species Amaranthus tricolor. The sequence goes on from NC_080053.1 coordinate 14,974,861, forward strand.
AATTTTTAAAAATAACAATGCTTTTCCGCTCATATGTCTTGAACATCCACTGTCCAATATACATTTTGTTTTACCAAAAAAATAGTTAATTAACCTTTCTTCACAAAACCAGTAGCAAATTTGGGTACGTACTCGGGATGGACCATATTAAGGGGTCTAGTACTCTTTGGAACCCATATTTGTCTTACCTGTTCTCGTAGTTTAATGGGAAAGGTGTTCTTGATGATATGACTATCCTCACGTCTCTAAGGACACGACAATCTTAGATGTCCTTCCATGCAATAATAGGAGCAAGTGGGCATACGTTAATGTCCTTCCATCCTCACCATCTTCTCTCTCCTCTTCGCCGTCGACACTACTTTTGATGCACTGTCGTTACTCCCTCCCTCATGCATGGTGGTTTTACTTTCTTGTCTTTCCCACAAAGTTGACTACATCTAGTACTTTTGTGTAGGATACATAAAAACCCAATATGTATGCATCTCAATATTTTTGGGTTTGAATTGTTTGATAATATTGTAGGATTTACTAAATTCCAATCTATATTTTACTTTTAATTTCTTCAAGCCTGTAAATTTAACCCTTAAATTTTGCAACATTATAAATTACATTGAGTTTTAACATATGTGCATTTTTCCTAAATCAATCAAATTCTTCTCAAAACAAGAAATAATGGAGGAGGAGAAGATAAAAAGATGGCATTGATGATAATGAAGTTGCAAAAATATTTTTTTTTCTTCTGTTTGTAGATCTTAATGTTGGGAAAGAAAAATTATACTCGCGTATAGGGTAACTTAAATTGCACTAACTTCGATAATTCACTTAAACTATCATGAACTGATAAAAATTGAACCAAAAAGTCATTGTTTTTAGTCATTGGCTTTCCCAAAACCATTGGCATTGGGAAATGGGATGCGTATTGTTTCATAAATATATTGATTTATCTAGCCTCTTCAACCAGTGTTTTGCTTACCTTGTTTTAGTTTTTTGAACCCTCTTCCTTTTCAACATTTATTGTTAGGGGCCTTTCACTCACTGTATTTCTACTGTATAAGATTGGGCCTTGGACAATGACCCCTCTAGCCTATCCTAGGACCTGGCCTATACAAGAGAAAAATCGTATTATAATGTCTATCATCCAAAATCTTTGAAAAAAGCTTTTTGAAAGATCATTTGAGCATTGCAAAAGTTCAAATTCAGGAACATTAAAGAAGAAAAAAAATTCAACAAATATTTGTCTTCTTTTTTCTTCTACTGTTGTGTTTATGCATTTGTTTTAAAATTTATGGGTATGGTTTAATCGTAATTAAGCTAAAATGGGTATTTAGAAACAAATTGGTTGAACATGGAATCATAGTTAGAAAAAAAGCGAGGCTCGTGGTTAAAGAGTACAATCAACAAGAAGGGGTCGATTATACAAAGACATTTGCTTCGATAGCTAGGTTAGAGGCTATCAGAATTCTAATTTCTTTGGCTGCTTTTATCAATTTCAAGCTATATCAAATGGATGCTAAATGTACTTTGTTGAATAGTTTTCTTGATGAAGAAGTCATTGTGGAATAACCCCTAGCTTTGAAAATCCTTCTTTTTCTGATCATGTCTATAAGCTTAATAAAGATCTTTATGGGTTAAACCAAGCTCCTAGGCAATGGTATGAAAGATTATCAAAGTTTTCGATTGAAAATGATTTTGTTAGAGGTAAAATTGATAAAACCTTGTTTTTCAAAAATAGAGGTTCTGATATTTTGGTTGTGCAACTTTTTGTTGAGGATATTATTTTTGGTGCCACCAATGAATTGCTATGTAAAGAATTCGCTAATCTTATGAGTGTTGGATTTGAAATGAGTATGGTGGGAGAATTAAATTTCGTCTTTGGTTTGCAAATTAAACAAACGGCTAATGATATTTTTATTCATCAATAAAAATATATAAAAGAACTTCTTAAGAAATATGGTTTAGATAATGGTAAAACAAATCACACTCCAATGGCTACAAACGTTAGATTTGATGAAGATACAAATGGTATTAATGATCAAACTATGTATAGAGGTATGATTGGATCTTTATTATATCTAACCGCTAGTAGACCCGATATTACATTAAGTGTTGGTTTGTGTGCTAGATTTCAATCAAATCCCAAAGAATCACATCATACAACTTTTAAAAGAAATCTGAGATATTTGAAGGGAACAGATGACTTGTCCCTTTTCTATCCAAAAAGCAATGTCTATGATTTGAAAGGTTATAGTGATGCATACTATGCAAGAGGTCTTGTAAATAGAAAAAGCACCTCAAGTATGGTACAATTCCTTGGCCCTTGTTTAGTGTCTTGGTGTTCCAAGAAACAAAGCACCGTTGCATTATCCACTGCTAAAGTAAAATATGTGCCAGCAGCAGCTTGTTGTTCCCAAATGCTTTGGATCAAACAACAGCCAAGAGACTTTGGTATTAAGTTTGATTGTGTTCCGATTTATTGTTATAATACTAGTGCTATATGCATATCTAAAGATCCCGTGCATCATACTAGGGTTAAACGAATTCATATAATACATCATTTTCTAAAAGATAATGTGGAAAATAAAAATATATCAGTTAAACATGTTAATACTAATAACCAAATAGCTGATATCATGACTAAACCTCTTCCAAGGGAACAACATGAAAAGATGAGGCTGGAACTTGAAATGATCAAGCTCCACTAAAGTTTATGACATGCATTCCCCTCAAAGCAAAATAAAAATTGGAAGGGTTGCTTCATCCACAAAAATCATGATTAAAAAATTAATCATTGAAAGGTTCAGGCATGCACTTATTTAAAGTATATGCTATGGATGCTTTCTTGAATGCATGTTTAAATTGATCAGACTAAATCAGCACTTGTTTGTTTTATGTGTTATAGTCCTAATATTAAAAAATTAAAAATAAAAAAAAAATGAGGACACACTTTTTATTCTAATTTTTATTTTTGTTTTAACAAATCCCAGCATCATTATATATTTCGAAAAATGGCTAGCACAAATGTTCATGTACTTAAGTGGGTCAACGTAACATATTTAATATGGAATGTCGGATCATCACCAAGTAAACCGTTTCGAAAAACCGTTACTAACTTCTTATTCTATGAACCTACCCACTAACTCTTCATGATCCACCTTTATTCACATTTTTAATTAAGTGTATGAACAAAATTATCTCTTGAGTGACCACCCATGAAACCGTCCATACACCGTTTATTTATGTTTATTAGAGTAATCTGTTTTATCATATGTACTTGGTAAATTCTATTGTGATGATTTAATTTGCTAAGTTATATATAGAGTAGCTTTAATCTCTAGCTTATTCTATGACATTAGATTTACTCTATTTTGGTTAAGTTTGTTGACAAGTTTGTCATCATCAAAAAGGGGGGAATTTGATAGCCCTTCTAGGTTTTGATGATGACTACACTTAAGATAAAACAACTATATTTTAGAGATTGTGAGCAGGTCGATATCCGGTCTTCATAAAAATCGTTGATAGTGCCTACGACTTAGTCTATGAGCTTTGTACATGTCAAATATATCCAAGAAAGATAGATCAGGAAAATCGTTGTATGATGTCAAATGTAGATGGGAGGTCTATTTTTCCTAAGTTGATAATTTGACGATACTAGTTGATGAGTGGAGATAGTGCCTTATTTCCAAGACTCAAGTCTGGAAGAATCAACATCAGCTGAAAATTCTGTAGAAAATATTTTCTGAGTTTTTTAGTTGATGTATGGGTCAAATTAATTTGTTGCATCATTAATTTGTTAAGTTAGTTGGGAGAGCATTTTATAACTTCTTTTAACAATAACCGGTACTTTTTCTTAAAGGTAGAGAAAACTTCTCTTAATTTTTATCCACATAAATAGGCTTGAATTATTGGTTTAATTAAGAAAAACTAACTTGCCTAATTTTAGAAAATAAAACCATGGCATTATTTCTTGCAAATCAAGTTCCACTTACTCTTCCTTGATTTTAGGATTAAGGATGTAGTAGGTAGTTATTTCTTTCACTTACATACGTAAAGCTCTGATATAAAAGGAGTTATCTTTAACTGGTTTTTTAAGTGGAGATGCGTAAGATTGAAAAATTAACAAGAAATATTTTTGCTCCAAAATTGCCAATTAACCTAAAACTATTTTCTTGTGCAACTCATTAATTTTTATCCTTAGGTATTTGGTCTTTGTAAAGGGTTTTAGAGAGGATTGTTGTAACTAGACTTGGGAAAGTCTAGGGGAGAAGAGAGAAGCTTCGTGTGAAGCAAGAGAAGGAGAAAGAGAAAGAGAAGTTGGTCTAGTTTTGTTTATTTGTTTAGTGTAATTGTAACTAATTGCCTAAAACATAGTAGAGAATTTGAAATCTCGGGGGGTCATGGTTTTTCCTTCTATTGCCGAGAAGGTTTCCACGTAAAAATTGTGTTGCCTCTTTCTACTTTTGCGCATCAAGTTTAAGTTTTAATTCCGCAATCTAATTCCGCAAAAATAAGGCAAAAACACTTAAACTTATCAAACAACAATTCACCACCACCCTTCCCCCCTTGTTGTCTCTAACCATTTCTACAAAGTTCTCCATTTCTTTATTTATTGCTTTTTCTTTTGTCATTTCTAGTATGTGTGAGTAGTTTCCTTAGGGGTTTTAGTTTGGTGAAACCCTAAGTTTGGAGCTTTTTTTCATGTGTTAGGTTAGGGTTGAGGTTGTTGTTGATTGATTGATTGATATTCGATTGGAATCTTATCCTGCCACCCTTTAGGAGACATAGGGCGATTATAGGTTGTTCGTGTGGCTTATAGGGTCACATACTTCCTCTCATTATCTAGAGTGTCTCAATTGATTATCGTTCGATCTCCCTTGACCTAACTTTCCATGAGTTCGTAGAGACCAACCTAGGATGCATCCCTACCATCCTCGTTTGTCTTTGATCGTTTATCACCACTTTTATATTTGCTTTGTTATTACTTCTAGTAGTTTAGTTCATTAACCTCCCTGCATCAAGTCCTTTGTCTTCCTACCCTTGTCCTCGTGGTTCGATTTCCAACTTACCGCTACGCTCTCTGTAGTTGTATTAGGGTGTTATAAATATTTTTTGATTCGGGCTTAGTATTAATGACGTGCGAAAACCCCGGTTATCAAGTCCGTGCACAGGGAAGTACACAACATCCTTCTTTTGGTTCTAGTCGTTCGTTTAACATTTCCCAATAATCCAATTATAGTGGTAGTAATCGCACTCGAGAGGGGGCTCGTGTCCATGTTGTTACCAATGAATCAAGTCAATGCTTAAAGGAGGGTAGAACACCCCTTGCTGGTTTTACACAAGAACAAATGCGAGTGTTACTTAATTTGATTAACAATGAACAAAACATTAATTCTAGAATGGCTGGTGAGTCTTCTTTATCAAATTAGATTATTGACTCTAGTGCTTCACACCACATTTCTGGAGATTTTTTGTGGTTGCATAATACTCATACTCTACATGCGTGTCCTGTTGGTCTCCCTAATGGAAATCATTGGAAGGAGAAATGTTTTTAACAAATGAACTTGTGTTGCGACATGTTTATGTGTCCCCAATTTTCAACGTAATCTGATCTCAGTTTCACGATTGTTAATCCATGTATTATACAATTCACTAATTTTTTATGTGCTATACAGGACCAACCATCAGAGACCTTATTAGAGCAGGTGAACAACAGGGGGGGACTTTATTACTTCAGGACTGTTGCAACTACTAATGCTGTTGTGGTTTCCGATTTGAGTGACTTTAAGTTGTGGAAGACTGGGACATTCCTCATAACGTGTTGTCAAGTTACTGCCTTCTTTTCGATTCAGTATCTCAAAGAAAAAACTGAATAATGTATGTGATGTTTTTCCAGTGGCAAAACAAACACGAGATTGTATTCTACTTAGTAATCACAAAGCTAGTCGAATTTTGAACTCATACATTGTGATTTGTAGGGCCCTTATACTACACCCTCCTCTTGTGATGCAATTTATTTTTTAACTATTGTTGATGATTTTTCTAGAGCTGTTTGTGTAAATTTCTTGAGAACTAAAACAGAAGTCTATAAATTTTTTACTTCCTATTTTTTCATGATTGAGCGTCAATTCAAGACCAAAGTGAAAATTGTCCAAAGTGATAATGAAACAGAGTTTAGGTGCATGTTTGAGTTTTTCTGCCAACATGGTATTCTTTTTCAATCTTCTTGCATCGGAAATTCTCAACAAAATGGGCGTGTTGAGCATAAGCACTAACACATGTTGAATGTTAGTAGGGCTTTGATGTTTTAAGCAAATCTACTTGTTAGTTTTTGGAGAGAATGTATCCTTACTACAATATATTTGATTAATCGTGCACATTCTGGTTTACTTGCCAATAAAACTCCTTTTGAGGTTCTCTTTGATCATGCTCCTAATTTTGATGTCCTGCACATTTTTGGATATTTGTTTTTCTCACAATTAAAAAAGCTAAAGGTAATAAATCTCCTTCTAGAGGTAGAAAATATGTCTTTATTGGATATCCGACAGGTCAAAAGTGGTAGAAAGTGTATGATCTTAAAACTAGAGACTTCTTTGTCTCTCGGAATGTACAATTTCATGAGAATGAGTTTCCGTTTACCTGATCTCTCGGTGACGTTGAGTGTTCTCCTCATGATCTTTATGGTTCCCCTTTAGATGATTCAGAACTTTCTTTTCTCCTATTGAAAGTACACAATCCACATCATCTCCTAACTCTTATTCATTTTGCTCTGGCCAAGTGATAACTCTTCTTCCTCTCCATCTGATTTTACAATCTCCTCCCAAACTTTAACCCTAATATGTCTCCCTCTAAGGGTCATGAGGAACCAATTCCTCCTCTTGTTCTTGAGTCTAATGATGTTGCTCAACCTGAGCTAGTGCGACGTGGTCATAGAGATAAAAAGCCAAGTGTACTACTTCGTGATTATGTCACTAACAATGTGAAAAAAATGAGTCCTTCTCCATGTTCCTCTGCTCCCTCATGTCTCTCAGGTACTCCTTATCCTATAGCTCACTTTAATTGTGATAATTTTTCTTTGTGCCATCGTGCATTTCTTGCGGCTGTAGATGCAGGCATTGAGCCCAAACATTTCAATGAGGCCATGAAATATCCCAAGTGGCGAGAGGCAATGCAAAAAGAACTTCGTGCCCTCGAAGATAATGAAACCTAGGTGATGGATACTTTATCTCCCGGGAAGAAGGATTTGGGCTGTAAATGGGTGTACAAGATCAAATAACATTTTGACGATAGTTGATGTGCACGTTTTAGAGCACATTTATGTCCCATTACAGTGTCAAGTCTCGCTATTTTACATTGGTTTTATACATATTCCACTCGATCTTACCTTGCTTTTGTCTCCAAGGTTTTTTAAGGTCATTTCAGGTATTTTTGGAGATTTTGAGATCAAGTAGCATGAGTTCGAGACTTAAACACCACTATCGAAGATGAGACACACGTACCAAAACCTCTCAAAGCATTCCAAACCACCCCCAGAAGCCTCGCAAAGTTCAAAGACCTTCCGGCACTTCAAGAATACATTTCGAGAAGAAATCAAGACATTCGACCACCCATTCGGTCGAATGGGGGTTGGTTCGGGCGAAAGGGACCCCAATTCGGGCGAATGGGTCAGTGGAACTCAAGAAAAAATGTTTAAAGCTGCTGAAAACACCGAAGCAGAGTCCATTCGGGCGAATACAATGACTATTCGGGCGAATGGGGTTCAAACTTCAAGGAAACGATGTTCAAACGTGCTGGAAACCTCAAAGCTGCTTCCTCGGGCGAATCAACACCCATTCAGGCGAATGCCCCACTAATTCGGGTGAATGGGTCATAAAACTGTGCGTGTTATTTTTTTCGCAAGCCGTACCTCGTGGGTTGTTTTAGGGCTTTTATTTCCCTTTGCTTCTAGGCTATATATATATCCTCATTTCTGAATGTAATAGCTATGCCTACTTTGAGAGACTCCCTCTCAACTTAGAACATCAATCTTTATTGCATTCTCTTTCATTTATGCCCTAGTGTAGTTTAAGCTTTCATTTATTGCCTTCATTTACATTCAAGCTTTGTATCTTTGATTTTTCTTATTCTTTCTTTCAACCTTTGGTTTATGTAAGTTTATTTCATCTTTTATTGCTTTCTTGTCTTTTAATACTTTCATTTACTACTCTTTATTGCTTTCTTCACATTTGCTTTGAGTAGTTGCTTCATTTATTGCTTACTTGTTCTTCATTATTTCTTGTTATCGTTTATTGCCTTCTTGTTTCTTGTTGGTTTATTTCTGCCCTTTATGCTTTCCATCATGTTTCCATTTGCTTGCTTTGTCTTAGTAATCTCTAGCATGTGCAAGTAATTCCCTTAGGGGTTGTGGTTTGGTGAAACCCTAGGTTTGGTTCTCGTTCTTATCCTGCCATTCTTTAGGAGACATAGGGCGATTATGGGTCGTTTGTGTGGCTTATAGGGTCACAAACTCCCCTCGTTATCTAGAGTGTCTCGATTGATTACCTTTCGATCTCTCTTGACCTAGCTCTCCATGAGTCCTTAGAAACCTACCTAGGGTGGATCTTTACCATCCCCGTTTGTCTCTTATCGTTTATCGTTACCTTTATATTTGCTTTTTTATTGCTTTTTGTATTCTAGTCTATACACCCTTTCACCCTTTAACCTTCCTACGTCACGTCATTTATCTCGCTAGCCTTGTCCTCGTGGTTCGATCCTCGACTTATCGCTACGCTATTTGTAGTTGTATTAGGGTGTTATAAGTATTGTTTGTATAACTTGGCTTCTTAGTTAACGAAGCTAAAAGCCGGTAATCAATTTTGTTGAACGTTACAAAGCCCGCCTTGTAATTCTTGGTAATCATCAGGTTGAAGGGATTGTCTACACCGAGACATTCGCTCATGTCGCTAAAATGGTTACTGTTCGTGCCTTTCTTGCTGTCGCTGCTTCTAGTAATTGGGAAGTTCACCAAATGGATGTTCATAATACTTTTCTCCACGGTGATCTTGATGAGAATGTCTATATGAAATTACGTTCAAGTTTTAGTTCGAATGCTCCTGGAAAAGTTTATCGTCTTCGCAAATCTCTTTACAGCATTCGTCAAGCTCCAAGGTGTTGGTTTGCTAAACTAGCTTCTTTATTGCAAAATTATGGGTTTGTTCACTCCTCTAACTACTCTCTATTCACTTTCAACAAAGGCCTTGTTTGTATTAATCTTCTAGTGTTATGGATGACATAATCATCTCTAGTAATAATGCTGCATCTCTTACTACTTTCAAGCGTTATCTGGGGGAGTGTTTCCATATGAAGGATTTGGGGCCTTTTTAAGTATTTTTTGGGCATTGAGGTGGCTCGTAGCTCAGATGGATTTTTCTTTTCATAGTGGAAATACATTGCATTATAGATATTATTTCTGAAACTGGTTTGTTGGGTGCTAAGCCTGCTACCTCTCCTCTCGAGCAAAATCATCCTCTTGCTCTTGACACTAATCCCTTATACTCTTTTCCTGCTCAATATAGGCGACTCATTGGACATCTCATATATTTATCCTTTACTCACCCTGATTTGGCTTATGTTGTTCGTGTTCTTGCTCAGTTTATGCATCAGCCCCGTCAGTCATATTGGGAAGCTACTCTTCGTGTTGTGAGGTATTTAAAAGGGAGTCCTGGTCAGGGCCTTGTATTGGGTTCACTCTTTAACTTGTTTTTAACTACTTGGTGTAACTCGGATTGGCCTACCTGTCCTTTTACTAGACGTTTCTTTACTGGTTGGATAGATTTCCTAGGTTCCTCTCCTATTTCTTGGAAGAGTAAGAAACAACATACGGTTTCTCGCTCCTCCTCTGAGGGTGAGTATCGTTCTATGGCCAACGTTGCTGCTGAACTAAAATGGCTTTATGCTCTTCATGCTAGTCTAGGTGGTTCTTCTGCTCATCCAATTCATCTTTATTGTGATAGTCAATTTGCTCTTCACATGGCTCATAATCCTATGTATCATGAACACACAAACCATATAGAGGTTGATAGTCACTGCGTTCGAGATGCTTTTCAATCCGGACTCCTTGTCACCTATCATGTTTGTACTACCGAACAACTTGCTGATATATTTACCAAAGCTTTGGGGTATCATAGTTTACTTATTTTCTTTGCAAGTTGAGCATTTATGATTTGTTTGCTCAACTTGAGGAGGGTGTTGGACCATTAACCATATATTATATTGTATTATTAATTGGGCTTCCTTGTATATATTATTTAATGGGCTGAGGTGTATATTGTAGTCCAAGTATCATGTGTATATATATACTTGTCCTATAATCTTTGCTAGTAATGACAAAGGGGCAGCGACATTGAAAACCCTTTCATTCTGACTCTTCTCCTTCATACTTTCATAGCATCAATCGATTCAAATAAAAAAAAGTTCTAGTGTTTTAACATTGACATCAAATTATTTACCTCATCATATAAATCCCAAAAAATCGTTTTGAACATCATTTGTTTCATATATTAATAATACAGATTTTCACACACCTAAAAAGACTATCCTCAAGCAAAGAATATCTTCGTCAATCTATTCATGTGAACCATTTTTTCTTAAGAAACTCAACAAAAAGGTTAAGAAAATGGAAGTAGAAGGATCATTGTAAGTGCCAAAAGAATGGACTTTTTTTCCTGTTTTTCTTTTTCTTTTCTAATTGACTTTGAAATTTATAAAAATTGTTTCAATACATTTATTGGATTTTTTTAATCACAGATTTGAGACAACAGAAATGGCAGCAAACTTGTTAGTATCAACAAATCTATTAGTTGACTCATGGAGATTATGCAGCCTTGCAAACTCCTCTGTTTCTGATGCTTTTGTTGTCCAACAAAATGGCCCAATAGGGCTAATGGGTTTTTCGGGCCTGCCTGATAATTCTTCGGGTTTGGGTTTGGGTTTGGGTTCGGGTTCATTCGTGGAAGACATGGTTGCACTTCAAGATGTTGATGGTAACGGGCTGTTTTGCGGGCTCCACGGCCATGGAGATCATGGTGATGATGAGGAGCTTGTTATGGTTCATGTTGGGTATTTGCAACTTTTCTTCGGTATTTATGACAATCCTGGTTTTCAATTTCAGGTTTGTTTATGATTATCTTGTTTTACGTTGTTATTGGAGTATATAGTTACTGTTATCGAAAATACTCAGAATTGCACAAATTTGCAATGGGTGGAAAAGCTTTAATGACTTATAAAGTATGATCAATCTTTAATTTATTGATCTGAGATAAACAATCCCAGACTCGCAACACCTCCCTTAGACATGCAAACTCATATCAAATTTACCTGTGGGAGTAATCAATTAGGATAGCAACTGCTATTTTTTTTGGACTTACTATTTAAATTTTTACGCATTTTATAAGTCAAGGGGATATATCTCAAATAAAACCATGTGACTATGTGAAGAAGAGCTCTAATAAAATATAGTATTTACACACCATCTTAATTAATTAATCAATATCGGATAAACCATTATAATAGTTACCATCATTTAACGCTAATACAAAAATTACTGATTATTAAATAAAAATGAGTTTAAAAAAACTACAAATATATATACTTCTATTAGTCTATATAGTATATACTTTAGACAATATCTTACATTTCACACCAACCTAATCGTTTTCCCATGATTATATACACTTAGAACTCTTCAAAAGTAACCCGACTCGAAATTCGAACCGAAATTGAAAGTAAATCGACCCGAAAATGTATTTTTTTTTTATTTATCGAACCGACAGTACCCGAACCGATTGACAACCGAAAATGAGAAAGTTGAACCCGAGCTGTAACCGATAGACTCATATTCAATTATCTTATTTGTTAATCTAATAAAGTGTCAGATATTTTAATAAATTAAATTTTATAAATACATGCTTTCCCATATTTAGAGTTAATAATCAATGGTCAATGTTTATTTAACTTCTTTTAATCGAATTAAATGAATATTGATAGAACTTTATAATTTTAATTTCCTGTCAAACAAGTAAAAGTAACAAAGTAATAATGATTACTAATTAATTTGCATTTTAACTATTTTGCTTTAAATAAAGAGAATCTTGTCATCAATTAAAAATTGACTAACAACTTAATTTGATATTGATTCGATCGATAGTAATTAGTAATATGTAGCTGAATTTTGCTTTAAAAAAAATTCGAATTCGATCTGTACCCGACAACCGGAGACCGATTGAAACTCGACACGAACTTCAACCGACACCGAACTGATGCTAACTCGATAGCTTGAATAATCGATCTCCAACCGAACCGTGACTAACCGACTCGACCCGAGTGTGATCCGTTGTAACACACAGCCAAAAAATAACCGATCCGAAATGCAACCAAATCGAATGACATCCGTCTGAAATCGACCCGATCACCCGAATGAACACCTCTATTAATACAGTACTACAAAATTTAATAATACAAAATACATGTAGTAGTCTTAATTGAATCTCTTTAGTATTTAACAATTACTCCCTTCAATTTTGATTAAATGTCTCATTTGATTTTTTGACTTAATTATCTATTAATTTTAATTTTTTATAATTTTGATTATGTATGATTAAAGATATTTAGGATTATATTAACACAATAAATAGAGTGAAAAAAACTAAACAAAACAATTGGTGTGAATTAGAGTATATTTTTATGGTATTTCTTGAGTCAATGGCATCTTCCATGATTGCTATTCAATTCCGTTAAATCAATCTATATGATGGCAAAAATAATAATGTAAATACTTCAAAAATAATAAAGTATTTTTTTAACCATTTTAATTTGCTTGCTTAAAAACTATTTTTGGCAAAGTAAACTAAGCACGTGAAACTATAAATTTCCCTTGTCTTTACTCTTTTTTTTTAATTTGTTCACTCTAACTCATATCATTACTAAGGTTATCAAGAGCAAGTATTTGTATTATAAAAAAAGTATCTTATTGAGGAAGGTAAGATTTTGAATTAAGGTGGTTAAATTGTTAATATATTATACTATATAAAAATTAGTTAATTATAATTTTAAAATTATGTAGACTGAAATAAATTTGATCATAGAAAAAATTATATTTAATATATAGAGTTGAAGTTTCTCTATAATTATCCCTTCTGAAAAAACAACTAAGTGTATTTAACTTTATATATTTGCCTAATAAGTTTTCAAAAAATAATATTAAAATTAAAATAGCAAAAATACAAATACCAACTAAAACGGACGAATGTAAAATTTAAAAAAAAAAAGAGTAGTAACTTCAACTATTGAGTTTTATAATTTTATTATATTTTTGTACTCTAAACAATATACTTTTTAAGAATAAGAAAAATACAGAAATGGCATTTTCGGCAAGAGGTGTGACCTCGCACGGCCCATGTAGCTGTCTAACACGTTATACTGAAAGTAGCTAAGTAGAGTAGCTATCAATCACACACTCATAGATTAAAGAGTAACACAGTAGTATTCTTTTCATACTTATTTTGTGACATTACACTCATGTAGTTTCCAACACATTACTGATTACACTCAATAATAAGACAATGTTGTCTTATCAAAGAGTACAATTGCACTGTTGTTATCTTCAAAGAGCTACAAGAGTAAACATTTTACACGTAATTTCTTTTCACATGCATTACTGACATAATTTCAATCAATTCATCGGTGTTTACCTGTCAGGGCTGTCACTACAATCTATATAACTTTACGGACAAAAATAACCCGATTCTTATTTGTCGCCACCCTTTTCATTTTATCGCCACCCCTCCTAATGAAATTACGAATTTGCCCCTGATCTTTAAAAATTTACAAATTTGCCATTGAATATTACTTTTCATTTTCATTTTTTTTTAATTTTTTTTAATTATTCTTATTATTATTATTATTATTATTATTATTATTATTATTATTACGGTTATTATTATTATTATAACGGTTATTATTATTACGGTTATTATTAATAATAATAATAATAATAATAATAATAATAATAATAATAATAAAATAATAATAAAAATAATAATAATAAAAAAAATTAAAAAAAAAAATACCAATCGCACAAAACATGCGACTGACAGTCGCACAAACCAGTCGCACAAAACGTGCGACTGACAGTCGCACAAAACAGTCGCACGTTTTGTGCGACTTATATTTTTTTTTTATTTTTTTATTATTATTATTATTATTAATATTGTGGTTGTTATTATTATTATTATTAAATTATTATTGTTTTAATTATTATTGTTATAATTGATGTAAGAAAGAAAACGTAAAATTTTATTATTAGAGGAAACCCAAAATACAAATATTGGCTAGATTATAGAAATTAGGAGTTTATAAATTACTCCAATACAGAAAACCTTAGCCAAAACAAATTTTTTGGGATGATGCAAAACTAATGCCCAAGACTCCTTTTATAAGGAGAAGAATAACAAGCCTTTGTTATTCTTCCGATGTGGGATAATGATAAACATTAATCTTCCAATGTGGGATAATGAAAAACATTAATATTTCAATGTGGGATAATGACAAACATCAATCTTCCAATATGGGATTCAAGACATAACCTTACATTGGAAGATTGATGTTTGTCATTATCCCACATTGGAAGATTAATGTTTTTCATTATCCCACATTGGAAGATTAATGTTTATCATTATCCCACATCGGACGAATAACAAAGGCTTGTTATTCTTCTCCTTATAAAAGGAGTCTTGGGCATTAGTTTTGCATCATCCCAAAAAAATCTGTTTTGGCTAAGGTTTTATGTATTGGAGTAATTTATAAACTCTTATTTTCTATAATCTAGCCAATATTTGTATTTTGGGTTTCTTTTACTAATAAAATTTTTCTCTCCTCTGCATGTGGACTTAGTCGACACATTGTCGGTGAACCACGTAAATTCTGTTTGTTTTGTGTTTGTCAATTTTTATGCTTTCTTTCTTACATCAGTTATAACAATAATAATTAAAACAAAAATAATAATTTAATAATAATAATAATAATAACAACAACAATATTAATAATAATAATAATAATAATAATAATAATAAAATTAATAATAATAACCGTAATAATAATAATAATAAAATTAATAATAAAAAAAAATAAAAAAAATATTAGTCGCACAAAACGTGCGACTGCTTTGTGCGACTGACAGTCGCACGTTTTGTGCGACTGATATTTTTTTTTTTTTTTTTTTTATTATTATTATTTTTATTATTAATGTTATTATTATTATTATTATTATTATTATTATTATTATTATTATTATTATTAATAACCGTAATAATAATAACCGTTATAATAATAATAATAACCGTAATAATAATAATAATAATAATAACCGTAATAATAATAATAACTATGATAATAATAATAACAATAATAATATAAATAAAAATAATTAAAAAAAATTAAAAAAAAATGAAAATGAAAATTTATTAACTCAATGGCAAATTTGTAAATTTTTAAAAATCAGGGGCAAATTCGTAATTTCATTAGGAGAGGGGGTGTCGATAAAATGAAAAGGGTGGCGACAAATAATAATGCCCCAAAAATAAACCCAAAGACCATTAACATAATCCTTTTTTCATTTTATCGTCACCCCTTGAAATTATAAATTTGCTTTTGGGCTTTAAAAAATTACGAAGTTGCCATTGAACTTAAAATTTCTTATTTATATTCTAACTTCACTAAATAACTCCTTTATCACACTTAAAAAACAAAATTACAACATAAAATATTTGGAGCAAAAACTAAGAAATTCAATCTGCAAACAAATAATCGAGGTAATTTTTATTCGAATCGTATTTTTTAAAATTTTAAAAAAAACAAAAAAAAATTTAATGGGCCAATCACACGAAATCCGCGTGCGACTGAGCCACAGTCGAGTCGCGGGTTTCTTGCGACTGACCCGCGGTGGGCTCGCTGATTTCGTGCTACTGGCCCATTTTTAAATTTTTTTTTCGTTTTTTTATGAATAATTATTATTAATTTTATTTATATTATTATTGTTATTATTATTATCATTATTATTATTATTATTATTATTATTATTATTGTGATTGTTATTATTATTATTATTAAATTTTTATTTTTGTTTTAATTATTATATTTAATTTATTTTTTAAAATATTATTATTATTATTATTATTATTATTATTATTATTATTATTATTATTATTAACTTTTTTATATTCTTTTAAATATTATTTTTAATATTTTTGTTGGTCATGTTGTTGTTGCTGTTATTGTTATTGTTAGTAAATTTTTCTTTAATTTTATTTTTAAATATTGTTTTTGTTATTAGTGTTATGATTATTATTATTGTTTGTGTTATTATCGTTATGATTATTATTAATGTTATTATTTTTGTTAATATTATTATTATTATTATTATTATTATTATTATTATTATTATTATTATTATTGTTGTTGTTGTTGTTGTTGTTGTTCTTAATTTAGAAAATTAATAATAATAATAATAATAATAATAATAATAATAATAATAATAATAAATATGTTCTTACATTATATTTATTGATAATGATTAGTTATATATTGTTGTTGCTAATTAATTATTGTCTTTTGTTCATGTGGTTAATTTAATACAACGTTTGATTTTGTTTATTTATTAATAATAGTTAATTAAATTATCAAAAATTGTAGTAAATGGTTGGTACTCACGGGAAAGGAAAAGGTTTTTTAGAAACTTGCTGAGCGGAAATAAATTTAGGCCTACTCTGCTCAGAGGGGACCCTCATGAGAGAGGGGTGTCGGGTTCTACTAGGAGGGATAGTTGAACAAAATGGTTTTTGTTTACCCAACATATATGTATAACTTTATTTACACTATGCACGCCCGATGCTTTCCTTAACGGAAGAACCAAACAGTTGTACAGCAGATTACCGTCGACAGAACCATAATAAGCAATGCTAATGTTAAGAAATGTTGCTGCAGAGTACAATGTCATCGGTGCATCCATCCAGTGAATATAAGCAGCAGGTCCATTGCCGCGTGAACCAATTCTGAATATAGCATTGTCTAACGACTCCTGCGATAAATACAAACTTACGGATTGGTCTCTGTTCATTTGCATTTCCATACACATAGCACGTCTTAAAAGAGGACATGCCTCCTCGCCTCCCAACTTTGTGACGGCAATACCTATAAATCCACAGTTACCATCACCTAAGACAACAATCCAATCAAACAAGTAAGGAGGACGAATGGGCGGGATGTGATTAGGCCATGAAAATAGTCAAAAATCACGACCTCCTGGATCATCTGAGGTTTGTGTACCGGATAAGTTGAAGTTAAAATTAATTCCAACTAAGGGTTGTATTTCCCGAACACTAGATCTCACGCGGGATGAAGATCTAGACCCTCGACCACGAGAAGATGATCTACTATATTCAAACGCGCATTTATTTCTTCTAAGGGTTTTGCTTGTGGTTGGTCTTTCCTTTCTAGGTGGACTTGCGTAAGGCTCAACTATATCGGCTCCATCAAGGTGTAGTTCATACTCAAGTACCTGAGACAAGCGTCCTACTTTAATACTTCATCGACCAAAGATTGAAAGTACTCTTTGTCATCGGCATTCGCATGTCGTACTCCCTCGTTGGTGTCATCTCCTACCTCTGTGTACGTCAAAGTACTCCAGAATGGATGAATGTCATCCAAATACAAAGCACCTTATCAACCGATGGACATATATAAATAACAAGCACACGGCAATCCATGGGTGCGTTGAAGTATACAATCGTATTTGTTAAGTACATAATCACCCAAATCTAACATACGATTATGCTCAAGCCGCAGCTGCTCCAAGGCATAGATGGATACATGGTGATATAAAGGTCTAAAGAAATGTTATCGCAACGACCTTGCTACAAAATTCATGGATTCTTGTAGCGCTTATCGGATCCTGGCTTGCTGGTTTGTAATCTGTGCGTGTGCCCTTTTAAACAGGGTATCAAATGAGCTATTACCGCTACCAAGATAATACTTGAAAGACGAGTGTTGGCTTTCAACTCTACTGGTAGTCTGGTTACCCATGTGTAAACATTCATTCGTCCACGCACGCACAAATTTCTCTCTAAGTGGAATCCATGTTCCAGCCAAATACCGAACGACCTTTTTGTTCCTAACCGACCAGGTAGTCACGATCGATTGCCATCTCTGTTCAAATTCGTCGATTGTAGAACTTTCAACCAAGGGGTTCCATCTACTTTTCCTGAATACCTGCCCTTGTTGATTTCTTTTCCCGCCACACAACTTGTCCACCGTGTTCTCAACGTCGTTTGCAATATGCCAAATGCCGCACATCTATATTAAACACAACATTGAACGTAATTAAGACATACTCAATAAATAGAACGACAATAATTAATCAACAAAACCTTTTTACTTGGGAAAACGTCACGAATAACTGCAAATAAACCTTTGTCTCGATCAGTTACAATGACGCTAGGAGTATGAGTTGTGCCAAAAATATCTCTCAATCCCTGCAACACCCACGAATATGACACAGTCGCCTGATCTCACATCAAACAGAACACAACCAAGAAGTTGTGATTGGTTGGCATTGTTCAGATTACTTCACACACTAGCCAGTTTTGTTTGTTTGTTTTGTATGTTGTATTTATCAACACAACATACGGCCACGTACGTATCATTTAGATAAAGGTACGATTTGTAACTAATAATCTGCTCAATCTCCCTTCATTATCCAAGTCTGTTCAGACCACGTAATTAAGTTCTATGACCATATAAAGACAGTGTTGAAGGGGAGTCCTATCCTCCATCTCTTCCCTCCTTATTGATTGCCTAGCATTATAAATCTCATTCATACTAGTAGAAAAACAGGAAAATTTTCTCTAATAGAAGTCATGGTAAAGGTCGGTTGCACTAAGCTGTCGTATGTGCTCCCGAATATCTACATTGATCCTATTTTCCCTCACATGACCATCTCTGTACACTAAGAACGGGTGGTTATGTCTTCCTTTTTCACCAGGACACACCCTTACCGTCCAAGGTCCTTCTCCTTGTTTACGACTACTTGCTACAATCAAAAATTAACACCCACAACTTTTACTTTTAGAACCAGGTCGGGCAGCATTATCTAGATTATGTAAATCACCCCTAATATTACCATAGCGGTGACATCTTAAATACACCCTAACTCTAGAATGTCCTTCTTAAACCACAACTTCTTTTTGATTTTCAATTTACACGTGCTTCTTATAAACAAAAAGAAGAATGTTCTAGAGTTAGTGTGTATTTATGATGTCACCGCTATGGTAATATTATGGGTTATTTACATAATCTAAATAAAGCTGTCCGACCTAGTTCTAAAAGTAGAAGTTGTGGGTGTAAATTTTTTATTGTACCAAGTAGTCGTAAACAAGGAGAAAGACATTGGACGGTAAGGGTGTGTCCTGGTGAAAAAGGAAGACATAACCACCCGTTCTTAGTGTATAGAGATGGTCATGTAAGGGAAAATAGGATCAATGTAGATATTCGGGAGCACATACGATAGCTTAATGCAACCGGCCTTTATCATGACATCTATTAGAGAAAATTTTCTTGGTTTTTTACTAGTATGAATAAGATTTATAATTCTAGGCAATCAATAAGGAGAGAAGAGATGGAGGGTAGGACACCCCCTTCAACACTGTCTTTATATGGCCACAGAATTTAATACGTGGTCTGAACAGACTTGGATAATGAAGGAGGATTGAGCAGATTATTGCAAATCGTACCTCTATCCAAATGATACGTACGTGGCCGTATGTTGTGTTGATAGATACAACATACAAAACAAACAAACAAAAGTAGCCACTGTGTGAAGTAATCGGAATGACGCTAACCAATCACAACTTCTTGGTTGCGTTCTGTTTGAGGCGAGATGAGGCGACAGTGTCATTCGTGGGTGTTGCAGGGATTGAGAGATATTTTTGGCACAACTCATACTCCTAGCGTCATTGTAACTGATCGAGACGAAGGTTTATTTGCAGTTATTCGTGACGTTTTCCCAAGTAAAAAGGTTTTGTTGATTAATTATTGTCGTTCTATTTATTGAGTATGTCTTAATTACGTTCAATGTTGTGTTTAATATAGATGTGCGGCATTTGGCATATTGCAAACGACGTTGAGAACACGGTGGACAAGTTGTGTGGCGGGAAAAGAAATCAACAAAGGCAGGTATTCAGGAAAAGTAGATGGAACCCCTTGGTTGAAAGTTCTACAATCGACGAATTTGAACAGAGATGGCAATCGATCGTGACTACCTGGTCGGTTAGGAATAAAAAGGTCGTTCGATATTTGGCTGGAACATGGATTCCACTTAGAGAGAAATTTGTGCGTGCGTGGACGAATGAATGTTTACACATGGGTAACCAGACTACCAGCAGAGTTGAAAGCCAACACTCGTCTTTCAAGTATTATCTTGGTAGCGATAATAGCTCATTTGATACCCTGTTTAAAAGGGCACACGCACAGATTACAAACCAGCAAGCCAGGATCCGACAAGCGATACAAGAATCTATGAATTTTGTAGCAAGGTCGTTGCGATAACATTTCTTTAGACCTTTATATCGCCATGTATCCATCTATGCCTTGGAGTAGCTGCGGCTTGAGCATAATTGTATGTTAGATTTGGGTGATTATGTACTTAACAAATAGGGTTGTGTACTTCAACGCACCCATGGATTGTCGTGTGCTTGTTATTTATATATGTCCATCGGTTGACAGGGTGCTTTGTATTTGGATGACATTCATCCATTCTTAAGTACTTTGACGTACACAGAGGTACGTGATTACACCAACGAAGGAGTACGACAGATGAACGCCGATGACAAAGAATACTTTCAATCTTTGGTCGATGAAGTCTTAAAATCTGATCCCGCAGTTGTACGACGCTTGTCTCAAGTACTTGAATATGAACTACACCCTAATGGAGCCGATATACTTGAGTCTTACGCAAGTCCACCTAGAAAGGGAAGACCAACCACAAGCAAAACCCTTAGAAAAAATTAATGTGCGTTTGAATATAGTAGATCATCTTCTCGTGGTCAAGGATCTAGATCATCCTGCGGGAGATCTAGTGGTCGGGAAACACAAGCCTCAGTTGGAATTAATTTTACTTCAACTTATCCAGTACAGAAACCTCAGATGATCCAGGAGGTCGTGATTTTTCACTGTTTTCATGGCCTAATCACATCACGCACATTTTTCTCCTTACTTGTTTGATTGGATTGATGTCTTAGGTGATGGTAACTGTGGATTTAGAGCTATTGCCACCACAGAGTTGGGAGGCGAGGAGACATGGCCTCTTTTAAGACGTGCTATGTGTATGGAAATGCAAATGAACAGAGACCAATCTGTAAGTTTGTATCTATCGCAAGAGTCGTTAGACGATGCTATATTCAGAATTGGTTCACACGGCAATGGACCTGCTCCTTATATTAACTGGATGGATGCACCGATGGCATTGTACTTTGCAGCAACGTTTCTTAACATTAGCATTTCTTATTATGGTTCTGCTGACGGTAATCCGCTGTACAACTGTTTGGTTCTTCCGTTAAGGAAAGCATCGGGCGTGCATAGAAGTTATACATATATATATTGGGTGAATAGAAATCATTTTGTTCAACTATCAATGAAAGACGATTCATCTCCACTGCCGCCAGTCCATCAACATTGGAGAGAAGCTGTTGACAATTTTTTCAGACATATAGAAACACATTTTACTAGTAGGATTATGCTTTGGAATAAACTATGCAAGCCACGATCACCACAACGTAATAACACCGCGAAAGATGCTGTAAATTTAGATAGTCCATAGTGTAAGTGATGTGTAAATCGTTATTCAGTTTTACTATAGAAATTGTAGATGGGATTAAATTTGTAGATAGTCCATAGTTATACTATTGTGTATATCATTACTATAGAAATTGTAGATGAAATTCAATAGCCATGTATTTGGCTGTCAATTGGGTCTCCATAGCTTGGGACTAATGACACAACTGCATCACTTCAGCAACGTTGACGCAACCGCTGGTGAATATCCCTTTTCGTCATAGTTCGGACATAGGCTACCCAAATAGATTAGTAATACCGACTTGTCACTACCCCTCAAAAGGTTTAGCTAGTAGAGAACCTTCAATTCCTATGCCCAATATGTGTTGCACATCGTGCAACATAATCGTCATCTCCTCCCATGGCATGTGGAAGGTGTTCGTATCTGGCTGCTACCTCTCCAAGAAGGCCGATATCAAAGCACAGTCGATGTGCTGGTGCATAACGTACGATAGATGGCCCAGGGAAGTAGCAAGTAGAACATCGTAAAGCGCATTAGTTATATCCCGCAGTCCGATGATCGCCTCCAACGACTTCTTTCTACTACGACATTCCAGAACCGGAGGCGTACGCTTAGAGCCATCAAAAATAACTTTAGTTATGTGCCCGCCATAACTGAGTATCAGGCGCGTATTTGTGGGCCCCTCGGGCTGGGCGATGTGACTAACCAATCCGTTCCAACGGACTGTGAGCGCCTGCTCCCCCGTGGCGACTCATTATCAACGAGACTATGTCCAGCACGCTCAGATGTGCCTGAAGAACTAGGGTCGGCACGTGCGAATCTCCCGTTGGGCCTCCGGACAACAGTCCAGTCCACTAGGCGAAGATTAGGACCTTGGTATTGAACATCATCAGCATCATTATCATCATTACTAGAAACCCCCCAACTACTCTGGAGGCTGCTAGTCTGATCATCAAAACGAGTACGCACTTGGTTAAGCGTACTCGACCGGTAGGCCTCACTGTGCTGGCAGCCTCTTCCTACCTAGCCCTCCTAGTAGAACCTGTCACCCCCTACTCATGAGGGTCCCCTCTGAGTAGGGTAGGCCTAGAACTATTCCCGCTCAATAAGTTTCTAAAAAAACTCTTTCCTTTCCCGTGAGTACCGGCCATTTACTATAATTTTTGATAATTTAATTAACTATTATTAATAAATAAACATAATCAAATGTTACGTTAAATTAACCACATGAACAAAACACAATAATTAATTAGCAACAACAATATTTAACTAATCATTATCAACAAATATAATGTAAGAACATATTTATTATTATTATAATTAATATTATTGTAATTAATTTTCTAAATTAACAATAATCATAATAATATTAACAAAAATAATAAAATTAATAATAATCATAACAATAATAACACAAACATTAATAATAATCATAACACTAATAACAAAAACAATATTTGAAAATAAAATTAAAGAAAAATTTACTAATAATAACAACATCACCAATAAAAATAGTATTTAATAGAATATTAAAAAGTTAATAATAATAATAATAATAATAATAATAATAATAATATTTTAAAAAATAAATTAAATATAATAATTAAAACAAAAATAAAAATTTAATAATAATAATAATAACAATCACAATAATAATAATAATAATAATAATAATAATAATAATAATAATATTCATAATAATAATAATTATTATTATTATTATTATTATTATTCATAAAAAAAATTTAAAAAATGGGCCAGTCGCACGAAATCCGCGAGCCCACCCGCGGTGGGCTCGCTGATTTCGTGCAACTGGCCCATTTTTTTTTATTTCTTTTCTTTTTTTTTAAATTTAAAATAATACGATTCAAATAAAAATTATCTCGATTATTTGTTTGCGGATTGAATTTATTAGTTTTTGCTCGAAAAATTTTATGTTGTAATTTTGCATTTTAAGTGTGATAAAGGAGTTACTTAGAGAGGTTAGAGTGTAAATAAGAAATTTTAAGTCTAGTGGCAAATTCGTAATGTTTTAAAGTCCAGGGGCAAATTCGTAGTTTCATCGGGGGTGGCGATAAAATGAAAAGGGTGGCGATGTTTAAGGATTGTGTAAACCCAATCCTTAAATTTTTCACGGCCCGGTAGGTAGTAATAAACAGTGGTAATAGAAATGAAAAACTAGTGTAATTTTAGTTAAAAAACTTTTTTGTAATCAAAGTTTCATTACCATGGGAATGAGATGGAAATTTTGATGAAAGTTTACATTATAAATCATTTCCATTATCACCATTTAGTACCATTAACCAAATAGACCTTCAATACTTTTTATTTTATCGTCATCCCTTTTTAATGAATTTACTAAAATGTCCTTAGACTTAAATTTTATAAATACTACAATCTCACTCAATAACACTTTTATCACTCAAAAATTAATCAATCTAAACTTAAACTTTGTGGAGCAAAAGCTAAGAAAATTCAAAACGCAAACAACAATTCACGGTAATTTCTAATCTAATCTCATTTAAAATTCAAAAAAAAAGTTAAAAAAAATATTGAAACAACCCAGTCGCGCGTTTTGTGCTACTCCTCCATGGTTTGGTAGCGCGCGACCGGCTCCCTCTATTTTTTTTGTGTTTTATATTATTAATAACTAATAATTTATATTTTTGTTAATAAATTATATTAGTAAATAATTATTAATTTAATATTATTATTATTATAATTAAAATTAATTTAATATTATTAATGTTATTAAGATTAATAACTTTTTTATTTTATGTAATTTATTAATGTTAATAGTTTTCAATCATGAATTGATATGTTAATTAATTACTATTTTTTATCCATGTAATTAACTTAACGTACGTACGACTATAATTTAAATTAATTTCGTCATTCATATAATTTATTATTTTAATTAATTTTTAATATTTTATTAAATTATGAATATTGTAGTAAATGGCCGGTAATCAAGGAAAAGGAAAGGGTTTCTTTACTTTTTGAGTGGGAATACTTCTAAACCGACCTTACTAAGAGGGGACCCTCATGAGAGGGAGGTTACGGGTTACGCTTGTCGTGCTAGGTAGGAATAGGGTCAGACATAGTCTAGCCCAACATTCGAGTACGTTGCGTCAAGTGCATACTCATTTTGACGACCAGACGAGCGCACGGAGTTATTCGGGGGGCTCTAGCGATGACAATAGTGACTACCACGGCTCTGTAGGTCAGGCCGTGGATTGGAAGGTTGTGCAAGGGCACGTGGGTAAATTTACACGGGCATGCCCTAGTACGACTGGCGCTTCTGATCATGCAGAAGATAGCCAAGTACCAGATAAGTTGAAACTAAAGTTAATTCCAACAGACGATTGCGTTGGTCGACCACTAGATCTCCCGCGTGATGAAGATCTCGATCCACGACCCCTGGAGGACGATCTGTTGTACTCAAATGCGCTTTTATTTCTCCTGAGAAATTTGCTTGTTGATGGTCTTCCCTTTCTCGGTGGACTTGCATGTGGCTTAGGTATATTGGTACCATCCGGATGTAATTCATCTTCAAGTACCTAAGACATGCATCGTACAGCTGTAGGATCTGCTTTAAGCACTTCATCGAGCAACGATAGAAAGTATTCTTTATCATCAGCATTTGCGTGTCGTACTTCTTCATTGGCGTCAGCTTCTGCCTCTATATATGTTAGTGTCTTTCATAATGGATGTATGTCATCTACATACAACAAACCTTGTGACTTGCTCGACAAAAAAAGTAATAAGCACAAGGTAATCCATGGGTGCTCTAAAGTGCATAACCGCATTTGTCAAAGACATAATCACCCAACTCTAACATACGGTTATGCTCAAGTTGCAGAAGTTCAAAGGCATGAATGGATACATGATGATATAGTAGTCTCATCCAATTGTAGCACAAAGACCTTGAAATAGAATTCATGGATTCCTGTAGCGCTTGTTGAATCTTCGATTGCCGATTAGTTATTTGTGTGTGCGCCCTTTTAAATAGGGTATCAAAAGAACTATTACCGCTATAGTACTTGAATGACGAGTGTTGGCTTTCAACTCTGCTGGTAGTCTGGTTACCCATATGTGCAGTCATTAGCAATTGGTTTTCAATTTACACGTGCCTCTTATAAACATAAAGAAGAACATTCAAGAATTAGTTTGTACTTACGATGTCACCTCTATGGTAATGTTAGGGGTTAATTTCATAACCTAGATAATGTTGCTCGACCCGGTTCTAGAAGTAGAACATGTAGGTGTGAATTTGAAAATGTAAAAAGTAGTTGTAAACAAGGGGAAAGAGCTTGGACGGTGAGGGTGTGTCCTGGTGAAAAAGGAACACATAACCACCTATTTTTATTATACAGAGATGGTCATATAAGGGCAAATAGGTTGACTATAGATATTCGACAGCAAATATGAGAGCTTAGTGCAACAGGCATACAACCTGCCTTTATCATGACCTCAATAAGTCAAAATTTTTCTGTTGTTTTTGCTAGTATGAATCAGATTTATAGTGTTAGACAATCAATTAGAAGAGAAGAGATGGGTGGTAGGACTCCGCTTCAACACAGTCTAAATATGGCTACTGAGCACAACTACGTAGTTTGGACAGACTTGGATAGTGAAGGGCAATTGAATCGATTATTAATTGCAAATCCTACATCCATCCAGATGATACGTACATGGCCTTATGTTGTGTTGATTGATATAACATATAAAACAAACAAACAAAAGTGGCCGCTTTGTGAAATAATTGGAATGATGCCAACCAATTACAACTTCTTGGTTGCGTTTTATTTGATGCGGGATGAGGCGACTGTTTCATCTTCGTGGGTGTTGGAGAGATTGAGAGACATTTTTGGCAGTGCTCATTCTCCCAACGTTACTGTAACCGATTGAGATGAGGGTTTATCTGCAGCTATCCGTGATGTCTTCCTAGGTAAATAGGTTATAATGATTAATTGTTGTTGTGTTTATTAAATATATTTTATTTATATCCAATCTTCTCTTTGATGTAGATGTGAGACATTTATAATGCGTATGGCACATTGCAAATGACGTAGAGAACATGGTGGACAAATTGTGTGGCGGGAAAAGAAATTAACAAGGGCAGATATTTAGGCAAACCAGATGGAACCCTCTGATTAACTGTTCAACGCCCAACGAATGTGAAAATAAATGGAGATCGATTGTGGCTACTTGGTCAACTAGAAATGAAAGGATCATTTGATGTTTGGCTGGAACATGGTTTCCACACATAAAGAAATTTATGCGTTTATGGACGAATGACTGTGCACATATGGGTAACCAGACTACTAGCAGAGTTGAAAGCCAACACTCGTCATTCAAGTACTATAACGGTAATAGCTCTTTTGATATCCTATTTAAAAGGGCACACGCACAAATAACTAATCGGCAATCGAATATTCAACAAGCGCTACAGGAATCCATGAATTCTATTTCAAGGTCTTTGCGCTACAATTGGATGAGACTACAATATCGTCATGTATCCATTCATGCCTTAGAACTTCTGCAGCTTGAGCATAACTGTATGTTAGAGTTGGGTGATTATATCTTTGACAAATGGGGTTGTGCACTTTAGAACACCCATGGATTACCTTGTGCTTGTTACTTTTTTTTTGTCGAGCAAGTCACAAGGTTTGTTGTATGTGGATGACAGACATCCATTCTAGAAGAGACTAACGTATATAGAGGCAGAAGCTGACGCCAACGAAGAAGTATGACACGCAAATGCTGATGATAAAGAGTATTTTCAATCGTTGGTCGATGAAATGCTTAAAGCAGATCCTGCAGCTGTACGACGCATGTCTCAGGTACTTGAAGATGAATAACATCCGGATGGTACCAATATACCTACATGCAAGTCCACCGAGAAGGGGAAGACCAACAACAAGCAAATTTCTCAGGAGAAATAAAAGCGCATTTGAGTACAATAGATCGTCTTCCAGTGGTCGTGGATCACGTGGGAGATCTAGTGGTCGATCAATGCAATCGTCCATTGGAATTAACTTTAGTTTCAACTTATCTGGTGCATGGCTATCTTCTGCATGATTAGAAGCGCCAGTCGTACTAGGACATGCTCGTGTAAACTTACCCGCGTGCCTTCGCACAACCGTCCAATCCACGGGCTGACCTAAAGAGCCATGGTAGTCATTATCGTCATCGCTAGAACCCCCGAATAACCCTGTTCCTGCCTAGCACGGCGAGCAGAACCCATAACTAATGTGAATGGTCTTTCATCTCACGTCTTATTTGCAATGAAAGCTCTTAACTAATTTGAATAGTCTTTCATCTCTATAGTTGCTTCCCATTTATCTTTCTACCTTCATTTTTGGCTTTCCAAGCAATTTTGATAACAGGTAACTAAAATTATTCCTCTTCCACCATTTTGGAATTGAATTAGCTTCAAATCCTCTCGTTCTTTCAAAGATTTTTACCCAAATTGATTTAACATTTGAAAATCAACTCATCCTCTTGCTTAAATTGGGAATTTCTACGGCATTTTCAAGGAAAATATTGAGATTCAATTGTTCTTTCATCAAAGAATAAACTATTCTAATTAAGTCGTGAAAGCCCGTTTTCAACCCGCTCCATTTACAATAAAGTAGGCTCCGCTAATAACCCGACCCATTTAGGGCCCTACCCTTCAAAAGCCTGTATAATAAAGGGTTGGATTAGGGGGTCTGATGGGCCCCCAGCCCGTTGCACAGGTTTAGTTGTGAGGGCTGGTTTAGGTGAGAAAAGCTGTGAAGGGTTGAGGGCAACCATAAATGGGAAAGGAATTGCAAAAGGTTAAGAGGATAAGAATACCAAAAAAATCTGATAACATAGAAGATCAATCATTTGTCAAGGATATTGCATTGAATTGTATTCAATATATCAAGGAATGTACGACATAACTTTAGAAAACAAGATAATTACAAGATAATAATGTACTTTAACTAAAATATATGCGAAGAATAAATAATACCATAAAACATTAGTCTATTCTAATCAAAAAATTGAGGAAAACCCATGTACAAGACATACAATTAAAGCATAAGTAACGATAGACATCAACAACTCAACCACAATGGAGAATAACAAAAGAGCATTGGAGATTTTTCTAAGGGTTTTTGTTTAAACTAAAGAATTTTATCCATCATATGCTTAGTACATTAGAATACACAAAGTTGAGGTTAATTAGAATCTATTTATGGAGTTTAATCCTAAACTAAAATCATTGAATAAAATAACTGAAAAACATAGTTAAGCCCATACTAGGCACGTGCTCATTCAAGCACAATTAATAAAACACTTCAAAGGCGGCTACAATTGCTTATTTAGGCAGCTATAGTGTTTGTTTATTTAGAACCTGCGTGTCGCATGTCGGACACGGACACGCGACAAACACGCGAAAATTCGTGTCCGACACGCCAAATGAAGTGTCCAATATTTTAATATTTTTTCGGACACGCGGACACGGTAAGGACACGACAAGGAGTCAAGGACACGTTTTTTTTTAAAAAAAAAATACTTTTGTAGCGGATCTTTCTCTCGATGAGCCCGAATTGGAAACTACTTTTGTAGCGGAGGATGATGATGGATGTCATATGGATGATGCGTGATGATCAAACTTAAATTTACCTATTTATTTGGTTTTCTTTGATTTGGTTTGTATGACTATTTTTAAATACTCATGTTGTTTATTTGGTACTTATTTGCATTTTATGTGAGTTTTATGTTTTTAAAGTGTTTATTTATATAAATAAAATGAAAGATTGTAAAATTATCTTTAATTTGATATATTTATTATATTAACATTTTCATGTCCCGTGTCCGCCATTTTTAAGTTGGCGTTTTCTCGTACCTGTGTCGTGTCCGTGTCCGTTTTAGTGCAACCTAGGTGATCAGTGATTTGTTCTTTGATATTACACCTATATGTCTGACATCATGCCATGACTCAAGGCATCAATATAAAATTTTACTAAATAGACTTCCTTTTTACTAGTCAAAACTAATTTGTGATTATTTAACTAATTTATCAAACTTGACTTATTTTTATTTAACCCAAATCTTCACAACTATGAGAAACACAATTGATGAACTTTGTTTCCCATGCAGATAAAAACACTAGTAGAGAATAGCAAGTCAATTATAGTCACAGGACACTCTATAGGAGGAGCAATAGCATCACTAACAGCATTATGGCTGCTCTCCTACCTCCAAAATAACCCTTCTCCTCCTCCGCAGATCCTCTGTATAACCTACGGTTCACCCCTCCTAGGCAACAAATCTCTCGCCAAATCGCTCCTCCAACAAAGATGGACTGAAAGCTTCTGCCATGTGGTGCATAAAAGTGACATAATTCCTCGGCTTCTCTTTGCTCCCTCGCTTCAAACCGAACCTCTTTCCTTGTTTCAGTATATTCAATCATCAATATCATGTCAACCAGGCCAAGTGCGCGTTCATGTAACTGAAGAAATGAAGGAGCAATTGTTTATGTTTGTATTGGATAACACTGAGGCAATTGCAAAAACATGTGCAGAAAGTATGGAGGTTCCTACCCGGGTACTCTGGCCTTTCGGAAATTATCTGTTTTGTTCAGAAGAAGGAGCAGTCTGTGTTGATGATGCTGTAACTGTTGTTAAGTTTCTGCATTTGATACTTGCAGCTGGGAATTCGACTTCGTGTTTTGATGATCATTTTAAGTATGGTGTTTGTATAGAGAGAATGTCTTTCCAATTTCTGATGAGAAAAGGGTTTATACAAGGAGATAATCCTACATCAAGCTATGAAGCAGGGATTAAATTAGCAGTGGAGTCTACAGGATTAGCAAGCCAGGTACTTGCATTAGTTGTTCAAGTTCATCAAATCCCTTCGATTGCGATAGGATGTCCATAAGCTTAAGCTTTTGGTATCAAAGCTAACGTGACAGATAGTCACAAATTTGAATTTCAATACTCCTCATTATTTCAAGTGGAATATTCGGAGCCATAGATGAAGAAGGTCTATGTTGCATCCACACTTCTAGTCCAAACGACTCTTGTTTCAGAGGGCGTGATAGAGTATATAAGATATTCTGGGACCTTAATCATAAGTTTAAGCTTTTGGTTGAATTGGTTCCTTGATGGTTCATATATAAACAAATGTGTTCTTTAAACTTTTTTTTCCTAGTGTCAGAGGGTGTGATAGACTATATAAGATGTTGGCGATGCTTATTACAGGAATCAGTTTTTAAAGAAGCTGAAGAGTGCCTGAAACTGGGGAAACAAAGGGGTTTAACTCCAAATCTGAACATTGCAAGGTTAGCCATAGCTCTTGCCAAAATTACACCTCATATGGCACAAATAGAGTGGTATAAAACGTCCTGTGATTTGTCCGAAAATCAAATGGGATACTATGATTCATTTAAAACAAGACAAGCATCAAAGAGAGACAACCAAGTTAACTTATTCAGAATCAAGCTAGCAAGTTTTTGGGATAATGTGATTAGCAAGATAGATAACAATGAACTTCCTTATGATTTTCCCAAAAAGCGAAAGTGGGTGTATGCTTCTCATTCTTATCAGCTCTTGGTTGAGCCATTGGATATTGCGGAGTATTACAGAAGCAATGAGCAATTGAAGAAAGGACATTACTTGATAAAAGGCCGAGAAAGAAGACACGAGCTTTTTGATAAGTGGTGGAGGGAGATGAATAACGGTGAAGAAGAGAACAAGAGGAACACGTTCGCAAGTTTAACACAAGATTCATGCTTTTGGGCGCGTGTAGAGGAAGCTAGAGAGTTGCTTGAGATGGTCAGAAGAGAGACGAACATGAGTAATCTGGCTCGGTTATGGAAACTTATAGAAGAATTTGAGCAATATGCTAAAGAACTAATTGACAGCAAGAAGGTTTCCTCTAATGTCTTAGCAATGAATTCAAGCTACATCAAGTGGGTAGAAGAGCTCAAAGAATTAAGATTACAAATGCAGCAAGTTATCAAATCGTAATTTTCAGCAATCAGCCAAGCTCGACTTTATTCCTAGGCGTATACATAAGCTTAATCGAAACCAATCTCCATTTCTCATATGTACTAGTAAAAAATTTGACTCGTATTGCGGCAATTGTTGCGTACTAATAGATACATAGAATGATATTGATTTTTCCGATCAACTCGCATTCTCCATTACATAGCTTGTGAGACTACCAACAAAAAAAGTATAAACTCGTATATATATCTTCCTTTAAAGGAGAAAATACTCAAACTTTGCCATTTTGAGCATCGATATTCCTAACAGGTCCTTTGAACCATTTCCTAGCATCTACAACCCACCAAAGCATAATAAGACCCAAAACTATCCCTAAAGCAGCTGGTGCATAATTAAAGGTGTTCCATGAGATAGGATAGTAAGTTGGTAAAACAAAGACAGAACAAGTATAACAAATCCATAAAAATGCAATTAAACAAACTGGCCTGCTTGCTCTCCCAAGATAAAATGGGCCGGGTTTGAAGTTTTCCTCCGCCATTACCATTCTCGCGAAAATTGGAACTGCATAACCACCAACCCACCCAATGGTGCATATTGACGTTATTGCGGTGAATACTACGTTGAGTTTCAATATGGGGAGTCCGAGTAGAATGCAGAGAGCTGCACAGAGCCACACTGCATTAGCAGGAACTTTATGCTTCGGGTGAACTTTTCGCCAGATTGATGAAAATGGAACTCCACCATCTCTGGATAATGCATACACCTGATCAAGAAGGATAAGTTCAGATGCGTTTTCAAGGAGAAAAATGTGGCAAATAAAGATATTGATTATGTTTATGGCATGTTTGGTTATTGTTATTAAATGGTGGTAATATGAATGATTTGTATTATAAATATTCAAGAAAATGAGAGCATAACCATTAAACTTGTCAAATTTTTTATTCACAAATTTTTATTACCATCTAATACTACTTTTTTAAATGGTAATATATCAGAATAAATTTTATTGAAGAAAATGAGAGCATAACCATTAAACTTGTCAAAGAGATTTTCCTATCAGAAGCACACTAACTTTTCATTATCATTTACATAATTTATTACCGACAACCAAACGGGATGTTAGATTAATATTTAATTGCAGAAGTATTTAATCATAATTATACGAAGATTTTTATATTATAGAATAAACAAAATCATACATGGTATTTTTTCAGAAAAATTTTACATCCGAAACATAAGTGATTTGAGCCAAAAATAACTTAATAAATACAATTCGACACAAAATCAATATTTTCTTGCTGTCATTTTCTTCCACCAGTTCCCAAACAAACTTGAATAAAGTAGGAACGTATTTACTTACAACTCTAGCAGCACTTGTAGTGATTGAAAGGCCACCAAAGAAAAAGGATCCCCAAATGATGAAAAGCAATACAATTGCTCCAGCAGAATTATGGTATCTTCCATGAAATGCATCATAA
The DNA here is from genome assembly GCF_026212465.1 of Amaranthus tricolor. NCBI lineage: Eukaryota > Viridiplantae > Streptophyta > Magnoliopsida > Caryophyllales > Amaranthaceae > Amaranthus > Amaranthus tricolor. The sequence goes on from NC_080053.1 coordinate 15,008,199, forward strand.
AGTATCTGGGCTGGTACAAATGCTCCCGCCGTCTCATTGTTGGTATCATACAGGTAGTTCAAATCCTGAAGATAGGTCAGGTTTAAGTTACACATACAAAAAACTAATGCATTGTTAGTAACTACATAAGTTGAAAATCTTAGCTTTAAGATTATACATTTTCCCTAATAAAATGTATAACATATCCTCGAATTCAGCCATTAGTTCAAACTTTTGGTTGAATTGGTGTCTTAACTTGGTATTATAAGACAACGTGATGAAATGTCACAGATTTGAATCTCACTTACCCCTTAAATTCAATTGAATATTTAGCACAGGTATGAGAAGAGTCGTTGCATACTATATTTACACTTCTAACTCAAAGGACTCTCGTGTGAGGAGATGTGATATCGTATATATTCAACAATTAACTTAAGCTTTTGATTCAGTTTGTATCTTAAATTTCCCTTTAAGAAATGAAGATGTAGAATTTGTAAGTTACTTGTTAAACACTAAAATAATGTACCTGAATGCTGAAAGTGAGGGCCAAGATATATGCCCATCCGAACACAGAAATGATTCCTAAACTAGTAAGAATTGCAATAGGTCCATTCTTGTCTGCTCCTCTAGTTTCTTCAGTAAGATGTGCTGCTGCATCATATCCATACAATGAATACTGGCTAACAAGCATTGATAGAACGACTGCATATACTTTATCTGATATCCCCGTTGTGCTAGACATCATTTCAAAATGAGAGAACACAAAGGATGCTGGCTTTGTAGTTAGAGCCACCAGTGGAAGCATTATAACAATAACCGCGCCACCAATCATCTGCCGAAACAAAAAATACACCCATGAATTATGATATTCAGTAAGTACAATGCTAATCAAAAGTACACAAGTTTTAGTAGTAGCTTTATGGGATTTACCTGCCACCATATAGATATAATGTCGATGAAAGCGATGACTTCCAAGGCAAATGTGTTGAGCACAGCCCATATGAGTGTTAATGCTATATACATGCACAAAAACAACCATTTTGGAGCAAAGTATCCTCCACCTTTGTTTGTCCCGGTGCATAGCAATATGATGCTCTGCATGACTTGTGATCCTGCATAAGCCTGCCAATATCGAAACAAAGCATGAATATACCAACAAGAAACAATCCTTTAGATGTGTGAAGCTGTGATGTTGTAGTTTAAATAACATACCTGAGTACCTATGCCAGCTATAAGGCCTATAGTCTCGAACCACGCACAGCACCAAGATGCAAATGGGCCCCATTTTGGTCCAGCTAAATGTGCAGCCCAAAAGTAAAGAGAACCTGTTGTCTGTTTGCATATTTGTAACCAGGAGAATGTTAGTCCTGCAAACACTTAAAAGACAATGCGGATCACATTAAGTAGTATTGGCATGATTTAGGATTGAGTGATGGCTCATGAGGTCATCATAACATTACATCATCTTAATTTTATCAACTAATTCTTAACTAGTTGGGACGGAGTCAGATCAAATGTGAAAAAAAGGAAGCACACAAATGCAATAGGATAGTTGAGTAAGATGAGTGTTTGAAGGTGCAAGCAATGAGCTAAATTAAGATGCTAGGACATGATGAATGACAAACTAAACAAACATAAACAACAATAACACAAAATTCTAAGGTGATTCAGCAAATTTAGCCTACATCCACCATCCTAGGTAGACTTGTATTCACTAATCTGCTTGAAAGACAAAAGCTACAAACTTGAAGGAATTATAATGAAGTATTTGATTAGGGAAGAAAGGGTAATGTTAGTGAGAAATAAAGCACGAGAGGTAGGTAACAAAATGAGATATTTTGGCTTACAAATGAAATTTAGGCATGTAATATATATAGTACAAAATAAGGCAGCCCACAAACAAGAACAATAGCTTACGTAAACGAGGTGGAATGCCACTGGCACTTGCTGCTCCAAACGAGCAGTATGATGCTCGTTTGAGAACTAGGTTGTTGGGTACCTTTTGGCTGGTTTCTTGCTTGATCGACTTGTCCCATGGTCCCCAACACTTCCTCTAATGTTGCTATACTTATCCTAGTCTAAATCCATGTCTTGATCCTCAAGGTCACTCTATCCATTGATTTGCAAATGTGTGTGTAATATAATTATTCCTCCTCAACCAATCCCAAAGAAACATTTGGGTCCTTTTCTTCCAACCTAACTAAACTTAATTAATTAACATAATAAAGTGCTAAAACTTGGTGAACTAAAGTCACCCATTTTTCAAACAATCTTCACCTTAAATCAAAAAGGTCACCTTTAAGAATACCAAAATATGCAACACTCATAAACATCTTCAAGCTAGGCACCAACATACTCAACAAACAAATTACATGTGCACAACACAAACAAAGCACATGTAACCACAATGCCCATTAAGGACTACAAAAGAGTATAGTTAATTACCAACCAAGTCCAAACAATCCATCGACTTGTTGGGGGAAATTGAAATTACACTCAAGTTACTCAAATCATCATTAGTGAAAGAAGTATCACCATGACTATGTTCGGTTGAAGTAGTAGACACACAAGCCGAAATAATCAAGGTTAAACCAAGTAGCTTGTATAAACCAATCCCTCCCAAAAGACCATTTCAATAACATTCTAGGACCATTGTCAAACTCCACCTTTACCAATGCACCTAAAGCCTTCTTCGACCAAAGTACCAAGAGAAATTAAGTGCTTATTTAAGCTTGGAATATGAAGGATTTCGGACAATGTTCTCACAACACCATCAAACACAGTGAATTCAACATCACCAATACCAATTATCGGACAATAAGCCCCATAGGCCATAATAACCTTTCTTCTATCAACCTTTTGATAAGTAGATAAAAAACTAGAATTAAAAGTCATATGGCTTGAACATCCCGTATCCCAAATCCAAGAATTATCATCCTCGTACTCACTAGTAACAACAAGAGAACAAATATCTTCCACTTCTTCAACATAGCAAGCTTCGGTGGAACTACCTTCTTTAAACTTGCACTCATCGAATTGCTTAACTTTCAACTTCCAACAATCCTTCTTAGGATGAACTTTCTTCCTACAATAGTTACAAGTCATACTTGTTTTGTTCCAACTTGACTTCTTACCATACAAAGCATCATTGGACTCTAAACATCTCAATTCCTACAGTTTATGGTCCGGTAAATGAACTAGTAAGCAAATACGAAACCAAAGCTTAACTCCTACATGTTATGGTCTACTACATGAATCAATAAACCAATCCCAGTGATCATCCATGTATATTTTAATTCTATATTCATTTCGTTTCAACTATCTATTAGTAATAATATAGGTTAGACCTACTTGGTGAAAGTTTTTCTCTTTCACCCATCTGATATGATATGATATGGGTTCGATTCTCACCATCACCTATAGGCAGATCAGTTTTCCTCCCTTCTTGCCTATAGGTGATCCTCTTAACCCAAAAAAATCAATCAAATTCAAGAAGAAATCAAACATGTAAAAAGAAAAAAGAGAAAAGACTAACCGGAAAAGAGGAGCAAATTTCAGACATGGCAACACCAACAAACCAAGTGAAAAAGGAAACAACAACCCATCCCCATACAAGACTTGCAGGTCCTGCATATTGTAGACTTGAACCAAACAGAGGAGTTATCCCTGTAAATAAAGTCATTGTTGAAAATGATATTGCCAATGTCTTGAAAAGTGTCTGCAATTTACAAGAATACAAGATTCATTCACATATTTTTACAAAGACATGGGAAATTACTAAAAATCAAAACTTTTGGAAGAAATTCTATACCATTTCTCTCCTGAGTTCTTGCTTATAACCAAGCTCATTAAGCCTCTTTTCTCCTGAATCCATTTCCATTGAATCAATAGTTTGCATGTTACTGAAACAGACTTAAAACCCAGATTTTAGAGCTGAATATGAAACGGGGTTTTTTGGATTAAGGAGAAACAAGGAGTGTTTTCAGGAAAATGGTTGACTCCACACAATAATTTTGAGAATACTGATGCATCATTTATTGTTGTTCAGAAGAATCTCTTTTCGAGTCAAACTTGTAATAAAATTACTAAAAATTATTGAAATACAAACATATTCACATTTGATATCCAATGCCATTAATTGTTTTTTTTTTTTTGAAAAGGATGTACGCAATTTGTAAATGCAAAGTGTAAGAAGTGAAATCAATATAGAATGAAAATATACATGGTCTTTATTTGTTTTTTAAAATGAAGGTACCGAGCAATTTAATTTTTTTATGATTTTTCTATAATAATTTTAGATTTAATTAATTATGAACAATCTCTATTTTAGAAGATATTTGTCAAAGGTAAACTTAGGTAACTCGATGACCTGTTATAGTAGATAACTCACCAAAAGTAAACTGAAACTTAATGTAAAATTAGAGAAAAATTTTAAAAATTTACATAAAAACTTCAGAATAATAAAAGAATCAGAAAAAATTCTAACATTTTTTTCAACATCTTATTTTAATTTATTTTTTTAAAAAAATAAACATACTATAGCAAATCATCCGATTACCAAGTTTACTTTAAAAAAATACTTTACAAAATAAGGATTAATTATGATTAATCAATAGGTGAGATTATATTATAGAAAAATCATAAAAATATTAAATTATTCTAGATAATTTTTCCTTTAAAAATCATCATCCATTTAAAATTGTTAAAATTAATTACAACAATTTACGAAATCGCGTTACATAATTACGAATAGCTAATTTTCAATTCACCTTTCCTTAGTAGAAAACGGTGGACTTAAACTATAATGTAAAAATTTACATTTGAAATGCTTCCAAAAATAATTTGTTTTGTACAACTTTAAACATTATATTGGTTGAGATAAATTGAAAAATTACGTTTTATCCAACAAACTTTTACCAATTGTTTGTAGTAATTTAAATATCAAGTCCTTATGACTTAGTTATATACATGATCATTGCTTTGACGTGATTGTATACATGATCATTGCTTTGACGTGATTGTATATATAATCGTACATATGGCATATATTATAATTTACTTTTCAAAAAAGTTTAAATTTATAATTAATTTCTAAAGTTCTTTAATCAAACAAATGTACTTTAATTAAATTTAATAGTTAAATTCATAATATTCTATTTTTAAATTAGCTTTAAATATATATATATTTTTAACACTATTTAATTTATGCTTTATAAATTTATATTTTTAAATTAGCCTAATAAACTTAAGGTGACCATTGAATTTTTCTTAAAATAAAAAAACCTATTTTTTAAAAAAAATATTGTTAACTATATTAGATTTGTATATTTATTTATTTTCACATAATTTTATTTTAATATTTATAATTAATTTTTGAATCACATTATTTTTTAAAAAAATTCGTTACGATTAAAAAACAGTGTTATTTTCTTGATTGGCGTTACGCAAATCAATCTCGATATTTTTATCGGCGCTAGTAAGGTTTTTTGAAAAACACAAGTCACAATCATGCTTATAGGCTGCCTAGTTTGAAAATAGTCAAAATAAGTACCAATACACTGATTTTCAGGATATGCAAAACTAAGATGATATTTTACGTTGTTTTAGTTTACTGATGCTAACAATTTTTTTAAAAAACAAATCTTGTGATCACCTTAGCTTCTAGGGCACCTAGTTTGAAAATTCAATCAAAACAACTAATTTTACACTGATTTTTTTACCGAAAATAGAGAAGATGTTTTTTTTATCGACGATATAATTTTTTGTCCAAAAAAACAATGATGCAATCATCCATTTAAGGTGTCTAGTTTGAAAATTTGATCGAAATCACTACTCATATGCATAATTTCCTGACATGTAATCCGAAAAGATAATTGATGATGTTATTACCCATTGTGACGGCCTTTGGAAGATAATTAACTTAAAAAATAAATTAAAAATGTTTAATAAAAGTTAATATCAAATCAAATAAGTATATAAATCTAAATTATATGATAATAAAATAATTCATAATAAAATAAATAAGTATATAATTATAAATAAATAAGAAATAAAATATATATTAAACTAAATAAGTATATAAGTTTAACTTTTGTTTAAAACACCAGTTAAAAAGTCTGCTTAATGAAAACTAATTTTAAAGTTTGTCCCCATAAATATAATACTTAAAGTTGAACCTAATAAACTGTTTTTTTTTTTAACATTCAACCAGTTACATGCAATTTTTTCTTTAATAAAGTATTTTGATAACGCTTATTAGAATGAGAAATCGAAGATGTATATTCAAAATCAATAATACGTAATAGCATGAAAATCTTGGGAAAGTTGCAAGTAACATGTTAAATTTTGGCCAAAAAATAGTTTATCAGGTGGAATTTAAAATATTGTGTTTGCTATGACAATGTTTAAAATTAGTTTTTATCTAACATGCTTTAATATATTAATAACCTTAACATCATGTCACTTTCTAAAGTCGTATCCTATAGATTGTCAAGTATGTTACCACATCTACATCAACACCAAAAAGGGTAAGACATGTACAACCATATTGGAAAGAGTATACATGTACAGTCACGTTAGTAAGTGACCAATATTCAGATTAATAATAAGGTAAAATTCTCTTAAATGAAAATTAAATTCAAATATCGTTTAGAGGACATTATAACAAGATATTAAAGTTAGAGCTCATAAACTATTTTTGATCAAAATCCTTTTATGAATGTAATAAGGGGTGAAGCTACATTGGGTTCGGGGAGGCTCGGGCCCCCTTGCTAAAAATATAATTCTTTATATTTTTAGCTTTGGTCCCCTTATAATGATATATTTTATATTTTTAGGAATGCAAAAATATAACAAAAATTACTATAAGAGTTAAACATTTGTTACTTGAGGTTAAGAAGGGATCAAGTCTTATTATTAACATTTATTCTTTTAATAAACTAATAAATTTATATCATAATGTCATTACTCTTTATCTTTCATAATTTTATATTCATCCTTTTTAGTGTGTGTTTATATTTTTACTATCTTAATTTCAATAGTATTTTTTTGAGACTTACTCGATAAATATTGGAATCAAAAACACGGGCATTTGGTTGGGGGTATTAATCAAAGGGAAAGGGAATGGAAATACCCTATTCCCTTTGTTGTTTTTTGGTTCCCAATTTCAATCATTCCCTTTCCCCCATTTAAGTTTTCGGTTTACCCAAAACTAGTAAACCCTGATTCCTCCCCCCCCCCCCCCCCCCCCCCCCCGCGTCACTTTCCCATTCCATTCCCCCCTTCATTCATCACCCTCTCATCTCAAACCCTACGTACGCTGCTGCTACGCCTCCTCCCTCAACTTCTCATCTCTTCCTCACGCGTCCTTCCTCAAGCTGTTGCGCCTGCTGCCATTGTTCGTAGCATTCTTCTTCTCAATCTCGATTTTGCTGCAGCCATTGTCAAATGTAAGTTGTTCTTGCTGATTTGAATCTCCTTTGTCTTCACTCCTTTTCCTAATTTCTGCTGGTAATTGGAATTCAGATTCGTGTTCTTGTTGAATCTCTGTTGTACTGCCATTGATGAAAGCCTGCGTTTTTTGTTCTTGTTGTAATTTCGGTTCTGTTGCGTTCTTGTTCTAGCTACCGCAATTATTCTTGTTGTTTTTATGACTTATACTGGCATTTGAAGTGTTGAATTGTTCCTAATCTCTGAGTCAAATGTAATTTCTGTTCGAGTGAATGAACTTGCATCGTTTTGGATTTCTGTTGGAATTCAGATTTCTGTTCCTAATCTCTGGATTTCTAGGATGAATTCAGATTTCTGGGTTGGAATTCAGTTTTTTTGTTCTACATAGTTAAGTTGGATTAATTGTAATTGAGTTGAAGTTCTTTGCCATTGTTTTGTTGCTTGATTGTATTTTGATGGGTAAATATCGCCTTTGAGTTGAAGTTCTACATCATTTTGACTTTTCTGGGTTGTTCTACATAGTTCTTATTGATGTTCTTATTGATGTTCATTTTTCTACAGTAAATGGCTAGCATTGGTACTTCTTTGAAAAGGAAGAGAAATTGGGATTGTATTCGGTTCATAATTACTATGATTAATTGCGTTGTGTTGCTACATTTGATGTTGTACTCGATGAGAAAAACTATATACGATTCCCATTATCTTAAGCTTGATAAAAAAAACTAGGAGAAAAATGAGATTGCACAACTTGAATAGAATGATTAGAGAAAGTGACACTTTGTGTAGGAACTATCTTCGTATAAATCGATACACATTTATATATGTCTTACCTGGTTGGGAGGGGTCGGCACACGATGGTCGGATTCTTCGAGATGCTATTTCTAGGCCTAATGGGTTAAAAGTTCCAAAAGGTAATTTGATTGACATAATAGATTTTATTTGAGATTAACTTAGTAAGAGAGTAATATTTTTTTTTAATTTGTCAAGGTTGTTATTATCTATGTGATGAAGGATATACTAATGGAGAAGGATTCCTTGCACCATATAGAGGGCATCTTTATCATCTTAGAGAATGGAATAATGGCCCCCGACAACCTCAAACCGCCGAAGAATATTTCAACTTAAGGCATGCAAAAGCTAGAAATGTGATTGAGAGATGCTTTGGGTTGCTCAAGGGAAGATGGGGGATTCTTAGAGGTCCTTCTTGGTTTAGTTTACAAAAACATGGTCGAATTGTACTTGCTTGTGCTTTATTACATAATTTGGTAAAGAGATACATGCTTGCAGAATTTGATGATGAGGACTTGTTTGAGGAAAATGATAGTGATGATAATGATGGTGATGATAATGAGGAAGATGATGTGGAGTACATAACCTCCATTGCTGTAACCGATCCATGGACGAATTTTCGAAATACAATGGCCCAATGTATGTTCAATGATTGGAGGGCTAGACACCGCAGACTTACTTTGTGATGTTATTCCTTTTTATTTTAAAAAAATTGTTTCTTGTATTTGAACTCCAGACTTGTATGTTTATTTCATGCTTGATTTTTTTTTTCCTTGTATTGGACTTGAGGAAAATTTCCTTTGTTTACTTGTATTGAACATTTCTTGGTTAATTTCATTTTTATATACATGCAATTTTGTTTACTATGATCAATATGGTTCAAATGTTATAGAGGATGGATGAAAGTAGTGCTAGTGGAGGTGGAAGGGGAAAAAACAAACGATTTTGGACTGCCCAAGAAGATAAAGCTCTTGTAGCATTGTCAGAGCTAGCTGTTGATCCTCACTGGAGGTGTGATAATGGATTTAGAAGCGGCTACATGGTTCACTTAGAGGTGCTCATAGGTAAGGCTCTTCCTGGTTGTGGTTTGAAGGCTCTGCCACATATTGATTCTCGACTTCAGACACTTGTAGCCAAGTTTAGGGCTATTTCTCAAATGTTATATACAAGTGGATTCGTTTGAAATGACGAAAAAAAAATGGTTTCTGTGGACCGGGCTGTTTATGACGAGTTTTGCAAGGTATGACAACCTTTGTAGGGTCATTTTAATTATGTTTGAGATTTTTTGATGATGTTGTATATTTGATCATTTTGAGAATTTTTTTGTTTTTCAGAATCATCCGAATTGCAAAAACTTGTTTGGAGTTTCATTTTCGCACTTTCATGAACTCATGAATGTTTATGGCAAGGACTATGCTACTGGAAAACCAGCTGAAGATTATGTTGAAGCAATCAAGAATTTGCAAAATGTTGCCCCTCCACAGGTTACACTTGATTCAAGTGATGATGAGGGAATTGCTGCTAGTGGTAATGCCACTCAAATTGTTACATCTCCTCCTGCAAAAAAGATGAAGACTGAAAAAACTTCTAAAAGAAGTAAGAGAGGAAATGGTGGTGAAGGTAGTTCTAATGAATTGGCTAGCTTACAAGTATTCATGAAAGACATGAATGTTCATCTTTCCACTATGGCAAATGTGATGGCCTGCACTGATGATCGTGAGCAAAAAATAGTTGAAAAGACTGAGCAAGTGTTAGAGGAACTACTCTCTTTCAATTTAGAAGGTGTAACTCCTAACCAAGTTTTTGAAGTGGCTAACATTCTAACCGCACAACCAAACAAGCTCCTGATATTTTCAAAGTGTCCCGACGCTTTGAAAAGTGCTTATGTTAAGAGTCTTCTTGGAGGAAATAGTAATGCTTAGATCTTATGTTGTGGTTGCATGAATGATTTTGAAAGGACTAGAACACTTTTGGTATGTATTTTGATCTACAAACAAGTGATTATTTGTAATCAATCGAGCTAGGTAGTTATTATTTAGAGTTATGTTTTTTTTAAAATAAGTTTTTCAAGTTTATCATATAATAACTAGTTTTTTTTTGGAAAAAATATAAAAGAATTTAAAAACTCATAATTTGATTCCTTAACTTGAACCAAATAGTCACAAAGGGAATCAACGAGCAGTTCATTCTGTTTCCTGAACACAACCAAACGACTAGGCTAAATTAGGGAAATCGATTCCTTTCTCCTTCATTCCCTTTCCTCATTCCATTCCAATTCTCTTGTGCGAACCAAACGCCCCCTTAATTTTTTCAAAATGGATAATTATAGAAAAGCTTCAACTTTATTTGTCGAATATAATTTTTGTCATGATTTAAGTTCATTTCAATCGATATGTTTTTGAAATTTTTATAATTTAACTAGTTTTTATATAGTAAATAATTTGTTTGTCAATTAATCCTTTTTAAAAATCATGGCTTCCCCCTAAATGTAATTATAATCTTGGACTAGATTGTAAATGCAGCTATCCTTCATAAATATGTGGGGGCAGCGTGGGAAACTGAGTTGTTATGTCTCATTGCTGCCAAATTTGAAATTCGTTATAGTTTTGGCTTTTGTGAAGACTTTGTTTAACGTCCCAATATAACCCACGAATACAATAATGATGTGACCAGGCATTTAAAACAGATATACGAATCTAATGTTATCTGCTTTTATAATTAAAATTTGTTTTTTTAGTTGCTTTTAATGTGTTTATTCGGGTTGTTTATATCTGAAGTTATACAAAACTCAAAATTATATAAATTTTATATTTTGAAAATATTAAAGCGAGATGAATATTAAAGATTTAATGTGACTATTTTTTTTTTCTTTATATTAGTCATAACATGTAAAATATTATAGAGTGATGAATAGTGTGAAAATTGATTTTGGAGGAACTAAAAAATGGCGAAAGAATGTAAAAAGAACCAGTGGAGACAGGACCTAATTTTTAACCGATTTGAAACATTTGAATTGAAATAAACTCGATCATCCGAATGAACACCTCTAAATTATTGCCTTAGTTATTATCAAAATGCATCATTTGCATTTTGAGTGAAATTTAATTAAAGGAAAATTTGTGTTGAAAAATACAATAAAACATAAATATATGATAAAAATAAGTGATTAAGATGTTGATAGAAAAAATATATGTGGATTGGAATCAAAAGAACGAGAGTAAGTGCATTACCAAAAAAGAGTACAAAATTAATGGTATAAATTAAAATAATAAATAATGTAAATGAAGACAGATAGAGAAGGAGTACAATAATTCTTTTATTGTTGAAGCATGCAATTTGAGGAAAAGGATGTATGTTTGACCTTTTCTTTAAAGGCATGTACTAATTTTTGCATCTAAAAAAGCAGAGGCTATAACTAAAAATGTGAATAACATTCTTCTATATTGAATCATTTCCTTAAATAATGCCCAAAAATAAAATAATTTCCATTTTACCCTACGTATAAACTTATTTTCTTAAATATTATCCTCATCAGCTTACACACAAAGAGTCACTATGTCATATAGCGATTTACAATTTGTATGTTTAAATAAACCGTTATGTGACAAAGCGGTTCGTCATGCAGTTTAAAACGCATAGAATGAAATGCTATGTCACAAAGCAGTTCCGTTTAATATGAGTCGCTAAGTAAGGTAGCGATTCATATTTAACTAAACCACTTTATGAGAGATCGGTTTATACGATATTACTAAAGAAAAAATTTAAAATTTTAAGCTTCTTAAGCTATCATTAACGCCTAAATAAAAACCAAAATATTATAACAACCTACTTCATCCACTCAGAGAATATTGATGAACTTACAGTCAACTACCAATAAATCTACACAATCTTCAAATAACAAAAGTTTATATATACCTATTCGAATAAACAAAACTTTATATATACATATCTAAAAATCAATTACCACAAAATCAACATATCGGTTTATAATGTAACAAACATAACATAAAAAATCAACTACCACTAAATTAATATAATGTCAACCTCATCATCATCATCTTCTTTAGGATTTGAATCCACATGATCTTAAAATAAAAACGTCAACCTCATTTAGGTCTAAACTACATAAAAGACTACTAAAAGTGTCTCAAAAGTTAAATTCTTGTTGCGGATGATTGTAGGGGAAGTAATCTGATCAATTTGCTCATCATTGACGTATTTTGTATTTGTGAGCATGTTTATAAATGCTTAATTACAAGTTAGTACCTCAAATACATGCCAATACTATCCAAACTTTACACTCTTTAGGAATCCTATTAGCATACACCTCCATAGTTGTGCGAACATCTTATAACACTAAAAAACACATATCCATTGAAGAAAGAAGTCTAAAGGTAAAGAGGTTTAGAGTGAAGCTGTTGGTAGCAATGATAGTCAACCTAACTTGGCTTCGCTTGTTTTATACCTTGGCTATCTTTGTCTTATTGTCATCATATTCTCTTTTAGAAGCTAGCGTTGTTTTCTGTTTGGCTTGGTTGGATGGCCTTCCTTGTTGGTGTATTTGTCTGAGTAGTGATTCCCTTCCGTGTTTAGGGGTGTTTTTTCTTTTTATAATCTAAGTTGTAAAAGATTTTTTTAGAATTGATATATTCCTTTTAATTGCCAAAAAAATAATAGTGCAAGAAAGCAAGAACTCTTATTTTCAAATAAGATGAAAAACATTTTCATTCAAGCATTTCACTTAACACTTAATATGCATAATGTAATCCAGCTCAAAAATAAAGAACTAAGATGTATTCTACCATCCTAAACATAAAAAGCATGTACATTATGAACAACACAACTCATTATATTTCGTAGATTTTTCTAAAAACAACTTAAAAGCAAGCATAAAAGACATCCATATGCTATACGTAAAAAAAAACCCCCCAATTAAACAAAAAATACCTAAAATTGAATGTCTAAGAAGATTTGAGGACTATAAATGAAGATTTTTAGGCTTAAATTCAAAGAAAGAATGCCCAAAAATGTTGCTTGTGAAGAAATAAATTAAAAGGGAAGAAGGTTGAAAGGGATGAAAATGACGAAATGAAATGGTTGTTATGTGATTTTTAATGAACTGCTATATAACTTGGCGTTTATTTTTTTACAAGTCATAATGCCCTTTATGTTATTTTATGTTTTTCAACCCTTTTCCAGTTTTCCTTATAAACTATTATTTGATATAATGTTTCATTTCAGATCATGAACCAATTTGTTAGAAAGCGAATTTTATTATAAAAAAATTAAAAATATAATTAAGCCTGCTACCTGCGAGAATGGTATTTGTGGAAAAATGTTATGTTTAGGGCAAAGTTGAAATTATTATATTTTTGGCATTATTTAGGGAGAAAATCTTATTTATTTTAGTCATTATGTTTGACTTTTTACGCAATTTAAGAAGTTATTTTGATCTCTTATAAATTAAATTATTCATAGCTAAACGTTAATATTATGAAAATGCGTAATTAAACGATTTAAACAAGATCTCAGTTGATTATATTTTTCTTACACATTAGCCGCAATATATAGAATAAGCTTAAATAATGAAATGGATCCAATGACTGTAATGTGGAAAGTATTTCTAAAGGTAAAAAGTATATTGCAAAATTTGCGATTGTTAATATTTAAGTTTTTAAAATTAAGTGTCGTAAACTAGATGAAATAGAGGATTATCATGTTAGGAAGGTGAACCTAAATTTCTTCTCAGGGAGAAAATTAGTATCCCAAGTTGGTGTTTTGGGTAACAAATTACCAAACAGTGTCATTGGAAAAATGAAACTCCCTCGTATTCTGTGTCTTATTTTTTTTAATAGTATTTATCATTTATTTTTAATGTAACTTTATTTGATTTGTTTTAATATAGATTTTATCAATATTAAATTTTTATAATTTTTAATTTTGTATAATTAGAAATATTATAAATTAAAAATATATTGGCTATACTACAAAAAGTAAATGGGAAACATTTGCTCAATAAGAGGGAGTATTATACTAGGGATTGTTCATTCTTTACAAAATTGAAATTATTATAAAAAAGTCGTGAAAAAATTTGATTATTTTGAGTATTTTTCCGATTAAAATCAATTTGAGAGTTTCAATTCCAAAAATTCCAATGTTGTGATTATTTATGAAAAATTACCAGGAATAATATAATCTTTGGCTTATTTTCTATAATAATACCAACTTTTGATTAACTATAGATAATACCAACTCAAAGAGGTGTTTTCCTAGGAAATTCCTAACATGTCAAAAATCAAAATATAGGTGATTATAAAACAAAAGAATTGGTAAATTAGCCAATAAACTAAAATTGTTATTATTCTAGGAAAATACCCCCTAAATTAGTATTATTCATGGTTAATTAATAGTTGGTATCATTCAATATTTTTAACTTTTGGAGGCATCTTATTCTTAAAAAAATCAACTTTAAAACATTATTTAAAAATTTTAATTTTTTTTAGAAAATTCAAATGAAAATATATAGACTAATAAATAAAGTCACATATTCATTTTCACATTTTATAGTGGTCATCGATAGGTCAATTTGTTTTTCAATAAAAAAAATAGGTCAAGTTTTTAAAATAAGATACCCTTAATGTTGAAAATTTTATATAAATACCGAAAATTGAAATTAATATAATTATTTATTTTTTAAATTAAAATTTTTATTGATAAATAACCTAAAGTTGATAGTTTTAAGATCAATTTTTTTTAAATACCAACGTAAAATAATAAAAACATAAAAACATAGAAATTTTTAAATAGCGGCTAATTCGTTGACCAATCCTTAGACATTTCTAAACAAATACTAGTATTTAGTAGGTAAGTCTATGAGTAATAACCTTTCATTGACAAAAATAGAGTTTGGACCGACAACATTATACTTTTGTTTAATTTATTAATTTTAATCCGACTTAAAAATGAATATACAACTATATAAAATCATTGTGGACATAAGATTTAACTTTGAATCGATTCCAAACACTTGATCCGAATTCGACCCATAAACCGAGTGAATATCTCTATTCAGTCATTTATTTAAAAAATTTTAATATTAATAAAATTCTACTTCTCCATTTCAAAATAATTGCACTTATTATTTTTTTTAAGTTGTTTCAGAATATTTGTCTTCTTTCAATACTTATCCCTACTTTATTTTTATTTGTCACAAAATTAATTTTCCTATCTATTATCCAAATGAGGGTAAAACAAACAAAAATGCATTGTAAAAGATTTTTCTTAATTGTAGAATGGAGAAAGTTGAAACAAATGAATAATTGAATATGTACACATGTATGAATATTAATAGTCCAGCTGAGTTCTCATCTAAATTCCTACT
This sequence comes from Amaranthus tricolor, assembly GCF_026212465.1. Classification (NCBI taxonomy): domain Eukaryota; kingdom Viridiplantae; phylum Streptophyta; class Magnoliopsida; order Caryophyllales; family Amaranthaceae; genus Amaranthus; species Amaranthus tricolor. Next base: position 15,023,797 of record NC_080053.1, read on the forward strand.
TGTAAGTTGCAAGTTGCAAATTGCAAATTGGAAGTAGGAATTGATGCTTGGACGGTCCACATGCATGATTTGAAAGTCTTAATACGTTGTTTTCTATCCTAATTACTTGACTATATTTAATCTATTTTATCTTTTATGTTTAATCTATTAGTATATCATCGGATATCGTTCGTCTTACGCTACAACTAAATTTACATTAATTTAACCATAAAGTGATTAAAGCCTAAAAGATACTCATTGCGTCATATATGTAGCTTTTTCAACTAATAATAACCATTATTATGACCACAAATTATGGGCAATATTAATTTAAGGAATCCAAAGTAATCTCATTAAAATTCAAAAGAATATAGACATGGATAGGTTACGATTTTCATAATTTCATTTTAAATTCTATGGCCCGTTTTGTATAAGAGAGTTTTACCATAAAATAAATTCATATATAAGGCCCATTATTAAAAAAAATTAAAAAAAAATTAAATAAATAAAAATTAAATTCCCTCTTGTACAGTAAGTGTTTTTATAAAAAGTTTGAGTTGACCCAATTAAAGTCTTCACATAGTAAGACAACCTCAATAAAAAAATTAGTGTAAATTGTATAAATATTAAATTGAATAACATATAACATAAATTGACATTTAATATAGAGATTTATATCTAATCTACTCTAAATTATACTCCTAAAATCTTCTTTATAACTTTTGGATAAAATAAGCATATATATAGTTTCTTATATACAAATTGAAAGATATACCTACAATTTCAACCTTAAGCATTTACTAAGTTTTGAGTTACTTAAATTACTTAAAAAGGTTTATCTAAAATTAAAAAGAGGTTTTCCATTTTTTGGCTCTGCATTTCTTCATGAGCCTTTGTTCATTATACTTCAACCGATCTCAATTGAGTAATTGACTACTAGTCATGACTACTTATTACATAACCTGATTTTGTATTACACCGTTTCACAATAAGTCATGCTCATATAATTAATTTATTTCTATAATTAGTCACTATTATAAGTGATCATTTAAACATACTAAATGTACATGAGCTTGCCCAATTAAGTTTCATTTAAGAATTTATGTTATTACATAAGTTAAATTATGAGATTAGTGATAACGAATTACTACTGTTAGCAAAAAGAAATTTTATTAGTTAAGTGTATTTGTTTCAATTATTTTAATTATTGAACTCTCATTTGTAATTAATCATACAATCTACTAAATCATAAGTATTTGTGTCATTTATCAATTCATATAAGCATTTGTTTCAAGTGTCACTTCATACAAGCATTTGTGCTGTCAAGTGTCATTTCATATAACCATTTGTGCCAAGTGTAAATTCATATTAACATGCCAAGTATCATGCCACTCCTTTCAACAAGACCCTCACATGCTTAATGTACAACTATATGTATTCTTGCATTTACTTACTCTATGTATTTCTGCATTCTAAATTAAATGGAAACTACTAAACTCATCCATTTATTCAAACAATTATAACAATCCATTACCTACTTAATGAACAACCATATGCATTATTGCATTTTCTTATTAAATCTTCTTATTATATTGAACTATTGTTCTCCTTCACCTACTTTATGTATTTCATATCAATATTTAGTAATCACATTAATAATATTAGAAGTACCCTTTGAAGTACTCCTCTCGCTCATTCCCATTAATTTTGATTCTTTTCCTCTTCACAATGCAATATTACTACGTTGATGATTATTACTATAGCAATATAATTCTTACTCATACCAACATCATACATTATATTAAAAAGCTTAGAAAATTTCAAGTGTCGCAGTTAAAGAGAATTTGTCAAATGAAACTTATTAATTGACTGAAGAAAAATGACATAGACTTTGATTTAGACCAATATCTCTACTATTAAAGTATCTTTGAATAGTATTTATTTATACTTAAATTCTGTTATTTTAGAATATAATATACTGCAAAATATATATTATTGACAATTTTCAAAATTATATTTTTAATTTATGCATATAATTGTCAAAATTGAGTGTTTCTACTGCATAATATCTCTGGTTTTATTTTATTTAATATCAAATGTTTATATATGTCGATGTTAAAAAATCGTGTATTGCACAAATATCTAAACTAGTTTAGTACTCCCTCCTATTCAGCTTATGTTTCCCATTTCCTTGTATGGTCAAATCACCTTAATTGTCCCATTTTTATATTTGGTATGAGTTTTTGACTTTTATGCCCTTAGTAGCTTTATCCTATTTTCAATTATACCCTTCATTACCCATATTAATTTTCCTCCCTTATATTAAAAACCCATAATACCACTCTCTTTCCTACCCTTAGGGTCTCACTTTTAACCCTCCTTAAAATCCGTAAAAAGTCAAATGAGACTCTTAAGGTAAATAGGAAGTAGTATTATTGATACTACTATTTAGTATTATTATTATGAGTTACAACATTGAATGATTATACCACTATAAATAAGATACCACTTTAAATATTCCACAAATCACAACTCAAAATTTATTTGTTGATGCAAAAATGACTTTACCATTTTCTTATATATTTTAATTATTTTAATTATTTTATTATTTTACTTTTTTATTATATATTTATTATTTCAATTTATTTTTATATATTTTATTTTTAAAATTATTTTTTTATTTTAGTTTTATTTATTACTCCCTCCTATGCAGCCTAAATGTCCCATTTGACTTTTCACGGATTTTGAGGTGAGTCAAAATGGCCTTAGGGTAAGAGAGAGAGTGATGTTATGAGTTTTTAATGACTTAATTAGGGAATTAATGATTCCCTCCAAATTTGAATGTATTTGTTGGAATATTAAAATGGTGAATATTTTCCACCTTCAAAAGTGGATGATTTTTTTTAATAGCCAGATATTACATAGTTCGGGTTAATTAGCTAAAATACATACGTCCTACAATTACAATACATAAATTACATAGTTCAATTACTTAATCTCGGCTAGCCTTCTCAAGTCTTCAACAGCCTCAGTGTAGTTCAAATCTTTATTGATCATGTGGGTGCGGATTTTTTTCCTATCTTCGACTTCAGATTTTCCACATTAACCAAAAAAATTGATGCATTAAACTTCTCATAAATTGTCACGGTATGGTGAACAACCAAAATTTCTTTTTTGTAAAAAAATCATCATTGTACGATCCCATTGTAAATCAAAAAACCAAATTGGATGTCCAAAAAATACAGAGATCAGGCGCCAAAATGAAAACAGAAAACAACAAACACAAAAGAGATCAGGCGCTAAAATGAAAATAGAAACGCAACAAAATTTTAACATTGGCGCCATTAATGAAAACAACACACAAGGGGGACATTGCCATAAATACTCAGACACTCAATCACATTAATTATACCCACAAGCAATAAAAATGGCAGGAACCAAGAATTTGTCCAGCCAACAAAAAAACCCAAATCATGCAAAAATTATTGACCAAATAAAACAAGATGGGAAAACCGATGCTTGGTACAATCAATGAACTTGCAAAAAAGTGCGAAGTATGTAGGAAAATAATCACGAGATTATGGCAGGAAGTTCAGAAGCAAAGGGAAAACAACAACACATCCATCAATCTCAACAACAAGAGGATTGGGAGACAAGCACCCAATAAAATTCAATTTGATGAGGAGAAGTTCAAGTCCATTAAATTTTAACTCAAAGGGACTCAACATTCAGTGGCAAAGCAAATGGAAGTTTCACAGTCAACTGTATGTAGGTGGAAGAAGGACAAAATAATTAGAAAGCATACAAACGCAATCAAACCCACTTTGAATGACAACAACAAACTACACAGGTTAAGTTTTGCATTATCTAAGTTGCAATATGATGAAAACAATAATTCTTTCCAATTTAAACCACATACTAACATTGTTCACGTTGATAAAAAACATTTTTATTTAACCCGAAAATTACAGACTTACTACCTAGCATTGGGTGAAGTAGAACCACATCGTGAATGTCAATCCAAACAATTCATCCCAAAAATAATGTTTTGTGTGTTGTTGCAAATCCAATTTTTTTAACTAATGATGATGTGTTTTTTGATGGTAAGATAGGGATATGGCCTTTTATTACTCAAGAGCCTGCGAAAAGGAGCTCAAAGAATAGAAAGAGGGGAGAATTGGAGACCAAACCAATACAGTCAATAACCAAATAACACATGAGATCAATGCTCATTACTAATGTCCTACCCACAATAAGAGCTAAGTGGCCACATAGAATGTCAAAGCACATTTTCATTCAACAAGATAATGCAAAGCCACACATAGCACATAATGACAAGGAATTTATGAAGAGGGCAATGAAAGATGATTTTTTATACAACTTGTACAATAACCATCAAATTCACCTGACATGAATGTACTAGACCTAGGTTTTTTAGGTCAATTCAGGCTTTGCAATATTAGAAAGCAGCCTACAATGTACCACAATTACTAAGTGCTGTGAACAATGCATTTGACAATTTAAGTGCACAATGTTTGAGATTTGTATTCATTATACTACAAGCTTAAAACCATGAAAAGGCAAGGGGGTATTGACTACCACATCCCACACATGAACAAAACAAAGGCTGACAGGGAGGGGACATTGCCTGACTATCTTAGTGTGGACAAACAATTAGTGGTTGAATCTCTTCTACATTTATTCACAAGAATCAGTTCAGAGACAATGAACCAATTGGTTGACATGATAGGGCATCAAGGGGGTCTCGACGAAGCCCAAAATAATGATGCACAATAGTAATACCACAGAATTGGAACTATAATCTAGAACAACATCACTTAATTTTTCGGAAAGGAAGGAGAATAGGAAGCACAAACAGAACAAGAACCAACGAACAACAAATGAAAAACCCAACACAGCAGAAAGGGAAAACTACTTACCATGTGAAGCTTAAAACTCATGCTTTTTTTTGGACAAATTTTTAAGATCTTGAACATAGGATGTTTCAGATCTAAACAACAAGTATAAAAATTTTGATATAGTTTAAAATGAAATATTTGTACTCATGTTTACAATAATGGAAAAAGTGGTTATTTGTTACAAAACTCTCAGATTATTGTTAGTGTGAAATCATTGAGCAAAAAATGAACATTGTTGGCCTCTTAAGGTTTTGATGATGACTTTACTTTTAAATAAACAAACATATTATTAGAGATTGTTTTGTAGGTACATATCCGATTTAATGAGAATCGTTGATGAAGCCTATGACTTGATTCGTGGAAGATGTATGTGTCTCAAATATCCAAGAAGTTGGGAAATTGCTCTGGAAAACAGACTGCTGTTCCTAGAGTTAAAGTTCTGACGAATGTTGTAGATGGAGACAGTGCACTGTTCCTACGTAGCAGGTCTGAAGAATAGCATCGACTGAAAAATTGCGAATTAATTATTTTCTGTTTTTAAGTTGATGTAATGGTTTAGAATTAATTTAATTGCTTAAATTAATTAGTAAGTTAATTGGCAAATCTATTTTTAGGTTTTCTAAAAATAGCCCAAGACTTTTTCTTGATTAGATTTAGATCTCCTATTTTTTAGGATCTTATGTTTTAAACTCCTATGCTATTTTTAGCATTAAGGAAACTGATTTTTCCTTGAGCAAATAACAGCCGGACACGCATAATTCCACCACCTTTTGTTTTGAGAACGTGGGGGTAGTGGAGGTATGTGTGAGATAGTGGACGTTATGTTTATGGTAACTGCTGGCTGTTCCCTCTATAAATAGAAGGGACTTTGCTCGAATCAAAAATTAATCCTTTTAGGATTCAAGAGTGTCCATTAAAGGGAGATCATCTTAAGAAAAATATTTTCAGTTTTCCAATGCCAATTAATTTATTATATTTTTCTTAAGTAATTATTTTAATTCTTATCCTCTTGAGAAATGGCCTTGTAAGGGTTGATGTGTGATTTGTTGTAATTAGACTTATGGGAAGTCTAAGGGAATAGAGAATAGAAACGTGAGAAGAGAAAGAGAAGGAGAGAAGAGAAGAGAAGAGAAGAGAAGAGAAGTGGGCCTAAGTAGAGAAGCTTTGAGTAAAGCATTTAGAGAATTGAGAAGCTTCAAGTGAAGCAAACATTGTTTTGTGTAATTGTAACTAATTGCCTAAACATAGTGAGAATTTTGAAATCCCGGGGGGTCGTGGTTTTTCCTTCTTATTAGGCCGAGAAGGTTTCCACGTAAAAATCCTTGTCTTCTTTTATTATTCTTTTCGTTTTTAAGTTTAAGTTTTGTCCTTTACTTAATATAATTCCGCAAAAATTAGAGGCAAAAATCTTAAACCTACTACACAACAATTCACCCCCCCCTCTTGTTGCATTCGATCATCTATTAGCATTCCTACAATTGGTATCAGAGCCCTGTTCCTCATTTAATCAGGAAACCCTGAGAGCAGTATCCTGTTCCCTGGAAAGATGTTGAAGATGAACGAGCGCATGGAAGAGGGGTACTCCACACAAAGGCCACCCATGTTCGATGGGAAATTCTATACTTACTGGAAAAATAGAATGGAAATCTTCATAAAGGCCGAAAACTATCAAGTTTGGAGAGTCATTGAAATTGGAGACTTTGAGGTGACGACCATCAACTCCAACAATGAAGCTGTTCCAAAACCAATCACTGAATATGAAAAAGAGGATTTTCAAAAGATGGAGATGAACGCTCTTGCTATCAAATTGCTTCACTGTGGTCTTGGACCCAATGAACACAATCGTATTATGGGTTGCAAAACTGCCAAGCAGATTTGGGACCTGCTGGAAGTTACCCATGAAGGTACTAGTGAAAGCGAAGCTGAAACTGAAGCGCCAATAGAGGAAGAAACCGCAAATCTGTGTCTCATGGCATCTCATGAAGAGTCTAAGGAAAAAGAGGTAATATCTTCTAGTCCATCTCCTAAACAACTGTCTAATTTAAGTAAGAATAAATTAATCAAATTGCTGTTAGAGACACAAGAAAAGTTGAATGAAAAAACAGCTAAGTGTCTCCAAATTGAGAAAGACCTTAACTTAAGTAAAGATCATATCTCATACCCAAATTCCTTTAGGATCGATGTGCAAAGTAGATTTTTTGATTTGTTAGATAAGGATATCATCTTAAAAGAACAATTGGAGAAATTAAAACAGGATTTCATTATTCTTAATATTGAAATGAATCAAAACAAATTGATAGGATTAAGTAAAGATGCAAACAATATATCTACTCACATGGTTAGCACTGAATTTCAAAAGTTGAAGTCAAAATTAGAATCCTACGAAATTGAAAATGAAAATTTGAAAAATAAAATAAACTTAAGAGGAAAAGGGAAAATCAATGAAATTCCCAAATGGATTCTAAATGCTAAAACCAAAAGTAAAGAAGGTCTAGGCTATATGAGGAATGATAAAAAGAAAAAGTTCTATGTAGATCTCCCTAGTAGTAAAATATGTTCCTTCTGTGGTAAAATTGGACACCTAAAACATCAATGTATAAAGAGGGAACAGCATGTCAAAGCAAATAAAAATTATGTCGAACGTATATGGATTAAGAAATGTGATTCAAATATTGTCGACAAGGAACCCAAGGATGAATGGGTTCCTGCACCTAACCATTAGTTTGCTTTGCAGGTTCAAGTGAGGGGGAACAACTCATGGTATCTCGACAGTGGGTGTTCCAAGCACATGACGGGTGACAAATCTAAATTTCTCTCACTTGAAGCCTATGATGGGGGAACAGTAACCTTCGGTGACAACATGAAGGGTGAGATAATCGCCAAAGGAAAGGTTGGAAGGTCTAGTTCCCATGCCATTGATAATGTATTTTTAGTCGAGAATTTAAAACACAATTTGTTAAGTATTTCTCAATTTTGCGACAAAGGTAACTCTGTTAAGTTTACTTCTGAAAAATGCATAATTTCTAGGAACAGTACAGGAGACCATGTGCTGGAGGGAATCAGAAAAGGGAACACCAATGTGGTGGACCTGGACACTGTTCCCAGAAACAGTCTAACGTGTTTAAGTGTTATTGAAGAAGACCCACTTCTTTGGCACAAGCGTCTAGGTCATGCTAGTTATTCATTGATTAACACTTTAAGATCAAAAGACCTAGTAAGAGGATTACCTGCAATAAAATTTCTTAAAAATGAAGTTTGTGATCCTTGTGCTAAAGGGAAACAAGTGCGGTCATCCTTTAAATCAAAGAACGTTGTGACTACCACTAGACCATTAGAATTAATTCATATGGATTTATGTGGACCAATGAGAACACAAAGCCGTAGTGGCAAAAAGTATGTATTTGTTGTTGTTGATGATTATAGTAGATTCACGTGGACCTTATTTTTGGCAAGCAAAGATGAAGCTTTTGATGAGTTTGTTTCCTTTGCTAATAAAACACAAAAATCTACCAATAATCAAATTGTTCACATTAGGTCTGATCATGGAAAAGAATTTGAAAATTCAAACTTCATGAATTATTGCAATGAACATGGCATAAATCACAATTTTTCCGCACCTAGAACACCACAACAAAATGGTGTGGTAGAAAGGAAAAATAGGACCTTAGAAGAAATGGCTAGGACCATGTTGATTGCTAGTGGTCTACCTAGGAATTTTTAGGCAGAAGCCGTTAATACTGCATGCTATACATTGAATCGAGTACTATTTAGACCAATCACTTCAAAGACACCCTATGAATTGCTCAAAGGTGTTAAACCAAATATTTCCTATTTTCGTATATTTGGATGCAAATGTTTTGTACATGTGAATGGAAAACGAAATATAGGTAAATTTGATGAAAGAAGTGATGAGGCAGTATTTCTAGGTTATTCATCACAAAGCAAAGCTTACAGAGTTTACAATAAGAGAACAATGAGTGTAGAGGAGTCTGTTCACATAATCTTTGATGAAACTAACTTTTCAACAAGTGAACAGGAAACAAGTAATATTAAAATAGGTCTTGCAAATTTGGAAGATGAAGATGAAGGAATCAAAGTGCAAGATCAAGGAACAGCAAGTGAACAGTCGATACAAGAAGAGGCAGAAGAAACTGACCAAATTCAGAATCTGCCAGCACAACAGGACCAACAGACTGTTCCTAATCCAGCTGTTCCCACAGATGAGCAAAATGATCCAGTAGCTGAACAGAATGTCAATCAAGTTGCTGAACAAGAACATGCTACTGTTCCTTCAAGAGAATTTGTGCCTAAACCTTGGAAGTATCAAAGATATCATCCTCTTGATTCAATTGTAAGTGATATAAATAAGGGAACACAAACTAGATCTCAATTGAGAAACTTTTGTGCACACTTTGCGTTCCTATCATCACTTGAACCTAAAAATCACGAGGAAGCTTTGAAGGATTCCGATTGGATAGTTGCCATGCAAGATGAATTAAATGAGTTTGAAAGAAATAAAGTGTGGCACTTGGAACCCAAACTGAAAAACAAGAAAGTTATTGGTTTGAAATGGGTATTTCGGAACAAGCTTGATGAGCATGGAATAATTGTTAGAACTAAAGCTAGACTCGTGGTTAAAGGTTATAATCAACAAGAAGGTATTGATTATACCGAGACATTTGCTCCGGTAGCAAGGTTAGAGGCCATTAGAATCTTAATTTCTTTTGCTGCATTTATGAATTTTAAATTATATCAAATGGATATGAAATGTGCTTTTTTGAATGGTTATCTTGATGAAGAAGTTTTTGTGGAACAACCCCCAGGTTTTGAAAATACCTCTTGTCCTAATCATGTCTACAAGCTTGACAAAGCCCTATATGGCTTGAAGCAAGCTCCTAGACAATGGTACGAAAGACTTTCAAAGTTTTTGATTCAAAATAACTTTGTAAGAGGAAAAATCGACAAAACCTTGTTCTTTAAGAATAAAGGTTCTAATATTTTGGTTGTTCAAATTTATGTTGATGACATTATTTTTGGTGCTACTAATGATTCATTATGTAAAGAATTTGCTAACCTTATGGGTACAGAATTTGAAATGAGCATGATGGGAGAATTAAATTTCTTTCTTGGTTTGCAAATTAAACAAACTGAAAATGGTATTTTTATTCATCAACAAAAATACATCAAAGAACTTCTTAAGAAATATGGACTAAACAATGCTAAAACCAACCATACACCTATGGCTACCAATGTTAGACTAGATGAAGACCTAAATGGGACCAACGTAGATCAAACCATGTATAGAGGCATGATAGGTTCTTTATTGTATCTAACTGCAAGTAGACCTGATATTTCTTTTAGTGTTGGTTTATGTGCTAGATTTCAATCAAGTCCTAAAGAATCACATCTCACGGCAGTAAAGAGAATTTTGAAATATTTGAAGGGAACAGACGACTTGTCCCTATTTTATCCTAAAAGTGATGTTTATGATTTAAAAGGTTTTAGTGATGCAGATTATGCAGGTGATCTTGTTAATAGAAAAAGTACATCAGGTATGGTACAATATCTTGGCTCATGTTTAGTTTCATGGAGTTCCAAGAAACAAAACACAGTTGCATTATCCACTGCAGAAGCTGAATACGTAGCAGCAGCAGCCTGTTGTTCCCAAATGCTTTGGATAAAACAGCAACTTAGAGATTTTGGTATTAAAGTTGAATGCATTCCTATTTATTGTGATAATACTAGTGCCATATGTATATCTAAAGATCCAGTGCATCATTCACGTGCTAAACATATACACATTAGACATCATTTTCTAAAGGATAACGTAGAACACAAAAATATTGTATTGAAGCATGTTAACACAAATGAACAAGTTGCTGATATTCTGACCAAACCACTTCCTAGGGAACAATATGAAAAGATGAGATTGGAACTTGGTATGATCAAGCTCCACTAAAGTTAGTTGCATATATTTCCCATTGAAGCATCATGAAAATGAAGAGGTCAGGAATCAATCTCAAAATCTTGATTGAAAATCAATTATTGCATGGATCAGGTAAACACATAATAAAGTTTGTACTATAAATGTTTTCACGTTTGCATGTTGTTAATTTGATCAGACCAAAGCAAATGTTCATTATTTTTGTTATAATTCTTTTTATATCATAATTCAATTTTTTATTTTTTATTTTCATATTTTACTTTAAATTTCATATTTCATGATTTATTCATATTTCACATTTTTGTACGGCCAACTTAAATTGAGAGTTTTGGGAAAACAGTTCTTCTTCACTCAAGTAATGCAAAGGCAATAAAGAGATGGGACTTGGAGGAGTAACCGTCACTTCAATCATTTAAAAACCCCTGCTTCACGTCATTACCCATTACCTTCCCAAACCTTCTCTCAATCCCTCAAGAAACCGTCCTTCCTTTTTTCTCAAAACCTTCAAAAATTCAAAAATGAAAACCCCCAAATCCTCTAAATCAGGCAAGAAAACTCCCAAATCCTGTATGCCCGATCAACCAAAACCACTAAGAGTAATTGTTCCACCACCATTACTGCAGGATGCACCACCCACACCAACTGAAACCACACAAGAATCACCAAAACACTCCACTGAACCCACTAGTACCAAAAGAAAAATGTCAACAGGTGGTTCATCTTCTAGAGTAGTTAAGCGATCGAAGCATGTTGATCCAAACAGCGCAGAAGAAGTTTCAAAGGAGATGACTGTAGGGTTCGGGTTGGACAAATATTGATTTATCTTACCACGAAACTCAAAACGTAGTCAAGTGAGTTTGCGTGATGCCACCTTGATTTACTGCATGGAAAAACTTATTAAAATAAATTTTCCTTCGTTGATGATCTCTCATTTATCAGACTGCATTGAAAAGAAAAGTTTCATTGGTTATGGAGGATTGTTAACATGGATTTTTAGGAAGTTTGAGGTCCCATTGGAAGGGTTGGAGTTCCCAATGTGTCCCAATATGAAAATTGGTGCTAAATGTTTACAAAATTTGCGTTTAAAATTGAATGATGAGGGAGTATTGATGCATGAGGAGGTTGTAGAAGTTGAATCTGAAGAAGAAGGGGCTGAAGAGGTTGAAGAAGAAAAGGAGGAAAAGGAGGAAGAGGAGAAAAAGGAGGACAAGGAGAATGAGGAAGAAAAGGAACAAGATCCTGTTCCCTCTGAAAATACTGAAAAATCTGAGAAAGAGGAACAGGATGGAGCTGCAAGTAAGGGGGAAAAGGAAAAGAAAAAGGAAGCCTTGGATGAAAATGTTCCTCACAATCTCTGCAGTGATTCCAGTGATGAAGAGATTGTGTTGGCTATGAGGAAAAAGGCTAAGTCAATGCAAAGGAAGAGTAGGAGGTTGGCCTCGAAACGCAAGGCTACTTTGGTTGATGAAACACCATCTGACACCATCCCTTAGCCCACACCTGATGAACCTACCTCTCCCAAGCCAGCCAATTCACCACCATCATCACCTATCCCATGTACACAACCACCACAATCACACACTTCACCCAATATTGGCTGTACTAACTTTGACTCTGTTCCTGCAGTTTCCTTACACTCCATTCTCTCCAAGCTCCTTGATCTACAGTCTCAATTCATTGCATTTCAGGATGAAACTCGTGTCTCGCTTGCTTCTATTGTGGATCAGCTAAACCAAATGGAACAACGCCTTGGTGCCAAGCTGGACACAGTGGAGGTGCAGACTGAGTACATTGATGAAGAAGAGACTGACCCTTGATCCCTCTGCTCAAAAATTTAATGATTTGTTGGCTGTATTACTTAACAAACAATTTTTCTTTTTGCCTTGTACCATCTGGGGTACATGGTTGTTGTAACTTTGAACAATTGCTACTTTTCTTTGTTTTTATTTTCTATGGTCTGTGAAAATTAACTCTATGCAGGTTTAATCATTGTTCATAGCACTTGCTTTTATTATTGTTGTTTGTTGTTTTCATCACTAACAAATCTATATGGTTTGTGCTGAGATTTGATAACTCCCAATTCTTTTTGATTAATGTCAAAAGGGGGAAGATTACTGCACAAACTTAACAGGACCAGTGAATACACAGTTACATATCTTGTTGATTTATATTGATTCTTATGAATGATATCTGTGCTGCTGTGTTTATGCTAGTTTAGTGATCATCTGTGTTGCTAAGTTTGTTGAAGTTCTCATGAAGTCCTCATGAATATTTAATTCTGTGAAAATACTTAATAAGTTATGTTTATTATTATTAGGTTTATTTATTTTTATTATTATGTTAGTTTTTATTTATTTTCGTTATGTTCGTTTAACTTAGTTTATTTCATTTAAGTTTTAAGTTAATTAATTTTGAAAACTTTTGAAAAATATTTGATATTTTAGAGTAAACTGTTTGTGTATGAATGCTTGGTAAATTATATTCTAACAAGTTGATTTGCTAAGTTAATTAGAGTTACTTTAATCTCTAGTATGCTCTATGAATTTTGTTTTACTCTATTTTTACTTAAGTTTGTTTATAAAGTTTGCCATCATCAAAAAGGGGGAATTTGTTGGCCTCTTAAGGTTTTGATGATGACTTTACTTTTAAATAAACAAACATATTATTAGAGATTGTTTTGTAGGTACATATCCGATTTAATGAGAATCGTTGATGAAGCCTATGACTTGATTCGTGGAAGATGTATGTGTCTCAAATATCCAAGAAGTTGGGAAATTGCTCTGGAAAACAGACTGCTGTTCCTAGAGTTAAAGTTCTGACGAATGTTGTAGATGGAGACAGTGCACTGTTCCTACGTAGCAGGTCTGAAGAATAGCATCGACTGAAAAATTGCGAATTAATTATTTTCTGTTTTTAAGTTGATGTAATGGTTTAGAATTAATTTAATTGCTTAAATTAATTAGTAAGTTAATTGGCAAATCTATTTTTAGGTTTTCTAAAAATAGCCCAAGACTTTTTCTTGATTAGATTTAGATCTCCTATTTTTTAGGATCTTATGTTTTAAACTCCTATGCTATTTTTAGCATTAAGGAAACTGATTTTTCCTTGAGCAAATAACAGCCGGACACGCATAATTCCACCACCTTTTGTTTTGAGAACGTGGGGGTAGTGGAGGTATGTGTGAGATAGTGGACGTTATGCTTATGGTAACTGCTGGCTGTTCCCTCTATAAATAGAAGGGACTTTGCTCGAATCAAAAATTAATCCTTTTAGGATTCAAGAGTGTCCATTAAAGGGAGATCATCTTAAGAAAAATATTTTCAGTTTTCCAATGCCAATTAATTTATTATATTTTTCTTAAGTAATTATTTTAATTCTTATCCTCTTGAGAAATGGCCTTGTAAGGGTTGATGTGTGATTTGTTGTAATTAGACTTATGGGAAGTCTAAGGGAATAGAGAATAGAAACGTGAGAAGAGAAAGAGAAGGAGAGAAGAGAAGAGAAGAGAAGAGAAGAGAAGTGGGCCTAAGTAGAGAAGCTTTGAGTAAAGCATTTAGAGAATTGAGAAGCTTCAAGTGAAGCAAACATTGTTTTGTGTAATTGTAACTAATTGCCTAAACATAGTGAGAATTTTGAAATCCCGGGGGGTCGTGGTTTTTCCTTCTTATTAGGCCGAGAAGGTTTCCACGTAAAAATCCTTGTCTTCTTTTATTATTCTTTTCGTTTTTAAGTTTAAGTTTTGTCCTTTACTTAATATAATTCCGCAAAAATTAGAGGCAAAAATCTTAAACCTACTACACAACAATTCACCCCCCCCTCTTGTTGCATTCGATCATCTATTAGTATTCCTACAAACATCTTTGCGCTTAAAGTTTAGGAAAACAATCCAAACCTTTATTCTTTTGTTCGTTTTTTTAGTGGGAAATAAATGTGCTCTCAAAAAATAAATCATTGAGCAAATGAAAAATGCATCGACAAACTCTAAATCACAAAAATCATCATCAACCATAACACACCTATAGGAACATAAACATACTTGGAAATGGCCCAAGTTTGTGAAGCCAATCTTCATCCTCACAATCAATGTTAGAGAAAACAACATCAATAGAAGAGTACTCACGATCCGGATAAAGATCAGGCTCAGGAGTGTAAATGGGTTCACCTTCAGAGTTTAGTTCTCTACCCCACTTTAGATCTGTCTCAACTAAAGAGTAGTCGTCCTCATATGAGTCAAAAAACTCATCATCATAATAGTTAGGGTTTAATAGAGGTGATTTGGGGATTTTGAGAGGGAAAACATCAAGTGAGGTTAGCTTCTCCAGAGGTGAGTTAATGGCGGTTTTAGGTTTCTTGAGAGGTGAGGTTTTTGGAGTTTTAGGGTTTTCCATGAACACAGCTAAGAGAGAGAAGACAACGAAGAATAGAAAGGGTAGGAGAGAGAAGAAGGAGAGAACAAAAGTCAACAAAATACACGAAGAAGAAAGCAAGAAACCCAGATCTAAGGTTTGAAAAACAATGGAGGATGGGATTGAGAAAGAAGATGACGAAGAAGTTAAAGGAAAATGGGTAAACAGGCGTGGGGTGGGTAGGTTAGGGTTTAAATTGGAGGGAATGATTAAATAGGGTTTAGATTAGGATTGTTTAGGGAAAAAAGGGTAAATATGTTGAGTTTAATAAGGATATAAATGTAAATAAGTTAAGTGAAGTAAAAGTATAAGGGTAAAAATTCCATGCCAAAAATGCAAATGGGAAATTTAGGGTGACTTGACCTTAAATGGAAATGGGACATTTAGTCTACATAAGAGGGAGTATTATTTTTTTTAATTTTATTAATTTTTTTTATGTTTTTTATTTTTTAATTTTTTTAATTTTTTTATAATTAAATTTTTATAATTTTATAATTTTTTTATTTTTATTGAAATTTTTATTTTTTTTTCTATTTTTATGTTTTTAAATTTTCTTTTTTATTTTGCTTATTTTATTTATTTCATTTACTTTTTATTTATTATTATTATTTTATATTTTTTATTTCTAATATCTATTATTTATTTTTTGTTTAATTTTTTAGGGGTACATATATTTTTATGAGTAGTATATATAATTATTTTAGAGGTACATATTATTATTTTATGGGTACATAATTATTATTTTAAGGATATATATATTTTTATAAGTAGTATATATTGTTATTTTAGGGATACATACATTTTTATAAATAGTACATATTATTATTTATGTGTACATATTATAATTTTAAGGATACATATTTACGTACTAATTAAGAATAATTATGTACCACTCAAGAACAATTATGTACTACATCTATTTTCATTTTAAAGGTACATATTATTATTTTGAGGATACATATTTATATTATTTTAGGGGTACATATATTTTTATAAGTATAACATATTATTTTTTTAAAGGGTACCTATTATTATTAAGGATATATACTTACGTACCGGTTAAAAATAATTATATATCATTTAAGAAGCATTGCCTACCATATATTGATCTAAAAGAAAAAGTGTGATATTTTTTAAAATATATTTTTATGTTTCTAGGGTACATATATGTTTGTAAGGAGTACATATTTTTTTGAATTAGTTTATAGTTAAGAAAAATGTAAAAACAAAATAATAATTAAAGTTCTTAAAAAAGTACTTAAAAAAACAACAATAAAAAATAAAAAAATAATGTTAAAAAGTGAAGAAAAAAATAATTACAAAAAAATAAAAAATAAAAAATAAAAAGGATAAAATAAAAAATAGAAAAATAAAAATTTAATATAAATTTTTAAAAAATAAGAAGTAAAAAAAAATAAATTTAAATAAATTTAAATATATAAAAAATTATAAAATAATAAAAAATGATTAAAATAATAAAAATAATAAATTAAAGTAAAATAATAATAAAAAAATTAAAAATTAAAATTAAAAAAATTAAAAATAATATATACAGTAAATAAAAAGTAATAATAATAAAAAAGTAAAAATAATATATATATATATATATATATATATATATATATATATATATATATATATATATATATATATATATATATATATATATATATATATATATATATATATATATATATATATATATATATATATATATATATATATATATATATATATATATATATATATATATATATATATATATATATATATATATATATATATATATATATATATATTAAAAAAATTAATTAGAAAAATTAATGAAATAATAAAATAAAATAAAGAATAACAAAAAAATAAATAAAATAAAAATAAAAAATAATTAAAAAAGTAATAAAATAAATAATAATAATAATAATAATAATAATAATAATAATAATAATAATAATAATAATAATAATAATAATAATGTGTGGAATAGGGATGCAGGCGGGGCGGGTCTAATAGGAGACCCGCCCCATCCCCGCCCCATCGGGGCGGGGATGTGTCCCGGTTTGATGGGTCATGGGGCGGGTACGGGTATAAAATTCATACCCACCGCGGGGATGGGGATGGGGATGGGTTTTAGGTGATACCAGCCCCATCCCCGCCCCGCCCCGCCCCGCCCCATCCCCGCCTCGCCCCGCCTCACGAAATGTACAAATTTTGAGAATTGAAATACCCTAAATTATTTTTCAAATTTCTGAAAACCTTGGATTATTTAGATCTTTTCAGTTTTTATGTTTGATGTGATCTAATGTTTGATGGATAGGCGATATTAAGTGATGATTAGACGGGGATTTGAAAATAAATATGTGACACAGATGGGTATTAAGCGGGGATTTGACGGGTGGTGGGGCGGGTAAAATGGGTATTAGACGGGGATGGATACCCTGATGGGGATGGGGATGGTATTAGGTACAAACCCATCGGGGCGGGGACGGGGAAAAAAATTATATCCGCCGCGGGGATGGGGATGGGGATGGGGATGGGGATTGATTTACCAGATGGGGATGGGGATGGTAACGCCAATACCCGCCCCGCCCCGTTTGCATCCCTAGTGTGGAAGCACTTAAGCACTGGCTGGGTGTTTCCTGGAGCATCCAGAACATGAATGACCTACATCGCAAACGCCGCATGCCTAAAACAGAATGGAGACTTGTAATACACTAGTGGAAAAAACCTCATTTGTTGCGGTTTTTTGGCCATTATTTGCTGCGGTTTTGGCCCCAAGCAATAGTGATAGCAGCAAATAGCCTATTTTAAATGCTGCGGTTAAAAACCGCAGCAAAAAAGGGTATTATTTGCTGCGGTCAGTTCCCAAAACCGCAGCAACTAAGTGGTATTATTTGCTGCGGTCAGCCCCCATAACTGCAGCAAATAAGTGGTATTATTTGCTGCGGTCAACCCCCATAGCCGCAGCAAATAATGGCACTTATTTGCTGCGGTTTTGGGGTCTGACCGCAGCAAATAGATAATTTTTTTTTGTTTTTTCGTTTTATTCTAATAATAATCCAATAATAATGTAAAATAACAATGATTAATCCAATAATAATCCAATGATAATCACCAATAGTCTCTTTGCAATAAAAAACTCTCGATAATATAATATGATATGTACGTACATACATATATATATATATATATATATATATATATATATATATATATATATAATAAAGTCCTAAAAATAATCTATAGTATTTACACTTTATCAAGGACAAAAATTAGCAAGATACGCGGCAATCTTGTCTTTTAATTCGCGCATCTCTCCACTTCTCAAAGGGCGTGTTTCCCTCGGAATGTCGTTTAAAACCTATAATATAATATAAAATCAAAAGACGATTAATATAAATTAAACATTAGACGATTACCAATAAGAATTATTTAAGAACGTACTAACAAATACTTACGGCATCTATATTTTCGACTCCAAACTCCTTCACGGATTTTATAATATCGTCCATGTACTTCAGCGCGTAGTAGCCGCATTCAACGGAAGGAGGTTGTTGAAAGCACTAAGAGAAAATAGATGTTAGTGTCAAAAACGGTTAAAAACGCATAAAATCGCAACTTAACACGTAAATTCTAGAATATCACTATGATTTTCAATTCTAACAACTTCTACACAATAATATATACCAAATAGTGTTGTGTGCCAAGTTTCGTGCAAAACAAACTAAGTTTGAGCTACTTTACGCGCGAAATTGACCAAAACTTTTAAAAACCCTTAAAATCGCAACTTAACACCTAATTTCTAGGATATGACTATTATTTTCATATCTAACCATTTCAACACAATAATATATGCCAAATAGTGTTGTGTGCCAAGTTTCATGCATAACAAACCAAATTTGAGCTACTTTACGCGCGAAATTGACAAAAACGCTTAAAAACCCTTAAAATCGCAACTTAACACCTAATTTCTAGCATATGACTATTATTTTCAATTCTAACCATTTAAACACAATAATATATGCCAAATAGTGTTGTGTGCCAAGTTTCGTGCGTAACAAACCAAGTTTGAGCTACTTTACGCGCGAAATTGACAAAAACGCTTAAAAACCCTTAAAATCGCAACTTAACACCTAATTTCTAGCATATGACTTTTATTTTCAATTCTAACCATTTCAACACAATAATATATGCCAAATAGTGTTGTGTGCCAAGTTTCGTGCGTAACAAACCAAGTTTGAGCTACTTTACGCGCGAAATTGACAAAAACGCTTAAAAACCCTTAAAATCGCAACTTAACACCTAATTTCTAGCATATGACTATTATTTTCAATTATAACCATTTCAACACCATAATATATGCCAAATAGTGTTGTGTTCCAAGTTTCGTGCGTAACAAACCATGTTTGATTTACTTTACGCGCGAAATTGACACAGTAGCAAACTAGTGACCAAACCACCTTGCACGACACGTGGAGACCAAACCTATGCATCCAGAACCTAGGCTAAAGTGGAAATGGAATATTGGTACTTGGATCTAGCTATCAAGGTCCTAAAACCATTCTAACAATCCCCGTGGACTCCTAAAAGCTGAGATGAAGGAGGGCTGCTCGACAGTTTGCTAGATCAGAATTGTTTAAGTGTTTGTGGTTGTTTCGTGTTCTTTTCATGATCATTTGTAGTTTTTGTCTGTGTCATTAATCAAAGTTTACGCACAACATTAATCCTTGCATAACCAAGGCCTTAATCAGCTTCGGTTTCGCATCAAAACCAAGTTTGAGCTACTTTACGCGCGAAGTTGACAAAAACGCTTAAAAACCCTTAAAATCGCAACTTAACACCTAATTTCTAGCATATGACTATTATTTTCAATTCTAACCATTTCAACACAATAATATATGCCAAATAGTGTTGTGTGCCAAGTTTCGTGCATAACAAACCAAGTTTGAGCTACTTTACGCGCGAAATTGACAAAAACGCTTAAAAACCCTTAAAATCGCAACTTAACACGTAATTTCTAGCATATGACTATTATTTTCAATTCTAACCATTTCAACACAATAATATATGCCGAATAGTGTTGTGTGCCAAGTTTCGTGCGTAACAAACCAAGTTTGAGCTACTTTACGCGTGAAATTGACAAAAACGCTTAAAAACCCTTAAAATCGCAACTTAACACCTAATTTCTAGCATATGACTATTATTTTCAATTCTAACCATTTCAACACAATAATATATGCAAAATAGTGTTGTGTGCCAAGTTTCGTGCGTAACAAACCAAGTTTGAGCTACTTTACGCGTGAAATTGACAAAAACGCTTAAAAACGCATAAAATCGAATTTGTGTACCGTTATTGCTGTCCATTTTGGAAATGTGGCTCTGGATGTAGATCCCATTTGTCCACGCACTTTTTTCATTGCGCTGAAACGCATGGGAAAAGTAATACTATTTATATATATATATATATATATATATATATATATATATATATATATATATATATATATATATATATATATATATATATATATATATATATATATATATATATATATATATATATATATATATATATATATATATATATATATATATATATATATATATATATATATATATATATATATATATATAACACTTAATTAAATCAAATTGGTAAAATAATTAATATTACGTACGCATTCAACAACGCTTTGAATTTTGTGTTGCGAGGTGGGCTTTGAGGTTTTTGTAATGAGTCGAAGACGTGCACAGTGTTCGTTAAAGGACATATGACCAAAAGTATCCAATGCAAACTACAAACACAAATATAAAATCAACAAATTAGAGATTAGGTGACTTTAAAAATCAAAAGATAAGTTCAATTTCAAAAATAGAACTTACTCTTCCACATATGGAGCCAGAATGAATGTGTGTTTAGATGCAAGGGAATTAGTCAAAGCAGTCTCAATGTATGCTCTGACGTCATCTGGATCATTTCTACATTTACTACCCGAAATCGACTCCGGACAAAACCATCCAATTTTTATTGGAGGTTCGCAACAATTTAGCTCCTTGTATGCCGCACTAAACTCACAAATAAGAAAATTTTGTTAGTAATTCGGTTATTAAAACAATTAAACAACAATGCCTTACTTGTAAGATAATGAACATCACCTCATGTAGACATGGAAAAGAGCTACATTCAGCATCTCTCCTCTCAAAAATTGCCCGATGTGACTAGGACCAATAATTACAAACGGGCTCTCTAAAAAGCAGTATTGCTCCTTCAGCAAGTTCAAAATGAGTGGGTCCTCCTCACTTATGCGAGATGCACAATAATGCAGCCATTTGCAATCTTGAGAGAGATCTTTTAGCTCCTCATCAGTCAAAATTGGAGTGCTTGGCATCGACTTTGACCCAGTCGACACCTTTGCTGAGGAATCGACCTCTCTCCAAGATCCCTTTGGACTCTTTTGCTATTTCAATTTATACAATTAAATTAGTGTGAGCATGCAATTAAAAAAATAAAAATAAATAAGGAACAAATGATTCTTACCATGTTAGTGAATCGGACCCAAGCATATGGCCATGTGACGAAACTACCTAGGGCGTCTGATAGTTTCTCAAGGCTCCATGCTGGCATTGGAATTAGGAGTGAGAAATCTTCAAACCCCTTTACAATAGTCTCCACGGCCACACTGATGTGGCCACTTGTAACAGGCATTGAATGCACTGTTTGGCCCTCTTTATTTGGCTGGGTCACACCATATGCAACCTCAGTTAAGTCGCCATCACTAGCAACACCTAACTGAGGCAGCAAAAGAGAACAAGGAGTCGCCTCCTGAAAATTGTGTCGTTTAGTATAATAAGCATCATAATAAAATATTAATTACGCGTTGCAATATAAATTAATAAGTGCTTATACATTTAAAAACTATGTACCTGTAGCACTGGCTCCGGAGTTGGCTCCGGATTTTGAGCAACGAAGTTTATGTTCTCCGGTGTGGGGTTTTCCCCTTCAGGGGTATTAGTAATGAGCTGGGGTGCTAAGGGGGTAATGGGCTCGGGTGTTGGCTCGACCAAAGCGTTAGGATCCCCATGTTGACTTTCCTGATCCTCGACAATCAGGTTTGCCAAGTCCACAATGGGTGCTCTCATCTTCTGCAACACGGCGGCCAGCTTGGCGAGAACGTCCTTCGTAATCTCTGCTCGGAGGGTTGCTACTTCTTTCCGCAGTGCCGTTCGGGATTGAGTAGCAACACACTCTTTTCCGAATGCCTTCTGTAACCCCACGCGGACGCCTCCTTTTCCGACTACCCGCCCACTATGGTCTTTCCCTAAGACCATATGCAATACGTCAACATTGCCTCTTGGGGTGAACTCCCCCGTAGCTTCTTTTTCCTTCCAGCCCATCTGTTCAAATAAAAAGTGACATATATAGCAATTAGTATAAGTACATCAAAGCCAAAGAATATAAAACAAATGAAGAATATACTTAATAATTTCAAAACTGACCACAGCATCAGCAACCTTCTTCGTTCCCGGATCATTAATGGTAAATTTACCACTTGCATCTCGGGAATGAAGCCCGCAATACCAATCACGCACCCGATCTCCAGCAAGAGTATTCACGGATGCGGAGGTAGTCGTAGATGAGGGCATGGATGAACTTTGATTGGGGTATAAACCCGCATCCACCCACTCTTTTTGGACCTCTTCGTACGTTTTCTGGCCTAAGCGATGGTAAAACTTCCTTTTGCTTGCAGAATCAAAAGCTTTACCACGCTTTTCCTAATTAATCAATAGAAATCGAATGTCACGTATTAGTTTAATGACTGAATCAAAAGAAGTAATTCAAATTGGTAAACTATAATATAATATGAAATACTTACAACTTCTATGGGAGTTGTTCTTTTGGCAACAAAGGCCTCCCAATCCCTCTTCGATATGTGACCCCATATTTCGTAGGGCATCTTCGAAGGTGCTTGCTCTCCACCTTCGTTTCCCGTTTTGACCTTTTTGGTCGTACGGGCACGGCTCTTCGTAATCCAGCCAGTTACTAGCTTGGATTTGAAATCTCTGAATCTTTCAGCAACAGCTGAAAGAAACACATTCTTCTTGTCATCATCGCTCTAGATGTGGAAAAGATTCTACAAAAAAAATTTATATTTATTACTGTCAATCAAATTAATTTTAAAATGAAAATAAATGAGTAAAAATAGTAAAGTTGCTTACCACAGTATCTATCCATAGAGAGTTCTTCAAACCCTCTGGAACCTCGTTCCATGCGTGCAATATGGAAAGCTTGTGGATACATAGACCCACTTGTTTTCCATATTGCCTAAGCCATTTTCCGCAGGGTTGACCCAATGCATTGTATTCAAATGCATGGGTTCTGTGACTTTGAGGTTTTTTGTAGGACCTCGCCCTTTTCTTTTCTTACTGGTAGTGGTGAGAGCATCCATTGGTGGGGCTTCTTCAGTTTCAAAATCATTGTCAATAGGTGGAGCGTCTTCAGTCATGCGCTCGTATCTCACAATTTGGTCTTCTTCGCTGTCATAACTACGATGCTCATTATCCGAGGTCTCAATCTCGGGGACAATTTTGTCTCTGAATAGATGCATTGTATATCAGTACCTGAAAGAGTATGAATAGAAATATATTAGAACATAAGCTAAGTAATATTAAGAATATGACTAAAACAATTCTAATACGTTCAACACAATAATATATAACAAATAGTGTTATGTGCAATGTTTCATGCAAAACAAACCAAGTGCCAAAAAAACTTTAAAAAGCTTTAAATTCATACCTTATGAATCACTTAATTCAAATGTATTCCTTCCGTGTGATCTACACGCATATAACCAACATCTACATCATCTACATCATCTTGATCCATTGATTTTGGATTGATAAAGGGAGGGGAGTCTTCAAAAGCATCATATTCTTCCTCATCCTCAACATCACCTATACAAGGGATACTTCTTTTTCCCGGTACAACAATAGACCATTTTTTATCAGACGGGTCGACAATGTAGAATATTTGCTTAGCTTGTGTAGCTAGTATGAATGGCTCCTCACTATCACGCAAACGAGCTAAGTCTACAAGAGTGAATCCACAAGGGTCGTCATTTTTAATGCATCGTCGATTATTATCTACCCACTTACATTTGAAAAGACCAATATTGAAAGTAGAGTAGTTAAGCTCCCATATTTCATGTACCCGCCCGTAGTATACCAATTTAGCATCAACCGGCGCTTGATCCTTCGCACTGGCGTAAAATGTAGATGACGCCAAAATAGAAACCCCACTATTCTGTAGATACGATGACTTCTTGTCTTGACCCTTAGTCCAAAATGTGAAGCCATTGACATCGTAACCCTCATATTTGTTGACATCATCACGAGGACCAAAAGCTAACCACTTAACAATTTCGGATACACCCTTGAGTTCTTGGCATATTACTCGATTATGAAACCAATTAATAAACGTCTTGTTATGCAACTGCATCAATGCCCTATCCCCTTTAGAAGGATGTTTTGCGTGTAAGATATCAAAATGCTCACTCAAAAAAGGATGAACTTCCGGAATATGATGCAACACATACAAGTGTGCTTGTAGAAGGCTTTCTCGAGGAGGTGTGACCGATTTGGAGCCAATTGTTCCTTTTCCCTCAAGCCTCCCTTCATGTCTAGAGGTGGGAAGTCCAATAAGATTTGCCATGGCCAAATACTCGGCTATAAAGTTACTAATCTCATCGCTCACAGTGCCTTGAATCATACTCCCCTCGGGTTGTGCTGGATTCCTCACCTTGTTTTGTAAAACACCCATGTGTCTTTCAAAAGGATAACACCACCTTAAAAAAACTGGACCCAAAAGCTTGATCTCACGAATGAGATGGACAATAAGTTGAACCATTATGTCAAAGAAAGAAGGTGGAAAATACATCTCAAACTTGCATAAAGTTACAATCACGTCGAGTTGAAGTGCATCAAGTTTAAAGGGATCAAGAACTTTACTAAAAATTGTGTTGAAGAACGAACAGAGCTCGGTAATAGCATATCTCACATGTTTTGGCAGTATTCCACGGATTGCAATTGGTAAGAACACTTGCATCATTACATGGCAATCGTGAGATTTCATGCTTCCCAACTTCAGCTCACCATTTAGGCTCACAAATCTCTTCATGTTGGATGAGTACCCAGACGGAACCTTAATGCTATACAAACACTCACAAAATGTCCGTTTCTCTGCTTTGGACAATGTGTAGCAAGCTGGAGGCAAATAAACTTTGTCATTACTCATCTTCTTCTTACTGCCACCAACTTCCTCAGCTCTATTTCTTTTCTTACTCACCTTAACATGTGCCCACAACTCCGGACGAAGACCCTTACATTCAAACCAATCTCGCACGGCCCTAACATCCTTTGTCTTACCCGGAATGTTCATGAGAGTCCCGAGTATGGCATCGCATACATTTTTCTCTATATGCATAACGTCAAGACAATGCCTAACCTGTAGATCTCTCCAATATGGAAGCTTCCAAAAGATTGATTCTTTTTTCCATAATCGATCTTCACCCCCTTGCACTTGCCCCGTTTTACCAAATACAGTCTCAACTCCCTTAACCTGTTCATAAACCTCAAAACCGGTCAACGATCGACGAGCTACACGGTCCTCAACCTCCCTATTGAACAACTTCTTCTTCTTACGATATTGGTGGTCTCGTGGGAGGAACTTTCGATGGTGCATGAATACGTGTTTGCACTTAGGAATCCACGTGGATTCCATGTCATCGATACATATTGGGCATGCTTTATTCCCTTTGTTATTATACCCCGATAAGTTGCCATATGCCGGAAAATCATTAACGGTGCATAAAAGCATTGCACGCAAGGTGAACTCTTCATTAGCATATGCATCAAACACTGAAACGCCTTCATCCCACATCTTTCTCAAATCCTCAACGAGAGGTGCAAGATACACATCTATGTCATTGCCAGGTTGTTTAGGACCCGAGATAAGAAGCGAAAGCATTATGTACTTA
This sequence comes from Amaranthus tricolor, assembly GCF_026212465.1. Taxonomy (NCBI): domain Eukaryota; kingdom Viridiplantae; phylum Streptophyta; class Magnoliopsida; order Caryophyllales; family Amaranthaceae; genus Amaranthus; species Amaranthus tricolor. The sequence goes on from NC_080053.1 coordinate 15,050,075, forward strand.
CGCTTCATACAAAACTAAGGTGGCAAATTATAAATCACTAAAAGTACCGGCCAAGTACTATGTTGAGAACTAAGATTGCCGAATGGGTTCATTCCATCCGTACACAGTCCAAGCCTTAAATTACGAACCTCATCCCCAAAAGTCTTATGCTACCTATCAATACTCTTCCACTCCGGAGAATCAGATGGATGTGTGAGCATGTGACTTTTCTTCACCCTATCTGCATGCCACCTCAAATTTAACGCATCTTTCTTTATAGAAAACAAGCGCTTGAATCTAGGTATTATTGGAAGATACCACAATACCTTAGCTGGGGGCCCTTTAGCATCCCGAGCCCCTTTATGCTTGTAGCGCGATAACCCACACCTAGGACACTCTTCTAAGTTCTCGTTTTCATTCCGATACAACACACAATCATTCGGAAACGCATGAATCTTCTGGTACTTTGGCATAATATGTCGACTTTGGAAGTTCATTTCCCTCAGGAAGCATCTCACCTAACGCTTCTAATAGCATTGTGAAACTAGCGTCACTCCAATTGAACTTTGACTTAATGTTGAAAATTGTCAACACTGCTGTTAGTTTGGTGAACTTTGTACATCCAGGGTATAAAGGCTTTTGAGAAGCCTCTGTCAACAAGTCAAAAACACGAGGACATTTTCCTAACTCATCCTCGACTCCCTCCATCATCTCATAAACACGATCCACATCCTCATCGACATTCTCTTCATCTGTCTCATACCCATCAACATGATCTACTACATCCTCATTGACATCGGCCACATTATTGACGTCCTCAACATCACTTTTCTCTTTGTAAACTCCCTCCTCACCATGCCAAACCCAAACATGATATTGAGGCCTAAACCCACGTCGAAGTATGTGCTCCCTAATGATATCAACACTATCTACCTTTGATACATTGCCACAACTGACACATGGGCAATAAAAACCAACTCCCCCCGTCCTAACTTGATGTTCAACCGCAATACTACAAAATTCTAATACGCCATCAATAAATTCCGACGATTCAATGCTTCCATACATCCAAGAGCGATCGTTTTTCATCCTAATTAGTGTGATTAATTGATTCAAAATAAAATTAATACGCAACTTTTAAACATATATACTTATTTATAACAAACATATTTAACCCTAAAAAAATATACTCTTATTTATACCAAATCTATTTAACCCTAAATATACATACTTCATATACATAACAAGTCCAATAATCTCTTCCTTATTGTCAAACTATTCACTTAAATAAAACAATGATTTTCGTGAGACTCTCCTAATCCATTCAAGAAACAATAATTATTCAATACATTCACCAATGTCAACAATTCTCAAAGACATCTACCCTATCTCTTGAATTTGTATCCACCACAATCATCATGATAACTTTACGCATACTAGCTCTATTCAATTCCTCCTTGGCCATCAAATTAACAAGCATAAACTATTAAACTAAACAAAAAGATTACTACCAATTAACTCATAAACTATTAAATTAAACTAAACCAATTTTTTCCTATTAGCAATATTCAAAAAGACTACTGCCACATCCAAGAATACTAAACTAAACAAAACCAAATCATTAGAATAATCTACTACTAAAATTGTAATCCACACTTAAATCCTCATTATCACATAACTCACTAGTAACACGTTTTTCATAAGTTTATCAATTAAGAGCTCGTCAAATTAACTCATAAATTTTCATGATTCATCCACATTTAGGATTTAGCACATGTTAATAAGAATATGCAAATAGATATATGTCAATGAAATTAATTTTATATAAACAAGAGCATAAAGAGTAAGGAAAAGCAAAAAGCAAAATTAATTTAGCACATGACAGCAGCAAGAAACGAACACAGTACAAGCAAAAGCAAAACAGTACATATCATTTGCAAATAACAATTCAAACAAAAATTCACTACATTACTAAATCACATGTTAAACAATAAAGATATGAACTTGCAAATTAGTAAAATAAATATGATTACCTTGATTTTGTGGGTTATGTTATCTACAACGAAAAACAGAGAAACAAAATTAGTATATATACAAACGGTTGCCATAATGTTCGAGTTTTTTCATGAATATCTTGCAAATCATAAATGCTTAACAAATTAAACGGAGAAAAAATACCTTAATGTCGTGGGTTTTGAAGATGAACAAGACCCAAGTATTAAATTTCGTGGGTTTATGAACCAAGAAGATGAAGAACTATTTAAGAACTAACAAGATGATGAAGAACTGCTGTACGTAACTTTTGTGAAGCGTTTTTTCAATGGAGAAGATGATGAAGTTTGATGAAGAGCAGATGATGAAGTTTGATGATGAACTATAACAAGAACAGTAGAAGTTTAAAGTTTGAGTATGGAGAAGATAAACTGCTGTGTTCGTCGTGCGTGTGTTCGTTTTTGGTAATGAAACAGAAGCTTAAGGGTTTTATGAAAATATAAACGTTAAAAAGCAGGGCGCCATTTTGATGCTATTTGCTGCGGTCAAAAGGATAAACCGCAGCAATTAATGCTGCTGATACAATTATTAAACTGCTTTAAACGTATTTGCTGCGGGCCTCTCATTAACCGCAGCAATTAAGGTAATTGAGTAAGGGTTATTTGCTGCGATCCCTAGCAAAACCGCAGTAATTAATGTTACAATGGAGTATTTACTGCGGTTAAACCTTAGAACCGCATCAATTAACGGTTATTTTTTTTCTTATTCTTTTTCCTATATATTGCTGCATATATACAAAAACCGCAGCAAATGATAAGCAACAAATACGTTTTTTTCCACTAGTGATAGCTATCTTTTGTAAACTAATCTATGCTATCTAGAACGTGAGAAATAAAGCTGTTTGGCAAAAGAAGGTTGCCACAATTCAGAGGGTAGTTAATACTATGAAAACAGACTCCAAAATCAAATTCAGCTCCCTAAACCTCAATGAGTCCACTTCCCTCTGAGAGGAACTTGTAATCTTTGGCTAACACTGTCTATGCTTGTAGCTTTTCTTGCTTGGCAGCCTAGCAGCCTCTGTTTGTCTTGGATTCTTTTGCTTAGCTGACTAGGCCAAGTTATTTTGTATCGCTACTTGTGGCTTTTTTGAGATTACCTGGTCTCTCATTTGCACGTGAAGAGTGAGAAGGGGAAACCCTTCCTTGAAGATGGACCTCTCTTTCACACTGGTGCAACTAACAAGGAGAGCCCTGATTATCTGGGTTTTTTCGGCCCTGCTGTAATTATTTGTTTAGTGTTAATTGAAAATCGTTTGACAACAAAAAAAATTAATGATAACAACAATAACAACAACAACAACAACAACAACAACAACAACAACAACAACAATAATAATAATAATAATAACAATAATAATAATAATGATGATGATGATGATGATGATGATGATGATGATGATGATGATGATGATGATGATGATGATGATAATAATAATAATAATAATAATAATAATAATAATAATAATAATAATAATAATAATATTCCCAAAGCCTCTACGCTACCTGGGCACCAGTGATGAATGGTGGAGCGTCTGGTAGAAAGGGTTCAAGTGGTAGCGGCACTGCTCCTATTAGGGTTTCACCTATGGTGCCTACTGCAAATAGCCCCTATAAGGGAGTCCATGCTACATCTGGAAACAAGAGGGCTGATGAAATCGATGCTAGGGTTGCTGGTCCTCATGTGGTCCAACAAACAGTGGATATCACTAGTGGAAAAAAAACATATCTGCTGCATGTCATTTGCTGCGGTTTTCTTTAAACGCAGCAATAAATAGCAAAAAAAAAAGGAAAAAAAAATATACTACAAATGCTGCGGTTTTCTGTAGCCCGCAGCATATAAATATAATCACACAAATGCTGCGGTTTTTTTTTAGCCCGAAGCATATAAGCTCACAAATGCTGCGGTTTTTTGCAGCCTGCAGCAAATAACCTATAGCATTTTACTTCTGGAAAATTTAATTTCCGCGTTTCAACGTTCATTTTGCTCAAAACCCTCATATACTCTTGTATTCTCCTTAAACCCACGACATTTGCTATTCTTCAAGTTCTTCAATTTCTTCAAGTTCTTTAAAAATTTCTTCAAAAACCCACGACATTTACTGTTCAATCTGTTTTTCGTGCTTCTTCTTCGTGCTTCTTGTCTTCAATCTGTTCAAGTTCTTCTGTGTTCTTTGTCATTTTGCTTAAACTCTATAGTTACGACATTTGCTTCTTCCGGCTTCTTTTTCCTCATAAACCGACGACATAAACTTTCTTCATTTGCTTTTTCTTCATTTGCTCATATACTCACGACATAATTAAGCACGACATGTGAAGGCCACGAATTTGCTTCCTCACATACTCTGTTCTTTATAAACCCACAAATTTCTTATTTAAGCTTTCAAAACCCACAAATTTTATCCTCATATACCCACGAATCTTCTCTTTTCAAGGTAATTTTCACGAATTAACGATGTTTTTTTATGTTTATTTTTACTTATGTTTGGAAAAAATAGTTATGTGTAGTAATTTGTTTTTCTTATTTCATTGTAGGTGACATTGTGATTGCTCTTTTCATCTACATACACAAGGTAATTTCTAGTGATGCTAATTTTTATTATTTTTCATATTTTTAGGGTTTAGGGAGTTTGACATTATTATATATATTTTGTATAATGAGTTTGATATTTTTCAAAGTTATGTTATTAATTTGTTAATTATTTTGATTTATGTGTATTTTGTTAAAAATGTGGTTTGTTGTTGTACATATGTTTTTAATTTTTAGAATTAGAATATACATATTTTTAGGGTTAAATGATTTTATTTTATTATTGATATTTTGAATATGATTTTATTTATAATGTAGTGATTATATTAAAGTATGAAGTATAGAATATATGTTTGGTTATATATAATTAGAACATGAAGTATGAAAGATGAAGTATACAATGTTAATTATTTTAAGTGATTTTATTTTAGAACGCAATGTAGTGCTTATATTTTTAGGGTTAAATTTGTTTGGTATAAATAAGTATGTATGTGTATTAATTTTGTTTTGAATTATTTTAAATCACACTATTTAGAATGACAAAAGATCGTTCTTGGATGTATGAAAGCATTGAATCGTCAGAATTTATTGATGACATATTAGAATTTTGTAGTATTGCGGTTGAACATCAAGTTAGGACGGAGGGAGTTGGTTTTTATTGCCCATGTGTCACTTGTGGCAATGTATCAAAGGTAGATAGTGTTCATATCCTTAGGGAGCACATACTTCGACGTGGATTTAGGCCTCAATATCATGTTTGAGTTTGGCATGGTGAGGAGGGAGTTTACAAAGAGAAAAGTGTTGTTGAGGACGTTAATAATGTGGCTGATGTCAATGAGGATGTAGTAGATCATGTTGATGGGTATGAGACAAATGAAGAGAATGTTGATGAGGATGTCGATCGTGTTGATGAGATCATGGAGGGAGTCGAGGATGAGTTAGGAAAATGTCCTCGTGTTTTTGACTTGTTGACAGAGGCTTCTCAAAAGCCTTTGTACCCTGGATGTACAAAGTTCACCAAACTAACAGCAGTGTAGACAATTTTCAACATTAAGTCAAAGTTCAATTGGAGTGACGCTAGTTTCACAATGTTATTGGAAGCGTTAGGTGAGATGCTTCCTGAGGGAAATGAACTTCCAAATTTGACATATTATGCCAAAAAGCTCATGTGTCCTTTCGGCTTAGAGTACCAGAAGATTCATGTGTGTCCGAATGATTGTGTATTATATCAGAATGAAAACGAGAACTTAGAAGAGTGTCCTAGGTGTGGCTTATCGCACTATAAACGTAAAGGGGCTCGGGATGCTAAAGGGCCCCCGGCTAAGGTATTGTGGTATCTTCCAATAATATCTAGATTCAAGCGCTTGTTTTCTATAAAGAAAGATGCATTAAATTTGAGGTGGCATGCAGATAGGGTGAAGAAAGGTCGCTTGCTCACACATCCATCTGATTCTCCGGAGTGGAAGAGTATTGATAGGTTACATAAGACTTTTGGGGATGAGGTTCATAATTTAAGGCTCGGACTGTGTAGGAATGGAACGAAACCATTCAGCAATCTTAGTTCTCATCATAGTACTTAGCCGGTACTGTTAGTGATCTATAATTTGCCACCTTGGTTGTGTATGACGCGTAAGTACATTATGCTTTCGCTTCTTATCCCGGGTCCTACACAACCTGGCAATGACATAGATGTATATCTTGCACCTTTCGTTGAGGATTTGAGAAAGATGTGGGATGAAGGCGTTTCCGTGTTTGATGCATATGCTAATGAGGAGTTCACCTTGCGTGCAATGCTTTTATTCACCGTTAATGACTTTCCGGCATATGGCAACTTATCGGGGTATAAGAACAAAGGGAAGAAAGCATGCCCAATATGTATCGATGACATGGAATCCACGTGGATTCCTAAGTGCAAGCACGTATTCATGCACCATCGAAAGTTCCTCCCACGAGATCACCAATATCGTAAGAAGAAGAAGATGTTCAACGGGGAGGTTGAGGACCGTGTAGCTCGTTGACCGTTGACCGATTATGAGGTTTATGAACAGGTTAAGGGAGTTGAGACTGTATATGGTAAAACAGGGCAAGTGCAAGGGGGTGAAGACCGATTATGGAAAAAAGAATCAATTTTTGGGAAGCTTCCATATTGGAGTGATTTACAGGTTAGACATTGTCTTGACGTTATGTATATAGAGAAAAATGTATGCGATGCCATACTCGGAACTCTCATGAACATTCCGGGTAAGACAAAGAATGTTAAGGCCGTGCGAGATTGGTTTGAATGTAAGGGTCTTCGTCCGAAGTTGTGGGCACATGTTAAGGTGAGTAAGAAAAGAAATAGAGCTGATGAAGTTGGTGGAAGTAACAAGGGAAAGGACGGTAAGAAGAAGATGAGTAATGACAAAGTTTATTTGCCTCCAGCTTGCTACACATTGTCCAAAGCAAAGAAGTAGGCATTTTGTGAGGTTCCGTCTGGGTACTCATCCAACATGAAGAGATTTGTGACCCTAAATGGTGAGTTGAAGTTGGGAAGCATGAAATCTCACGATTGCCATGTAATGATGCAAGTGTTCTTACCAATCGTAATCTATGGAATACTGCCAAAACATGTGAGATATGCTATAACCGAGCTATGTTCATTCTTCAATACAATTTGTAGTGAAGCTCTTGATCCCTTTAAACTTAATGCTCTTCAAGTCGACGTGATTGTAACTTTATGCAAGTTTGAGATGTATTTTCCACCTTCTTTCTTTGACATAATGGTTCATCTTATTGTCCATCTCGTTCGTGAGATCAAGCTTTTGGGTTCATTTTTTTAAGGTGGTGTTATCCCTTTGAAAGACACATGGGTGTTTTACAAAACAAGGCGAGAAAGCCAGCACAACCCTAGGGGAGTATGATTCAAGGCACTGTGAGCGATGAGATTAGTAACTTTATAGCCGAGTATTTGGCCATGGCAAAGCCTATTGGACTTCCCACCTCTCAACATGAAGAAAGGCTTGAGGGAAAAGCAATAATTGGCTCCAAATCGATCACACCTTCTCGAGATAGTCTTCTACAAGCACACTTATATGTGTTGCATCATATTCCTGAAGTCCATTCTTTTTTGAGTGAGCATTTAGATATATTGCGCACAAAATATCCTTGTAAAGGGAATAGGGGATTGATGCAGTTGCATAACAAGACGTTTATTGATTGGTTTCATAATCGAGTAATAAGTTAAGAACTCAAGGGTGTATTTGAAATTGTTAAGTGGTTAGCTTTTGGTCCTCGTGATGATGTCAACAAATATGAGGGTTACGATGTCAATGTCTTCACATTTTGGACTGAGAGTTAAGATAAGAAGTCATCTTATCTACAGAATAATGGGGTTTCTATTTTGGCGTCATTTACATTTTACGCGAGTTCCAAGGATCAAGCGCCGGTTGATGCTAAACTAGTATACTACGGGTGGGTACATGAAATATGGGAGCTTGACTACTCTACTTTCACTATTGGTCTTTTCAAATGTAAGTGGGCAGATAATAATCGACGATGCATAAAAAATGACGACCCTTGTGGATTCACTCTTGTAGACTTAGCTCGTTTGCGTGATAGTGAGGAGCCATTCATACTAGCCACACACGCTAAGCAAGTATTCTACATTATAGACCCGTCTAATAAAAAATGGTCTATTGTTGTACAAGGAAAAAGAAGTATCCTTGGTATAGGTGATGTTGAGGATAAGGAAAAATATGAAGCTTTTGAAGACTACCCGCCCTTTATCAATCCAAAATCAGTGGATCAAGATGACGTAGATGTTGGTTATATGTGTGTAGATCACACGAAAGGAATACATTTGTATTAAGTCATTCACAAGGTATGAATTTTAAGATTTTAAAAGCTTTTTTGGCACTTTCGCGCATAAAGTAGCTCAAACTTGATTTGTTTTGCATGAAACTTTACACACAACACTATTTGGTTTATATTATTGTGTTGAAGTGGTTAGAATTGTAAATCATAGTCATATTCTTAATATTACTTGGTAAGTTGCGATTTTAAGGTTTTTTAAGCTTTTTTGGAACTTTTGCACACAACACTATTTTGTTAGAATTAAATTCACGTTCCTATGTTCTAATATATTTCTATTCATACTCTTTTAGAACTGATATACAATGCATCTTTTCGAAGACAAAATTGTCCCCGAGATTGAGACCTCGGATAATGAGCATCATAGTTATGACACTGAAGAGGACCAAATTGTTAGATACAAACTTATGGTTGAAAACGCTCCACCACTTAAGAATGATTATGACACTGAAGACGCCCCCACCAAGTGACAGAACCCATGCATTTGGAATACAACGCATTGGGTCAACCCTGTGGAAAATGGCGTAGGCAATATGGAAAACAAGTGGCCCTATGTATCCGCAAGATTTCCATATTATACGCATGGAACGAGGTTCCAGAGGGTTTGAAGAACTCTCTATGGAATAATATTGTAGTAAGCAACTTTACTATTTTTATTCATTTAGTTTCATTTTAAAATTAATTTAATTGACACTAATATATATAATTTTTTTTTGTTGAATCTTTTTCACATCGAGAACGATGAGGAGAAGAAGAATGTGTTTCTATCAGCTGTTGCTGAAAGATTTAGAGATTTCAAATCCAAGCTAGTAACTGGCTAGATCACGAAGAAGCGTGCCCGTACGACCAAAAAGGTCAAAACGGGAAACGACGGTGGAAACGAAGGTGAAAGTTATTGTGATGGAAATGATTATATGAATTTGAAAATATTTGAAATTCATTTTAAAAGAAATTTTCAGTAGCTATATGTTAAGAAAATTTCTTGGATACTTTTTGTTGAGATTATTCGTTAAATTGATATTTTAATGGATTTTAAGGTGTTAAATACTCTTATTATAAAACATGGTATTAGATGAACTCTTCATCATCAAAAATAATTAATAAAAACATATTATAATGTCTCCAACAAGATTTGGCCAGAATATATTTAGTTTGGAATTTTTTTTTTATTATTTTTGAATAATCGTTAAATTGTTTAACGGTAAATTGTAAAAGGGTAAAATATAAAATAATTACCAAACAAAGACATATGGACTTGAAATTTTTATCACATACTCATATGGACAGTAGGCAAAATTGGTAAAAGTTTGGGAAGGTTTCGTTGATATTTAAGGACCTTAATAATTTTTACTTGGTTATTAATAATCGGTAAGTTTGAAAACGGTAAAATATAAAATAAATACTAAATGACGTCTTTTGGACATGACAATTTTATGAGACACTTATATAAACAGTAGATACATGTTCAAAAACAGTAGACACTTAAATAAATTTTATTCGGTTTATTGGTAAAATAACGATATTAATTATTAAAAATAGCCCACATGATTTTTAAATGGTTATTTAAAATTTTTTACCCCTTAAAATAGCTTCTGGAATATTATGTAATTTTTATAATATTTTATTCGGACTCAAATAATTTTAAACCTATTTTATTCTATTTATCGATAAAATATCTGTACAAAATAATAAAACATTATACATGAGTTTTATAAGTTCAAATAGCCTAATAAACATATTATATGACTTCTGGAACTTTGGTATAATTTTATATAATAAATTATTAATTATTTACTAATTTATCAAATTAATAGACAATGTTTATTTATTAAAAAGTGTAATATTGTTAATTAAATTTGGGTAAAAATAGACCTATATAAAAAAATTTATAATTATATTAATAACCTACTGCCTCATAGTATAAATTAAGTTTAAATTAGATGGTTTATAAATTTTACGGATTTAAGACACCATTTAAATAACGGTAAATAACCAAATTGTCGAAAGTAATTGTAAGATCGTTATAAATTCGCATAACCAATTATAATCTGATGGGACAACCTTG
>NC_080053.1:15070545-15072096 GCF_026212465.1 Amaranthus tricolor
AAACGAGCTCAAAACGTCTGGAAAGCCCGAATGCACCTCCATTCGGTCAAATGAGGTACCATTCGGGCGAATCATAGTCCCATTCAACCGAATGGAGGCCCCAGACTGCGTGACTTCTTTTCATCGCAAACCAAACTTCGAGGGCTTTTAGGGCTTTTTACCCCATTTGTTTCTTAGCTTATAAATACCGCTTATTACTGTAAAATCCCATGAATGCTTGGGGGGGGGGGGGGGGGTGGGGGGGATGCCTAGGCTGAGTGCCTTTGTGCCTCACTCTAGAACATCATTCTTTCATTGCTCTTCGTTACTTTTTTGCCCTAGTGTAGATTTATTGTTCTTCATTTATGCTTCTATCTACTTTCATATAAGTTTATTTCTGTGATGCTTTGATGTCTTTATTGCTTTCCTTTAAAGCTTTCATTTAATGCTTTCTTAGTTTAGATTTAATGCTTTCATGTTCTTCAATTCCTCTAATGCTTTCCTTGTTTATTGCTTTTATCTCTTGTATGTTGGAGTAGTTTCTTTAGGGGTTTTAGGTTAGAGAAACCCTAGGTGTGGCCTTATCTTTAATGTTTAGGATTAGGGTTGAGGTTGATGATGGTTGTTGATAGATATTCGATTTGAATCTTGTCGTGCCACTCCTAGAGAGACATAGGGCGATTATAGGTCGTGCGTGTGGCTTATAGGGTCACCAACTTCCTCTCGATATCTAGAGTGTCATGATGGATTATCGTTCGAACTCCCTTGCCTAGCTTATCTTTTTTTCCAATAGACCCTCCTAGGGTGGACATAGTCTACTCCCCGCTTGTCTTTCATTATTGAGTTTCGCTTTTTATTCTTGTTAATAGTTAAGTTCACCCACCAACCAACCTTCCATATAACCTTCCCACACCAAGTCTTTAGTCTAGCATCCCTTGTCCTTGTGGTTCGACCCCCGACTTACCATTACACTCGTTGTAGTATCAGGGTGATTATAAATATTGTTTGTATAACTTGGTTCTTAGTATTAACGATGTGCTAGAAACCCCGGTTATCACTAACCCACCGTTACATGTTATTGATGGTCTCGTCAAACGTGTATAGATACCTATTGATATTGACATAGTGGGTATTGTAGCTAAAGGAGTTTATCTTGTTAGACTTAAGACTTAGGAGGCACTAACTGTGGCCTGTGACTCAAATGGGATCCCACTTTGATAAGAAGCAATTCATTGTTAAGCCTTTGTCTAAGAATGTATCCTATGAGAAAGAGAGCATCACCACTATTCTTATATGGGTTAATTCCCGGGACTTAGTATGTATTTTTGGGGGGATAAAAGTTTGAAGTTAATTGCAGGAATGTTGGGTCGTGTCATCCGAATTGACAATGCTACACTGAATAAGGATAGAATGCAATTTGCACGAGTCTTAGAGGAGTTGGATATGAACCAGGGCTTTCATAATATGATATCCTTCACTAGTGAGGATGATGAGTTAATTTCTATTAAGGTTCAATATGGTTGGAAACTGCAGGTGTGTGGTAAATGTAAACAGTTTGGGCATCTAGTGGAT
>NC_080053.1:15079696-15157196 GCF_026212465.1 Amaranthus tricolor
GCATCTTATGTTCGAATTTGTGATTAACTGAGAGCAAACACATAATTATAGAATAGTTATGGTTTGGGGCTAATTAATTGTGAATGAATTTGGGGTGTACAACTACTTCGACCTCTTTTACCCTCGATTATAATGCTTTTTGATATTCTTACTCGTGCATCACTAGATTTCCTTTGCACATAACCAAACCACTTCAATCTACCTCTAGCTTCACTCTAATTGCCTCATTTCTGACCCTATCCATCCTGGTATGACCGGACGTCCATCTCGCATCTCCGAAACTTCCACCTTTCTTACATGGGTATTCTTAATGGGCCAACATTTCGTCCCATACTACAAGATGGGTCTTACTACTACCTGATAGAATTTACCTTTTAGTTTATGTGAAAACTTCTTATCGCACAGTACCTCAACAATTGATCTCCATTTAAGAACCTACTTATACTCGAAGCGTTACATCTTCATCTATCTACCAATCACTTTAGATAATTGAGCCTAAATACTTGAACTTGGTCAAACTAGCAACCTCATACCTTCCATGTTCATCCGTGTATCTCCCACATGTTCCTCCCACTAAAATTGCATCTTAGGTACTCTATTTTGGTGAGACTTATGTGCAATCCTTTTTCTTCAAGAGTTAATCTCTACTCCTCTAATTTCAACTTGACCTCTACTCTGGATTTTGTTACGAGCACAATGGCGTCAACAAATAATAGACACCGGGGTATGGAATTTTTGATGTCCTTGGAAAGTTCATCAAGGATAGTAGTAAATAAGAAAGGGTTAGAGTTGAACCTTAGTATAGACCCACTTGAACAAGAAAAAGGTTATGTTAGCCCAATCGGTGTCTAAATACTAGTCATGGCTCTTTCATACATGTCTTGGATTCTCTTAATATACCTCACATGAATTCCTCTTGCTTCAAGGCTATCCCAGATAATGCCGCATGGGACACTATAATAAGTTTTTTCCAAACCGATGAACACCATATGTAGATCTCTCTTCCGATCCCTATACTTCTCCATCAACCGCCTCAAAGCATGGATTGATTCAGTAGTATATCTCCCTAGCATGCACCCAAATAGAATTCTCTTATCATCGACACTTGTCTTTCCCACAATTTCATTATGTGGCCGAGGAGTTTAAATCCCATATAGTCCTACCAATTAAACAAAATAGTCCTTCAAATACAACTTAGTAAAGAAAAGGATTTAAAGTTCCATTAACAAACATAAAAATCACATAAATGATCAAATCTTGAATTCTTCATGCTCAACATGACAACATCATTGAAGCCATCCATAGTTCCCTAACACAAGTTTATAAGGAAAGTAATATAAGCATAAATGATTTAATTAGCAAAGAATTAATTTGAATAAAACAAAATAAACCATACCGATTGTCATCCTTCGATCTATTGCTTTTGCATTCTCATCCTCAGAAAATGATGCATATCGAAGAGGATTTATTTTAGTGTCTACAAATTAGAAATAATAAGGTAAATAAATAATATAACTATATAACGTCGAAATTTACATACTAATGAAAAATAAATTAAATACCTTTGAATTCCGTATGTCTCAAACTTTGAAGGCACATCAAAGCTTGGACAGTGTCAGGCAGAAGCCTACTATGATAAGGTCCAATAACTCTATCACCAGTGCTAAAGCACTCTCAGAAGCAACGATTGAGATAGACACTACAAGTATGTCTCTAACAATCTTAGAAAGAGTAGGAAACTTACTTAATTTCGCATGCCACCATGCAAGCAAATTGAATTTGTTTTTATCAACCACGAGTCTTTCCTCCTATAAATATATCTCTTATTCACATTTGCATGGGTTTTTATTTGGTTGACTAGAAACATGTATTTCCTACAAGCCCTTAGCATTGCTCGAATCATCAATTGTCCTCTTATTGCTATTGTTTGAGTTTGGTAAGAGTGAAAAAGGAGAAAAAAAAAATTTCATTATGCACCGTTTCATATTCATTAATCAAATCCTTCCAAATCCTTTCATTTCTTTCACATTCAAACTTAGCAGTCTCTTCACAACGAAATTCCAAACAAAAAGACACACATTTAAATTTTCATCTTCGATTCAATATTGAAGCCACAGACAACATGCCATTAACTACTTTCCAATACTTATCAAACTTCAAAATCACTGTTTTAGGCGTAGAATCAATTAGTGTATTTTCACAACACAACCATGTTCTTAAGTTGGACCTTCTTTCACAAAATTTTTGAAAGTAAAGATCGACAAGAATCCAATTAAATCTTTAAAATACAACCGATTAAGTATCTAATTCATTAATATATAGACTAGTAGTTTAATTTAGTTAGTTTTAGGTTTCCTTTTACTTCAATAACTTCAAAAGTATGTAAGTCTATAATATTCTAATCGATTGTTTTGATTAGTTTCATTCGTTCTACTACATCGAACTTACAATATCTAATCTCAGTTACAAATTAACTACATAGCTACAAGTCTATATATTAGACTAATATGTCACGCAAATTTAGTTTGAATAAACTTATTTTCATTTATTTATATAGTTCACAGTTTTCATAATAAAAATGGCTTAAATTGAAATTTCGAGTCAGATGTCGAGTCGAGTCCAATCAAGTCAGAGTCGGACATGGACTAGCTGATTTAAGTCGGAAATTTTTTCTCAGATCAAATAAGATTAAATTTCTCGGATTGGGTCGGATCAGGAGCGAATTCAAATTGAATTGTCATTCCTACATACCTGTGGTTGGGGACTTGCTGCGCTAAGACATGAGCAAATCGTGGCCGTTGTTGTCCCTGGCTCATCCTGCGCCCACAAAAATATACTTACTCATATTCATTTTTATAGTTCCCTTATCTTTACACTTGTCGAACATACATTTTAACTCTTAATATCTCTTATTGTGTAAAATAAAAAATTATAAAAAGTTGATATTAAAATGTATGCATCCTTCTAGTTCTCTTAATATCTATTGAAATAAATCTAACAAAATTCTGCTTGTCTATATTTCAACTTTGAGCTTAAAAATGATAAATAAGTAAATTAGACTATTAAGATAAATTGGAGGAAACAAAAAAAAAAAAGAAAATTTAGACGGCTCAGAAAAAGCCAACAAAATGAGGAAGGAGAAATAGAGAAAGAGAAGCATCCAGATATTGCTGCAGCCTGCATACGTCCAAATCTTTTATCAAAAAAATCCAATTAGTCTCCACAAACAAGTACTATAACAACATGGTTGCTTGGAGATTTCATCACCTTGATTCTGTAAGTTAAATTTTCTCCTTTAATTTCCTTAAGTAATTCAAATTTCCAAATATTATTGTCAATATCTGAAAGAAATTGCTTATATAGATTCATAGTTGATACCATAAGATATATACCAAATGCTAATCTTTTGATTCATATTCTTCAAAAATCCTTTTATTGTGGTCGACTTGGCTGATATTTTGATTCTTTGACTATAATGTGATGCCTGATGGGAAAGAAAGCTGGTAAAACCATAAGATATAGGAAATGTTTTTCAATGGTGAATGTCCGCTTTTTGGAGATAGCTAGCTTTTGTAGTATCTTTTTTAAGCAATTACTTTATTAGATAATTGTGTACTTTGGATACCTGCACCATAATTTACTAGCTAATTAGCTTTTAGAATTTTTAAGGAGATTACTAATCACATGACACTGCTTTGGACAAGTAATTCTGGGACGATGCTGTTGAAATTGAATTTCTGACTTGGGCATTTCTTATGAATGTTGGTGCCAGTTGAGAGTTATGATGTCTCACATTACCGGTGTTTTGTTTGGTGGAAACATGAAAAGTGAAAAATGCAAATTGACAATTGATTTTCTTGTTTGGTTTGATGGAAAACTCCCAAAGAATTGGTCTCTTCCAAATTTTAGAAAAGAAGGTTTGCAAAATAATGGAATATGGTATTCCACTAAAGTTTTCCATTTTAATTTTCTTGTCAATCCATTCCAAACAACATGAAATGGGGAAATAATTTTCCACGAAAATATTTTTCCTCAAACCAAACAACCCATAGGCCTAGGGACATTCTTGTACCATTTCCAATTGGTGTTGGAATGGAAGCTTACTTGAGCTTTATTTATCATCTACCCTAAACAACTGCTTGCATCATTTCTCTAAATTCGCTCACAACAAAATGAGAAATGGTGCTATTACTAATATGGAGGAACAGCTATTAATGCTATAGTAGAAGAGCTTTGTTTTATCTATTATATCATTGTTGGTAGGTTATAGTGTTTCTAAATCATAGATTTCTCTTATTGACCTAACAAAATTCTCAGTGTCGTTATGTTGCAGCTAGTAGTATTTGTCAACCAAGTTTATGATATGTGATTATCACTAATATGTTTTTACTTCAACCTTACAGTCTTTCAAGTGCATGAGAAAACTTTTGGGGACTTCGTTAGAAGGCAAGTCTTCTTGTGCTTTACTTTTTTTCATTAAGCTAATCCCTGCATCAAGGTTTTGGTTAATGCTGGTTATGTGGAACTTCATTGAGTTATCCTGGTGCTTACAGATGCTATCCCGTCTAGCTACCAAAGGTGCCGTCCATCAAACGGAGGAGAATATTTGTTTTTCAAAACGCAGGTGAGATTTGTGAAGACTACATTTCAGATGTCAGTGCCTGGAAACTCACCTGTAAGCAAAGAAAGTAAGATTCCGTACTATTTGAGAGATAAAAAAATGATTCCTGAGGCTTCTCCTCCCAGCAACAAAGACATTGATCTTTTATATCGGTTTTTTGATCAGAGGTCAACCCCTATTTACTTCATTATGCATTTTATAGTTTCTAACTTTTGTGATTTTTGCAAATGAAAGCACGAGTTATCAATTATTTGGAGACTTGATTTTTGATAAAGTTTCCATCCCACCTTATTCTTGTTTTAATAATTCTCTGCAGTAAGAAGCTTGTGGTTTTGACTGGAGCCGGAATGAGCACTGAGAGTGGAATCCCTGATTATAGAAGGTCTAAGTATTTGTTTTTGAGTACTGGGATTGTGTCCTACTCTATTTTCTCTAGAGTTTTTTCCTACGTGTGCTTTCTAGAAATAACCCCCCAACTGATGTCAGGGTGTTCTATAACACCTTGACCTCCAGGCTCCCAGAACATCAGAATTAATGGGAATCTGCTCCAGGTTGTAGGTGGTGTATTGGTGTTCTATTTACAAACGGATATCATTTTTCTTGGAAACTAAGTCACTTTTTATATCAAATAATGAGATCAATCTTTTTGTATTTGATGTCAAAATAATGAGGGGTGGATCTTGCAAAGCAAATTTTTATGATAACTATAATACTATGAAACTGAAAAAGTTACTTCGTCCTGTTGACACGATCAGCTACTGTATTAATTGTAGGGTAGATGTTTGAGGTTTTGAAATAAGACTATGAGATGGGTTCTTATTGTTTGATCTGTTCAGGTAGTCACAAGGAAGTGAATGAAACTAGGGAATATGATATTTTTATTGTCTACGTCTTACACATTGTGCAACATTTTATTTTGGTTTTTGTTTTGATATTAAACTGTGTTGCATAGGGATGAAAGTTGAAACTGTATTTCACTGATAGCTTTCTTAAGGTATGTTGCTGACAAGTTTCACTTTCTTGCAGCCCTAATGGAGCATACAGTTCTGGTTTCAAACCCATTACCCACCAGGTGATCTGAATTCTGAAGGCATGTGCAACATTTCAGCATTTTAGAATTTTGTAGTTATCAGAATATTTTTAAATGTTACTCAATAATATTTGTTTTTAGAATTTATTTTATCATTGTTCATGAGTGCGATTCATCTGCTTATGCTTGTGGATACTTTTTGTTGCTCATTTTGAGCAGTTTTTAAGAACAAGAGTGTCTATATACGTTTGAGCTACTTCCATCGCAAAGGAGATTATAAATTATCTTGTTTGGTTGAATTGTACTGCACCAAGTGATATCGACAAAATGTGATTTTTGACAAGATAGTTGTGTAAGCATGGAGTAAGCCGAAGCTTAGGTATTCCAAAGGGAAAGGGTAAAGGGAAACATTATCCAAAAAATAAATTAAGCTTCTAGAACAGTATATTTTCTGTTATTTTGTAATTAGAGTTTGAGTGAAATTTGTTATTACTAGTGAATCTTTTGGTCATGCTAAGAAGTATATAAGTAGGGGATGGCGGAAGGAATAGGATGTTGGGATTTGTAACGAGACAATTCTCTTTTGGAGCCTAGAGTATGCTCAAAATACTCCATTATCATTTCTACGTAATGCAACCTTGCTCTACATTTGCTATTACAAGATCAATATTCTGTTTAATGTCCTTACTCAATGGCCCACACTCATCCTCTAGCCTAGTGATGGCCACGAGGCTGGTTACCTGAAACTGAACTTGTCCTGAACTGCCAGAGAACCGCCCTTGAATCGGAACCGTCTGCGATAATTTCCGAACCGGTTCGAACCACGAACCGTTAAGGTTCCAAAAAGAATTTGATGAACCCGTGAAACCATTGGTAGAAATCAGCTTGCGGCCACAAACCTTTGAGGTTCAAGTTCATTTTCTGACTTTTTTTTATTAATCATATTTATTATTGATTTATCATTTTTTTATTTACTTTATTTTTTTCCTTCTTTTTAGTAAATATTTTTATAATGATTGACAAACAATAAATTTCAATAATAATCAACAATGACAAGTCCACACTATTATAGTACTTTATATGATTTTTTATATTTATATTTAAAGAAAAAAAATAATTGAACCGATGGTCAGATCCGCCCAATCCAGTAGTTGAACCACTAGGAACTGCATCCTGAACTACGAAGGAACCGTCTGGTACTGCTTGGAACCAAAACAGGAACCCAACGTTCCAAATCAGGTTTCAGTTTTTAGGAACTGAAACAGGATGGAACCGGAACGGGAGCCGGCCCAACGCGGACCATGGCCATCACTACTCCGGTCTTTCCGACACCCATACACAACCAATTCACCACCGAGCTCATTTCAGGTTGGCGTCGACTTTGTTAGTATGCCCTTGAACCCAGTGTGATGAAAGCAATTGACAAGTTCTCTCTTTTAATTTTCTGATTGCAGTCGCCTTTTAGTGATGAACAGAGTTTGAAAACACTACTTCCCCTATATTTCTCAAACTGTTAGTATATATGTTTTCTGTTTCTCTCAAAATTTGATGCATAGTTATATCTCTCTTCCAGACAATTAATGAATGGTTCTTCAGTCATCACTATCGGTTATCTGTTTACTTTCTATTAGTAGGAGTTTGTCCGCTCAGGCAAAGCTCGCAAGCGTTACTGGGCAAGAAGCTATGCTGGATGGAGGCGATTTAATGCAGCACAACCCGGTGCTGGCTACTACGCATTAACGTCTCTAGAAAAAGCTGGAAGGATAAGCTTTATGATCACACAAAATGTTGACAGGTTCTGAATCTCAACTAGTGCAGTTGTGCTTTTTAGCGATTTGCATTAATGCAGTTTGAAGTCTTGGATTTGTAGTTCTTGATGGTTGTGCTTATGAGTATTTTCATCAGGCTGCACCATCGAGCTGGCTGCAACCCTCTTGAGTTACATGGCACTGTATACACTGTGGGTTGTATTGAATGTGGATATTCATTCTGTCGGCATTCTTTTCAGGACCAACTTAAGGCACTTAACCCTAAGGTTAGTACTTATATATTTTTTTAATTTGGTGGGTGATTTAAGAAGTTGTATACTGGTGGTCTTTTCGCTTTCATCAAACGTCTGGGCATTTTCCCCATATAATATCTTATGACTTTGCATATATACTAAAGAACATGCTATAAAGTTTCCTGGAGGTTATAGTGATTTCTTATCAAATATTATGCTGGAATATCGAACATAATGTAGCACACTCTACTCAAATGAAAGAAGAGACTTCTATTACGCTCCTGACATGCTCAATTTTTTGACCATTAACTAGCCCAGCACTGATTCTTGTTCTCTCTAGCTTTGTTTTGCAGGTGGGAGAGGGAAAGGGGCTCATTAAAGGTTGTGGATGGGCTGTCAACACAGTTTTTCATGTTTGCTTGAATTTCAGTTTCACAAATTTTATTTATCTGATCCATCATTGCCCTACTTTAATGTACTGATGTTCTTTTGAACAATTATAAGTGAGTTCTCAACTCACTTTTGCAATGAGGAATTCACTAAAAAGAAATGGGAATGGTCTTTGTATGATGTTGTTACCATAACATGGATATTTTTATATTGTTTGTGCTATTGACCTCTAATGGAGAAAATGTTAGTTTGTCTAGGACACCCAGGCCTATGTATTTGCTGTTAACTCTCAAGACAATAGCGTCATGAGTTATGACCCTAAAAGATGATATTTTATACTCGGCAATTATATTTATAAGGCAACTAAGGTGTTGATTTAAATGTAATACTGCAGTGGGCAGCAGCACTTGATGGTTTGACGTTTGACAGCCCTGGATCAGACAAAAGTTTTGGCATGAGGATGAGACCTGATGGTGATATTGATATCGATGAGAAATATTGGGAAGAAGATTTTCACATTCCCGCTTGCCCTGAATGTGATGGTCTGCTGAAGCCTGAGGTAGTAAATACTCTATCTTGATTCTTGATACCCAAATCCCTTTTGGAGAATAATCATTCCTAGTACAGAGAAGTCATATTCTGCTATATCAGCATTTTTTTGATAAATATTGGAAGAAGAGGCTTATGTCCTTTTTCACTATAAATTACTTAGTTTTATTTCATTCAAGTCCTTTATCTTCTTATCACTCTGGAGATATCCAGAATCAGTTGATAGTTTATCGAATCCGTCCTTCGTTTTATTATGATGTCAATTAATTAGCTTTTACTATATTTCTCTTTCAGCCTCTCTTCACCATTGCGTTGAAGTTTGGGTATGTATAAAGTGTAATAATATTCTAGTTATGTATTTGGAAAGGGGAATTTTTTCTAGACTCCCAAATATGTATGTGACTTCTATTTCCAGACAGAGAAAGTTTTCTTTTTCAACACGATTTTGTACTAATTAATGTGTTGAAGCAGGAGAAATCATACTTGTGATAAATATTTGATGTCACCTTATTTATATGAAGGTTGTTTTCTTTGGAGACAATGTGCCCAAGGATCGAGCTGACATCGCAATGGAAGCAGCAAAAACTTGTGATGCATTTCTTGTTATCGGGTCATCTTTGATGACATTTTCAGCCTTCAGATTAGTGAGGTGCTACTGCTCATACAATTATGTTGGCTACATACACACGAATCTAATGCTAGCAGTAGGCTTAGTTAAACAAACTTCATGCTATCCACTGAACACCGACTAGGGTATGTTTTATTCCTAACAAAGGTGTTTCGGTATGCATGTTGCAGAGCAGCTCATGAGGCAGGTGCTGCAACAGCAATAATTAATATTGGTACCACCAGGGCTGATAGTATCGTGCCCTTGAAGATTAGTGCTCGTTGTGGTGAGGTATGATTTTATTACTTCTAATCACGCTGAATTATTCGATCCTTGCTGGTGTACAAAATACTACTATCTTGCAATGCATTACTCCTATGATTGCATTTGCAGATTCTTCTGAGATTGGTGCATACTGGATCTCTTAGTATCCCGGCTGTTCTATGATGACCTCTATATGACTTTAGTAGAGTGTTTCTTTGCTATCCTTCAACGAATAGGTAAAATATTTCTTTTTAGGGATTGTTAATAGACTTTTATGCTTCAAAAAGTATCACATTTTGGCGAACATTCATTCTTTACCCAAGATTTAACTGCTACAAAATGCGCATGAAGTATTTCTGTTAGATTATTGGTTGATTTTATTGTGTTATATCGGTCCTTTATATCTACACGACAAAGATTATAATTATTTGGATTCGAATTTTAATTAATTATATTAATATGACCCATTAAATCGCATGCATTTGTCATTTACGTGAAGCTGTTGGTGATGTTTGTCACCTAGGGTTAGTCGGAAACCTTTTTGTTATCAATTACAAGGATAAGGTTGCATACATCCGACCCTCAACCTCTTTATTGAAGCTGTGTTACTCCATAAAATTGCCCTGTTTTGCAGAATGAAATATAATATCTTTTGGTGATTGCAGGAATGCATCTCAAGTTTCTGCTGCAACGAGGAGCTGCCAATTGTATTTTTCAATGGGAGAATTGAAAATTGTTGTGCTTTACGTGTTTACTTAGTAGTCTGTGTATAACAAACTTTTGTTATTGTTGGTTTTTAATATGATTATGTACTAAGTGTTTTATGATAAAATTACATAGATAATCATGTGATACACCAATATTAATCATGTAATAATTTGGTTAATGTATATAAATTATATGGTAAATGTTTGAAAATAGTTTAAGTATATTTTATGAATTTATTACGTAATATTTTATGATTGATATTTTGTCTTATTAAGGTTGTTAGTGATTTCATATTATGAATGTTTAAGTTTTATCATACTTAATTTTGTTTTTTTGCATAAAATCATGAGTATTTTCAGTAATTATTTAGTTTTAAATAGTTCGATTTGGTCGTAATATTAATAGATATAGGTTAAGCAATATTTAGTTTTAGTATGATGCCTACTTCACCAATAATGTCCATAAGGACACATAGTATGAGCCTAATTCCTTCCTCTATTTTTTTATCCAACTATTATCTGCTAACTTTACTTACATACTTGAAAATTTATATTACTTTGTTTTATATTTATTTACATGCAAATATATATTTTTGGGAAATTCCACATTGCAACCTTGAGGTTTTGGGTTTTCTACGTGATAAAGAAAATTTATTAAAAATTCATGCTGTAATCTTGAGGTTTCCCAAATTGTTCTACCATGACCTTTTTACACATAAACGTTAGCAAACATTAATTTCGAAGTTTAAAAGCTGCTGTATGCCTATTTATCCGACACACCATTTCAAATTTCATCAGTTTCAACCTTTTCCCCCAAACATAAACCTTAACTCTGTCATCTTTCATCCAATCCCAATTTTCCCCCAAATTCAAATGTGATTTGAAATGGCAATTTGGATGAAAGATGGTAGAGTTAGGGTTTATGCTTTGGGGGAGAGTGTTGAAATTGATAGAATTTGAAATTGTGAGTCGCATAAATTGGCGTACAGTAGCCTCTAAACTTTGTAATTAACGTTTGTTAACATTTTATGTGCAAAAAGGTCACGGTGGAACAATTAGGTAAACCTCAAGGTAACCACGTAGGTTTTTGTTTTGGTTAACACGTGAAAAACCCAAAACCTCAAAATTACAATGTGGATCTTCCTCATATTTTTTAACAATAAAGTTATAAGATACTAATATAGTAAGTAAATTCAATTCCATGATAAACAAATAGACATACAATATAATTACTCCCTCCTAGTCTTCTTATGCGTCTCATTTCCTTTTAAAGTCAAGTCTCACCAATTGTGCCATTTCTATTTTTAGTATGTTATTTTTACCTTTATGCCCTTAGTTAGTTTATATTATTTACAATCATACCCTCCTTTACCCATATTAATTCACCTCTCTTTTCACTAATCAAAGCAACTTAATCCTAATTAATCTACCCACCATTAACCACTCCCTCCTTTTTAAACCTAAACCCTTCCTATCCCCATCCATCTCCCTCCTATTTTATGATGAAAACACATTTCACCGCCTCCCTGTCTCTATTTTACCAAGAACCCTAGTGATGTAGGATCACCTACATCTAGTTCTCATGAGCTAACCATGATCAATACCATGATTCATCATATGAAAGATGCTCAAATTCAAGGTTCAAATGTCAAGTCTTTTAATTTTGTAATCATGAACTAAGTCTTCATTAATTTGAGTCTTTATATTGTATTTTCATTTTTATAATGAAACAAAGTCTTAGAGAATATTAAGCCAAGTTTAGGATCAAGCATAATCATGTCTCATGTTTAGTTAGTCGGGTTGTAATTTTTATTTTATTGAGTCTAATATTTATTTTTGCTCATGGGACGTCCTTTACGCAATTAAAACGCATGGATCAAAACAAGCAATCAGATTCTCCAAATTGAGCCGTTGCATTCTTCAAAACCAGCTGATTTACAACTGCCATATGTTTTGAAGATTGAGTGGAATTTTTATGATAATATCTCCTACAAATCAACCACAAATAATCCCAAGAAGATACAAGACATATTTTGCAAATCCCAAAGAAAACTAGCTGTTGGAGACAACTAGGCATGGCCACGGGGCGGGTTACCCGGAACCGAACCGGTGCCGAACCGCTTGGAACCGGAACCGGAACCGTTTGCGACAGGTTCCGAACCGCCCGGAACCGCGAAACCGTGAAACCGCCGGAAAAAAACTTCATGAACCGGACTTAAAAACCGCGGTTTGGAACCGGAACCGGTCCGGGTGAACCGGTCCAACGGTTCCACGGAACCGAACCGGGACCGGTCCGGTTGAACCGGTCCAGCAGTTCCATGGAACCGGAATCGGGACCGGTCCGGGTGAACCGGCCCAACGGTTCCATGGAACCGTGAAAAGATCCGTCGGAAACTAGCCGTTGGAATTTTTCTATAAATACCCACCACTTTCAATCATTTTCATTCACAACTCATCTCTTCTCCTACTCTCTCTACTTACTCTCTCTACTTAATTCTTTAATTACGCAATTATTCTCTTAATTACATAATTAGTGTTTTAATTATTTCTTAATTTAGTTAATTACATAATTAGTCTATTAATTATTTATTTATTTCTTAATTCTATTATTATTTCAATATTATCAATCATGTCTTCATTTTTGAAAAAAGCCTCAAAAAAAGTTACTAAAGTGGCAAAATCATTGGGAGGTTCCAGCTCCTCCAAAAGAAAGGTCACTTCTACTCCGTCGGTATCAACAACATCTTTCATTAGTAATTATAATTATGAACCAAATTATCCAGAAGGGTACGACCCAGAATTACAAAATTATGCAGAAGAAGTGGAAAGAGAAATACAAGAAGAAGAACAAGAAGAGGAACCAACAACCCCGATTGGGATACATATATCTTGACAATCATCAACAAGATCACATGAAGAACAAGGAGAACAACAACAACAAAGACAAGCTCGTGGTAAACGAGTCAATTTCCAAACTATCGGTTAGTTTTATAATTTTATTCTTCAAATTAATTAAATTTTAAATTATTTATTTATTTAATTATAGCTTTATAATTTTAAATTATTTATTTAGATGAAGATGAACCAGTAAGACAACCTTTTCCAGCAATGCCACCTCCTAGTGGTAGAGCTGTTTCACATGTGTGGTCGTATTTCACAAAAGAACCAACCGAGAATCCAGATATTTTCTTATGCTCTTGTCAAATTTGTGAAAGTCAAGGAGTAAAGCCCTTAGTTTCATACAGTTTCGCCAGAGATAAATACTTTTTAAGTTTTTTATACATACATTATATATTCATATTTTATAAAAATTTATTTATTGTGTTTTGTGAATACGTGCTAGGTGGTGGTACGGGATCTTTTAACAAACATTTCGCAAAGAAGCATGGAATCACAAAAGAAACTCATGCAGCAAGCGGCAGGGGGACCCCAAGTGGAAGCCGACAGACACAGTGGGACATTCCCAGCACAGGTTTGTCTTTTAGATATAATCGTAATGATATGATTGATGAATTTTCTAAGTATGTAAGTTGTGATGAATTGCCATTTAACCATGGTGAAAGTAGGGCATACGAGCGTTACACTAGAAAAACTTTGCAACCACAATATAGAGCAATCCCTAGGAGCACTCTTAAAAGATGCACAATTAAATTATATGAATCAATGCGCTATGAATTAGTTGAAATGTTTAAATCTTTTAATGGTAGAGTTAGCATAACAACTGACATTTGGTCTGCTCCCCCACATTTAGAATCTTATATGTGTGTAACAGCACATTGGATAGATCAAAATTGAATTATTCAATAAAGAATAATTGCTTTTGAGACAATGCCAGAAAGACATACCGGTGAAAACATAAAATATAGATTAGTAGAGATATGTAGAGAATGGAACTTATTATATAAGATATTTTGTTGTTCAACTGATAATGCAACCGCGAACATTAAATGTATAGAACTTTTGTATAACGAACCTGCTTTTAGTTTTATCCTTGGGGGTAGCTTATTACACATATGTTGTTGTGCGCATATAGTTAACTTATCTTGCCAAGCAGGTATAAAAGAATTAAACGATTTATTAGAACCAATTAGAGATATAGTGAAGTGGCTTAGGATTGGAAAGATAAAGAGACGATATAAACAATTATGTGACCAATATCAACTTAAAAAAGTGTATTGGTCATTAGATACTCCTACACGTTGGGGCTCAACCAACGATTTATTAAGAAAGGCGATTGCTTATCGTCCAGTTATAACACAACTGTATAGTGAGTGTACAGATAGCTATATAGCTGATGACACTTGCGAATTAGCTATAGGTGTACATAATATATTAGAAGCGTATGACCACGCAACTAAGATTTTTTCATATGTTTATGAATCGAACGTTCACTTAGTAATAAGTGAGTGTATTACTATTTTTTATCATCTCCTTAAACATACGCATGATGATACTAACCCATATTTGAAGCCGATTCTTGCAGATATGATGGAAAAATGGAAGGCATATTTTACCGATTTTCCTTATATTTATGGAATTGCAACCATTTTAGACCCATGTTTTAAAACTGAGGTCCTTACTAAAGTAATAGGATTTTACTACCAATCGTTAAATCGCCCGCCTACTGATGTACATAATTATGTAGGAACATGTAAAAAATATTTAGCAGAACTCTATGATTATTACGCTAGTGTATATAACCCAAAACGCGATACGTCTAGGCGTGCTAGCGTTTCGGCACGTCCCTCTTATTATAATTCGGTAATAGCTAATACAATGAGTCAAGATGATAGTTTTGTAGGATCATCTTCTTCTTCCTCCACCTCATATTTAGAATTTAGTTATCTTAAACACCACTTTGAAATAGACCAAGGTAGCTATAACATTTTAGAGTGGTGGAAAGAAAAATCTGTAAAATTTCCCATTTTATCGAGAATTGCAAAGGATATCCTTGCAATTCCCGCGTCAACAATTGCGTCGGAGTCTGCTTTTAGTGAAGGTAGAAGAGTTTTGGACGAAAAGAGATCTCGTCTTGCTCCACATAGTATTCAAATATGTGTTTGCAAGAAAGATTGGGATCAAGCGGAGATTCGAACACAAGGACTAAGGAATGATGATGATCAAGACGACGATGATGATCCATGGATGATGATGGATACATCTGCATCATCGTCAGGAGGAGAGTCCGCGGAAGCATCTAACCAACCAGATGATGATGTCGAAGACGAATAGGATTAATCGGACAACGATAAATCAACATTCAACAACTATAAATAAAAGGTATGACAAAGAACTACGTGGGCTTTGATTCCTTCGGGATACGTAGGCAGCTTAGTATTCCTTTGGGTATTAGGTTCAAGTCCATTTTCTCCCTCTTTTTTTATTAATCATCTTTATCGACATTATCATTGATTCGTTTTTTATTAATTTATTTTTTTCATTCTCTTTAGTATATATTTTAATAACGATGAAACCTTGACAAGAAATGAATTTCGCTAATAATCAAGTAATCATCAAAGGAACGTCCGCAATATTATAATATTTTTTTATTATATAAATAGTTAAAGAAAAAATAAAAATGGAACCGATGGTCTGACCCGCCCGTCCCGTGAGTTGGAACCGCCGGAACCGCCTCATGAACCGCCAAGGAACCGTTTGGAACCGCCCGGAACCGGAACCGGTCGCGGCAGGTTCCAAATGGAATCGAAACCGGGTGGAACCGGAACCGGATGGAACCGGACCAACCCGGACTGTGGCCATGCCTAGAGACAACAAAAAAATCAACAAAAATCTCCTTGTTCTTTTACTAGCTGTTGCACTTTATTGCCATTTTGGTTGTACTTTCATTTTCAAAGTTTGTACTCATTTTTGAATGCTTTAGTATAAATAGGATGTTTGCTCTCTTATAATGAACAACTTGATTTTTACATTCTCAATACAAAACAAGCTTTGAGAAAATTCCTTTGTTCTCTATTTGCAATTTACTTTAACATGGATTGGTTTCAGTACGTTGAACTTCCTATGCTTTTCATTCTTTTGGCTTAAAGTTTGAATGTGTTCTTAGGAGCCCTTAGTTTTAATTTGTGGTGAATCTATATCAAATTAAGCCTTGGATCAGCCATTTTCAAGTTGTTCATTCAACATATATTTTCTTAATTTTTCTTATTACAAAACCCACAAAAATCACAAAAAAAAAAACATTTTACATTACAACCTAAACTTTCAGCCTTAATTGCTGAATTTCGAAACCTCAAAACATACGTGTGCATATAGTTTGGTCCTTGTTCAAAACATAGCCAACCTATATCATCTTGGTATCAGAGCCAAGGCTACGCTCCTAGCCTTAATTTCGTTCATTCCCAAACCAAAACACCATGTCTCAAAGTGGTGAAGGAGAAACAAGTGATTTGAGCAAAATTGTTGAAGAGAAAAATGCCACCATTAAATATCTACAAGCCTAACTTAAAGAGTTTCTAGACCTAAAACGCACCCTAATGGATGGTGGGGATTATGAGTCTGAAAGTCCTGAAGTTAATAGGCAAATAAGCCGTGGAGATGATCTTAAAGTCGACATTCCATATTTTGAAGGAAGATTAGATGGAGATGAGTTCCTTAAATGGGTAAGAACCGTTGAAAGAGTATTTGATTACAAGAATACGGATGAAAAAAAGAAGGTAGATAGAAGTATTAAAATTGCACAAATATGCCTCTACTTGGTGGGCTAGCAAATGTGCAAAACGATAAAGAGAAGGGAAAGAAAAGATTAGATCATGGGAAAAGATGAAGAAGCAAATGAAGGAAAAGTTTCTACCTTCATACTAACTGCAAGAGAATTTCACCAAACTTCAACATCTACAACAAGATGGCAGAAGTGTAGAAGAATATGGTCGAGAATTTGAAACCATGATCATGAGATGCCACTTTAAGGAGAATGATCACCAAACCTTGGTAAGATTTTTAAATGGTTTAGATTCAAAAAATCAGAAACATTGTTGAATTACAACCTTATGCTTGCCTTGATGATTTGATTAACCTTGCACATAAAGTGGATAAACAACAAAGAACTAAAATGAAGGAAACCTCACGTTTAACTTCAGGAAGAGCTTAAAATTTCAATTCCTACCAAAAGAACACTCTTCATTCCTATTCTAAAGCCCATTCGCAAGATTCAAAAGCTTTGCAAAACAATTATTCAAAGCAGCCCCTAAGCGTGCCCAATACACCAAAACAAAACACCAATTCATTCACACTTAGGAGATGTTTTAAGTGTCAAGGCCTAGGACATATTTCTTCCGAATGCCCAAACCGAAAAATGGTGAACTTGGTTGAGTTTGAAGATTATCAAGAAGAAAACGAGGAGGATTTCATTGACAATGAAGAACTTGATGAGGAAATGATATATCCGGATGAAGGAGAATTTCTAGTCATTCAGAGAGCTCTTAGTGGGGTCAAAGCCAATAATCCAAACAACAAAGGGAAGCAATATTCCACACAAAATGCACGGTTAAAGGTAAGATCTGTTCGCTTATCATTGATGGAGGAAGTTGCACTAATTTCGCTTCAAAGACTATGGTAGACAAACTTAATCTCACCACCACTCCACACCCCGAGCCATACATGATTCAATGGTTGAATCAAAGCAAAGGTATTCTTATAAACTCTCAAGTTTTACTATCGTTTTCAATAGGCAATAGTTAAAAGGAGCGTCTTTTATGTGATGTTATACCTATAGATGCTTGTCATCTTTTATTAGGTAGCCCGTGGTAGTATGATAGGAAAGTTATGCATGATGGTTTTATAAACACACATACTTTTGTTTTAAATAACAAAAAGATAACTTTAGCACCATATGCACCTAAAGCTAATTCTAAATTGCAAGCAACTTTAACTAATTTTCATTCTTTAATTCCTATACTTAAAAGTGAACAACATGAATTTATGGAAAGAAAAGAATTGTTATTGTTAAATGAACAAAAAGAAATTGTATTGCATGATCACCCTTTGATTGAACCTTTGCTTGATGAATTTGCATATGTTTTTCCTAATGAAATACCAAATGGACTTCCACCTAAAAGAGATATACAACATAAAATTGATTTCAATATTCCTGGTTCCTCATTGCCTAACAAACCAGCCTATAGGACTAATTCTAAGGAAACCGAAGAAATTAGGAGACAAGTTGATGATTTTTTAGCTAAAGGTTTGATTAGAGAATCCATAAGTCCTTGTGCTGTTCCTACCTTACTTGTGCCTAAAAAGAATAGAGAAATGAGGATGTGTGTGGATAGTAGAGCCATCAATAGAATCACTATCAAGTATAGATTTCCCATACCTAGACTTAATGATTTGTTAGATGATCTATATGGTTCTAAAGTTTTCTCTAAGATTGACCTTAGGAGTGGATATCACCAAGTTAGAATCCATGAGGGGGATGAGTGGAAAACCGCATTTAAGACTAAGGAAGGACTTTAAGAATGGTTAGTTATGCCCTTTGGTTTATCTAATGCACCTTCTACCTTTATGAGACTTATTAACCAAACCTTGAAGCCTTTCTTAGGTCAATTTGTAGTGGTTTATTTTGATGATATTTTAGTGTATAGTCAAACTAAAGATGAACATGTTGATCATTTACGTCAAGTGTTTAGTGTGCTAGCTAAGGAGAAGTTATATGGTAACTTGGAGAAATGTTAATTCTTTTCAGAGTCAGTTAAGTTTCTTGGGTTTATTGTGTCCATTGAGGGAATAAAAGTTGATGAAAAGAAAGTTGAGGCAATAAGGGATTGGCCTATTCCTACCACCATTCACCAAGTAGATCATTTCATGGTTTAGCTTCCTTTTATAGGAGGTTTGTCCCTAACTTTAGTTCTATCATGGCCCCTATCACCGAACTCACAAAACTTAAGTCATTTGAGTGGAATCCCAAAGCACAAGCAGCCTTTGACACCATCAAAAACAAACTTACCACCGCACTTGTTCTAGCTTAGCCTAATTTTGATGATATTTTTGAAGTAGAGTGTGATGCATTTGGGGTAGGTATTGGAGGTGTCCTTACTCAAAAAAACAAACCCCTTGCTTGCTTTAGTGAGAAGCTCAATGATGCTAAGGGAAAATACTCAACTTATGATAAGGAGTTTTATCTATCATTAGATGTTTACAGCATTGGAGACACTACTTGATTGCCGAAGAATTTGTGTTACATTCTGACCATGAGGCCTTAAAGTTCATTCAAATCCAACACAAACTTTAATCTAGACTTGCTAAGTGGGTCGAGTTCCTACAAACCTTTCATTTCACCATTAAACACAAAGCGGGTAAACTAAACACTAGAGCTGATGCTTTATCTAGAAGATACTTGTTTTTGAGTACTTTGAATACTATGGTTGTGGGAATGGAATTTTTAAAGGAATGCTATATTGATGATGTTGATTTTGGAGGAGTTTTCGAAAAATGCCATAATAAGCCTCAAGAACTTTTTTACATCTTCTAAGGATGTCTTTTTCGAGGAAACCAATTATGTGTGCCTAGACATAGTGTTAGGGAGACTTTGATTAAGGAGTATCACGAAGGAGGACTTGGAGGACATTTTGGAGAAAAGAAGACCATAGCTTTAGTAAGTGAGACCTTCTATTGGCCTAAGCTTGCTAAGGATATCATTCATGTTATCAAGAGATGTGTGCAATGTCTAAAAGCCAAAGCCCACAAAACATCTCAAGGTCTTTACCAACCTCTTCCTACGCCACAAAACTCATGGGAGGATGTGAGTTTAGATCTCATCACCGGACTTCCTAGAACCTCTAACAATAAGGATTCCATCATGGTTGTTGTTGATAGGTTTTCTAAGATGGCTCATTTCAATGCTTATCATACTACTCATGATGCCGTTAACATTGCTAACCTTTACTTTAAGGAGATAGTAAGACTACACGGGATAGCAAGAAGCATAGTGAGTGATAGAGATTCAAAGTTTCTTAGTCATTTTTGGCTTACTTTGTGGAGAAAAATGGGAACAAAGCTTAACTTTAGTAAATCTAGCCACCCCCAAATTGATGGTCAAACCGAAGTAACCAATAGGACCTTAGGAACCTTGTTGCGTGCCCTCATTACTAAGAATCCTAAACAATGGAAACAATTGCAACCACATGCTGAATTTGCTTATAATCGCTTTCCTAGCAAGACCACCAGGCTTTCTCCTTTCTTTGTGGTTTATGGCCTTAACCCATTAACCCCTATAAACCTTACGCTATTTCCTACACCATTGAAGTTCAGTCACGATGCCGAGTTGAGAGCTAATGAAATTCAAAAGGTGCATAAGCAAGTTGTGGAAATGATTGAGAAAATGAATGAGAAGGTTAAGGAAAGAGTCGATTAAAAGAGAAAACAGGTGATTTTCAAAGAAGGTGACTTAGTATGGATTTACTTGAGAAAGGATAGGTTTCCAATCCACAGAAAATCAAAGTTAAGTGCTAGAATTGATGGACCTTTGGAAATTTTGGAGAAAGTAAATGGCAATGCTTACAAACTAGAGCTACATAGTAGCTATGGTGTGTCTTCAACTTTTAATATTGCAGATTTAATTCCATTTCATGAGGAGGATATGTTACCAAGCTTGGGGTCAAGATTCTCCAAAGAAGGGGAGGATGATGTAGGATCACGTACATCTAGTTCTCATGAGCTAACCATGATCAATACCATGATTCATCATATGGAAGATGCTCAAATTCAAGGTTCAAATGTCAAGTCTTTTAATTTTGTAATCATGACTAAGTCTTCTTTAATTTGAGTCTTTATTTTGTATTTTCATTTTTATAATGAAACAAAGTCCTAGAGATGATTAAGCCAGGTTTAGGAGCAAGCTTAATCATGTCTCATGTTTAGTTAATCGAGTTGTAATTTTTATTTTATTGAGTCTATATTTATTTTTGCTCATGGTACGTCCTATACACAATTAAAACGCATGGATCAAAACAAGCAATCAGATTCTCCAAATTGAGCCGTCGCATTCTTCAAAACCAGCTCATTTTACAACAGCCATATGTTTTGAAGATTGAGTGGGATTTTAATGATAATATCTCCTATAAATAAGCCACAAATAATCCTAAGAAGATAGAAGACATGATTTGCAAATCCCAAAGAATACTAGCTATTGGAGACAACAAAAATATCAGCAAAAATCTCCTTGTTCTTTTACAAGTTGTTGCATTTTATTGCCATTTTGGTTGTACTTTCATTTTCAAAGTTTGTACTCATTGTTGAATGCTTTAGTATAAATAGGATGTTTGCTCTCTTGTAATGAACAACCTGATTTTTACATTCTCAATACAAAACAACCTTTGAGCAAATTCCTTTGTTCTCTCTTTGCAATTTACTTTAACATGGATTGGTTTCAGTACGTTGAAGTTCCTATGCTTTTCATTCTTTTGGCTTAAAGTTTGAATGTGTTCTTAGGAGCCCTTGGTTTTAATTTATGGTGACTCTGTATCAAATTAAGCCTTGGATCAACCATTTTCAAGTTGTTCATTCAGCATATCTTTTCTTAATTTTTCTTATTACAAAACCCACAAAAATCACAAAAAAACATTTTACATTATAGCCTAAACTTTCAGCCTTAATTGCTAAATTTCGAAACCTCAAAACATACATGTGACATATAGTTTGGTCCTTGTTCAAAACATAGCCAACCTATACCACCTGGTCTGGATTTTATGTTCTTCGTCTCACTCGCTTTCCTCTCCATCCAGGTCTATCATTCTCTCTTCTGGTTTCGTGTTTTTCTTCCTCTTCTCATTTTCATCTTCATTTTTCTACCTAATTTTTGTGTTCCTAGAAAACTTTAAGCCGCCTATGAACTCACCTTTAAATAACCCTAACTCGCCTACTTCTTCACCTCTAAAAATCCTTAAATCCCCTTTGAAATCGCCTATGATGAAAACCTTAAATCTGATCTGACTCCGTATGAGGAAGAAATTTTTTATTATTATGATGATGACTCTACTTCTGTTAACATGGATCCAAAGTGGGGAAGAGAACTTTATTCTGAGGGTGAACCCATTTACACTCTTGAGATAGATTTGTGGGCTGATCGCGAATATTCTTTTATTGATGCTTTTTTTTTCACAAACTGACTGTGAAGAAGAAGATTGGCTTGACAAGCTTGGTCCTTTCTCAAGTGAGTTTCTGTTCTTCTGGTTGCGTATTTGGTACTGACTCGTGATGATTTTTTAGTTTAAGGTTCTTTGATGCATTATTTTCTAGTGCTCTATGATCTTTAAGTGAGAGCAGTTTCTTGTCACCAAAAATCGAACAATTGGGGTTTGTATTGATTTCCAACACTTAAAGCGCATAAATGTTAAATATTTTACTTAATGATTTTACAAAAATAAATTTACCCGGGAATATTGAAAACAACCAATTTTTTCAATTATGTAAATGTGAGTACAAATGTTTCATTTTAAACAACATAAAGTTTTCAATTTGTTGTTTAGATCTGAAACATCCTATGTTCAAGATCCCAAAATATGTCCAAAAAAGAATTTTCACTTCGTAAGTTTGTTGCTATGTTGGTTATTGTTGTGTTGGTTGTGTTGTGTTGCTGAGATACTTATGTTCTTCCCAAAACGTTGTTGTTGTGTTGTTGTTCTTGATGTTGTAGTATTGTTTGCTTTTGTTGATTTTGCTATGATCCTCCCAAAATGTTGTTGAAATTGGTTGTTTTGTTCTTCATCATTGTAGCTTCCCAAAAACACTCGATATTCGTTCATGTGGCCAAAAATAAGTTGCTTTTTTCCATCATTGTTGTTGTTGGCTTTGTTGTTCAGGCATTTTGCTTGTTATACTAATGCCAACACTGCCATTCACTTGTATTGTCCCTTGCTGAATACCCCTTGTATACCCAATCAATTCCACCAACTGATTCACTGTTTCAGAACTTAGCTTTGTGAATATATATTGAAGGGAATCAACAACCAACTGTTTATCCACACTTAGATAGTCTGGTAAAATCCCTTCCCTTGCTGCCTTAGTTTTGTTCATATGAGGGATGTGATATTCAAATCCACCTTGTCTTTTCATAACCTCAATCATGCATGCTTGTAAAGTGATGAACACCAGGCCCGAATATAAGGCAGTGCAAGCTGTGCAATGGCACAGGGCCCCAAGCTTAGGTATCGAAAATAGGGGCCTCCAACTGATGTTAGTATTAGTAAGTATTTAGTAAGCACCTTAGCATAATCAATAGATGTCGCCCAGTGGCAAATAATATGGCATGCCATTTGGTTTTATGAAGGTAGGGGGAACAAAACCTACTAGGACCTATTTAATTCTTTTTGGTTTATTTTTTAGACAACTTATTTCTTAGTTATTATTAAATATATTGTAATTAATTATTTTTAGAAATAATGCCAATTAAATAAATTTTTTATTTTAAAAAGTATTTGTCATCTTAGATAATATCAAAAGATATTCCTATATATTTATTATTTCGACGTGGTTAAAGATTTATAGTACTTAGATTTCAGATAATATCAAAAGATACAGTCTCTTTAAGTTTGGTGTATTAAATACAAACAAAATATTGAATCTTTTTCAAAATTAGTTGGTAACGTTGACAAAGAAGATACGTTTTCAAGTAATTTTTGACAAAAAAACTATTAATATACTCTAACAAAAACTTAACCTTTGTAAGTATTTTTGACAAAAAAATTTATTCAAGATAGTTGATGAAAAAAAATCAATTTTTATTTCTTTTGTCTATTATTGTTTACCTTAATATTATTACCTTATAGATGATTTTTTTAAAAAAAAACTTGTTATAGAACAATGAATTTTTTTTCTAAATAAAACTACAAATAAATTGGAAGTAATAGTTACTATATTATTTCATATTAGATGGCAAAGGGCCCTTTTTTCGTTGTACGTATAGGGCCTTTATTTTCATTGAGACGGCCCTGATGAACACAAACCCTAAACATTTTGGACTTAGATTGTCAAATGCATTATTCACAACCCTAAGTAACTGTGTTACATTGTATGTTGCCTTTTGATATTGCAAAGCTTTAATTGATCTAAAAAAACCTAGATCTAGTACATTCATGTCAGGGGAGTTTGGTGGTTGTTATACAAGCTGTATATAAAATCCATCTTTCATTGCCTCCTCCAAAAACTCTTTGTCATTGTGTGCTATGTGTGGCTTGGCATTACCCTGTTGAATGAAAATGTACTTTGACAATCCTTGTGGCCATTTTGCTCTAATGGTTGGTAGTACATTATTTATAAGCATTCTCTTGACAATCCTTTTATTCTATTTTTTTTCTTTCTACGTACAAAAATTAATCTAAGTATTCTCTTGATCACACTTACATCATTTGGTAACAAAAGCTTTTGGTGGATCGAAATGGTGTAGTTAAAAAAATTATGGTTAAAAAACTCTTGATATTTGGTATTAAAAAAAAGTTTGAGACAATGGAATGGAAATCTTGCAGATATGTTGCGTGCTATTACGAAAAATTAGATAAGTTGGAGAGGAAAAATCAAGAAATAGCCGCAAAAAAAGAAAGACAAAGTGCTCAAATGGATGTTATGGTTGATTTATTGTTGAAAACATCTAATAGAATCAATGAAATGGAGGAAGGAAGTGATAGTAATGTAGGCTACGACAAATTGAAACTGTGTTTGAATATAACGGGTATGATGATAAAAAAAAATGTTTAAGCTTGCTGTGCTTATATTTACAAAACTTGCTTCTTTATGGTACGAAAATTTCAAAGCAAATAGGAGGAGAGCCAAAAAATAAAGGTAGATTCATGAGAAAACTTTAAAAGATGAAAGATAAATGGGTGAGTAAGGAGCATGAACAGAAACAATATTTGAAATTAATTCATCTTTCACAAGATGATGGCATGTGTGTGGAAGATTACACAAATAAATTTGAAAAGCTTTGCTTAATATGTGATTTGCAAGAGAAGGAAGCTTTTAAAATTGATCGATTTGTGAAGGGATTGTCAAAGACAATCAGTAGAAAAGTTGAAGTCACTCACTACACTTAATTGGCTTTGAAATTTGAAAATCAAGCCAAGGAAGAAGAAGAAAAAGAAAAAGAAAGACCTAGAGTGCCTTATAAAAACACTTCAAAATTTACTCCCTCATACTCAAGAGGGAGTACGTTTCAAAGTGAAGCAACTCCTTCTCGGTCAAAATATCAGGCAAAGAAAGAAATGGCTGTGGTTACTCCTAATGAATTTGCCACAAGGAGGAAATGTTTTTAAGTGTCATTGAAGAGGACACATTGCTAGTGAATGCCCTAGCAAAGCTGTTTTGACCGCTACTCATTGTGCTATCATGGATGAAGAAGAACAAAGGTATAACTTTGTGGTTGAGAAAGTGGTAAATTCGAAGGATGAATTTGACGAAGAAATACAACTGGAGGTTGAACTTAATATGATGGTGGTGAGAAAAGTGTTGTTTAGTGAACCACAATCTGATTTGACACAAAGGATTAATTTGTTTCATACTAGATGCAAGATTAGTGAGAAAACTTGCAATGTGATTGTTGATATTGGTGCTCAAACCGACGTAATCTCATCAGAGGCTGTGAATAAATTAAAGTTGACTACTGGAGATCATGAAGAACCTTCCAAGCTGAATTAGTTAAATGATAGCACTAACATAAGGTTGAAGAAACAAGCTCTAGTCTCTTATTCTATTCGAGTCTTTGAAGATGAAAGGTGGTGTGATGTACTACTGATGGATGCTTATCATTTGTGAGGATTGATAGGAGAGCGAATACTCTCTAGAAGAAGGGGGGGGGGGGGGTGGCGGGTGAATAGAGTGTATACCCGTTTAAAATTTTTCTATAGAAGGTAAATTCAAAAACTTAGGAGACCTTTCAAAATAATTTTCTGGAACTGTTTTAGGTCGAATAATAAATCTAAGAACTAAATGCGAAAATGAACTTAAACAAGAATAAGAGATTTGTTAACGAGGTTCGGCTAGCAATAGCCTACTCTCGGCCTATGGGTTCTTTTCCAACCCTTAGGATTCAATGGCCTTTATTAATGAACCCTAGATGACTAAGAAGATTTCTCTATCTTCTCTCATCATGTTCTTCCCCTTGAAGAACACTTTATAAGTTCCCATAATAAAAGTTTAAATCCCAATCTCACAAAAGAGAAATCAAATGAATATTTTAAAATGTATTCCAAACTTAGGAGACCTTTCAAAACAATTTTCTGGAACTGTTTTAGGTCGAATAATAAATCTAAGAACAAAATGCGAAAATGAACTTAAACAAGAACAGGAGATTTGTTAACGAGGTTTGGCTATCAATAGCATACTCCCAGCCTATGGCTTCTTTTCCAACCCTTAGGATTCAACGCCCTTTATTAATGAACCCTAGATGACTAAGAAGATCTGTCTATCTTCTCTCACCATTCTTCCCCTTGAAGAACACTTTACAAGTTCCCATAATAAAAGTTTAAATCCCAATCTCACAAAAGAGAAATCAAATGAATATTTTAAAATGTATTCCAAACTTTAGACATAGATGAAATTAAAGTTCTAACTCTATTTTACTCTAAGTCCTATTACAAATGAGAGAGTTAGATGGAATAAGTTTACAACACTTTAAGGCTCAATGTAAGCAGAAAGCTAGATCGTGAGTTGTGTTCCAAAATTTTAATTCTTAAATGAAGCCTCTTATATATATGTTACGCCTCCAACATAGGCATTAAAACAATTGAAACTTCAGTCCTTGATTTTCGTCAACTGGTTATGCTGAACCAGTTATCAAAGTCTTGGACAACAAACAAAACTGACGCTCCAACTTGACTTGTTCAACATACACATTTTTGTTGCTATTTTTAGCCTTTCCAAATCTTTGAGTTCCTGCCACATTAGTATTCATGCCAAGCATTGAATATTGATTAATTCAAACAAAAAAACTGAAATACATAAGCCACATATTATTCATAGATTTTAGGTTCATTTGAATTATTCTTTGCTAAATTTTAGGTGAGCTAAAAGCAACTCCATATTTATAGGAAAACCTGTAATTAGTATAATCTTATTTACCAAGTAAATTACTTATTTAATTTATCAATTTTTAAACCGTGTAATTTAACTATAAGACAAAACGTGTAATTAAGTCATAAGTTTTACTTAGTCTTATCTTATAAAAACATTAAACTTAATTCAACCTATTTCAAACTTATTTCAACATATATTTGGACTTAAACTATCTATCAATTATAAACACTTTATATCTAATATGATTTTGGACCTATTTAACAACTAAATATAATTACTTAATTTATTTGTTTAATTTAATATGCGTTTTGAATATCATCACTTAAACGAGTTGAGTCTTCAATTTGTTGCTGGGAAGACCCTGGCAGTTTGATCACAACTAGGAGCATAGAGGAAAGAGTAATGAATATCTTGTAACCACAAGGGATGGTAGAAAAGTTAAATTAATTCCCTTCCCCCTAAAGTTGCAAAAAAAGAAAAAGGAAAAAGCAACTATCTTGTAAGTTGTAATGAATTTGATGAAATAGTGGAAGAGAATGGTGGAAGGCATGCATTGGTCGTAAGGACCAAAGATACAAAAGGAACTTCTTGTGATAACTCATCATCCCTAAATGAGTTATTGTAAGAATACAAAGATGTGTTCACCGATGACTTGTCCAAAGGCCTCTCTCAATTACAGGCA
This sequence comes from Amaranthus tricolor, assembly GCF_026212465.1. Lineage (NCBI taxonomy): Eukaryota > Viridiplantae > Streptophyta > Magnoliopsida > Caryophyllales > Amaranthaceae > Amaranthus > Amaranthus tricolor. Next base: position 15,107,568 of record NC_080053.1, read on the forward strand.
TTGAGCACGCCGTTGACTTGATTCTAGTAGCACCTTTTCCAAATAAAGCTGCTTATATATGCAATCCGGAGGAAGATAAAGAGCTTGAGAGGTAGGTGAATGAGTTGATTGAAAGTGGTTATGTGAGAGAAAGTCTTAGTCTTTATGTTGTTCCTGCTTTGTTGATTCCTAAGAAAGATGGTACTTGGAGAATGTGTGCAGATAGTCGGTCCATTAATAACATCACTATAAAATATCGTTTTCTAATGCCTAGGTTGCAAGACATGCTTGATGAGTTGAGTGGAGCCTTAGTCTTTTCTAAAATAGACTTAAGGAGTGAATATCATCAAATGATAATAAGAGAAGGGGATGAATGGAAGACAACTTTCAAAACAAAACAGGGGTTGTATGAGTGGTTAGCAATGCCTTTTGGGCTTTGCAATGCTCCCAGTTCTTTTAAGAGGTTGACGAATGAGGTTCTCCAACCTTTTATCAATGATTTTGTTGATGTTTACTTGGAAGATATCTTAGTGTATAATAAAAACAATAAGGATCATATGATACATTTGAGGAAGTTGTTTGAAAAATTGAGAGAAGTGAAGTTGTACGGGAAGCTTGCGTATTCATGAATCCTAGTGTGGCGTTTTTGGGATACATTGTGATTGGAGGAGTACAAATTGATCTAGAAAAAAATAGAGGCAATGAAGTCTTGGTTGGCTCCGACCAAATGATGATAATTAAAGAATCATTATTATAATGAAAATAATATAATTACAACGAAAATGAGAAAAATATGCCAAGTCGATAGAAGTAGTACTAAATATTAATTTTTGCTTATTTATTTTTTGCTATTTCTGTAGGATAATCAACATAGTTTTTGCAATTATACTTAACAACAGTAGCAGGTATCACAACATATCAGCACAACAGCAAAAGCAACATATAGTACAACAACAGTAAGTAGTACAACAAGCGCACAATTCACTAACCTAATTAAAAACAGCAACAACAACAAATAGCACAATAGATCAGTATAACAGCAATAACAACATATAGCACAACTTTTATGGTATTAGTATATGTCAATATCATATCAAGTGCTAAAAATGTTCTTAGGAAAAAAGGGCTTTAAACATTCACTTTCTCAATTTCACCATTTTTTCTACTTTTGCTAGTTGTGGTTCCATCCCTACTAATGAAAACATGCTTGTTTTTAGCAAAACTGTTTTCTTTTATTGATTTTAATTCCTCATAATCTCTTTAGTAAACACATTATTTCTTTCCTTTGATTTACGATATGGGTTTTAAGTAAATTTGGGTAAAAACTATAAACGTAGCCAAGTATAACTTGTTATTAAATAAACTATCAAACCTTTTAAATCTAGGAAACGTGTTTGCCAAGGATACAAGATGAAGCATCTTAGAAAATTCTAGGCAAGACAACCTTGTGATTATATAAACTATCAAACCTTTTTAATATCGTTGGAACTCAAAGTCAAGAATTTCGATTTACAATAAAATGGTTTCAAAGTCAAGAATAATCAAAATGCCAAAATGGTCCTGAAAATCTTCTCAACAAGTTGACCTGAAATTTACAAGAGCAAAAGCAAAGGAATACCAAAAGAAATAGAGAAATGACTTGAAAATCCAGAAGGAAGAACTGAAAAGGTCTTGAAAATGGCTGCTCCTTGCAAAACCAAAGGAAGAACGTAATTGACCTAAGAATCAAAAAAAAAAAAGAACTGAAATGGTCCTGAATTTCTAACGAAATACCAAAAGAAAAACCAAAAGAATGGTCTTAAAATTCCAAACGGAACAAGTTAAATGGTTGCTCCTCTTAAAACCAAAGAAATACCAAAAGCAAGGGGAAGACATACTTAACATACAAATTCAATCTTCGAACCCTAAATTACCTAAACTCCACATATTATAGCAGTTTTGTGAGTGGATGAGAGTGAAAATTTTGTAAATCCTCCAGAAAGCCTTAAATTACCTAAACGAATTAAGCATAAATCGTTCAAAATTCATCATCAATACAAAAACAAATCCAACAATTGAAGTAAGATTAGAGAATTGAGCAGAAATATACAAGAGACAGGGATGCAATGAATCAATTCTTATTAGGTTCAGCAGTTGTTCGTGAAACTTGAGAGTAGGGATGGCAATGGGTACTGGACCCGACCCGGATCCGTGGATCCGTATTCGTTTTCACGGATCTGGGTCCTAAACATATGGACCCGTCGAATCCGAGTCGGATCCGGATCCTTTTAAATTTCACAGGTCCGGATCTGGATCTGAGAAAAATACCCAGATCCGGACCCGCAGATCTGGAGGACCCGTTTATATATATATATATATATATATATATATATATATATATATATATATATATATATATATATATATATATATATATATATATATATATATATATATATATATATATATATATATATATATATATATATATATATATATATATATATATATATATATATATATATATATATATATATATATATATATATATATATATATATATATATATATATATTAAATATATATTAACATACCCTAGTTGCCTAGCACATACCCTGAATCCCTGATACCCAGAGTCCCAAACTCCCAACCCCTAACTCCCAGACTCCCTCCTTCTACAGCACGCCCTCACTCAGTCATTACCCTCGACAGTCGACAAAGCTACCAGCGCCTAGCCCTACTCCTCCTCACAGCCACCGACCAACTGCTTACTCCTCCTCACATCCACCGGCCAACCCACCCTCTCCTCACAGGCGGCTGGAGTGGCGGATTTGAAGGTAATGAACCCTAATTTTTTGTTTTTTTCCTACAATACTTTTGATTTATGTTGAGTAGTAGATATATGTCTAATGTTGAGTTTAGGGTTGATTTATGTTGAGTTTAGTAGTAATTCTTTATTTATGTTGAGGAGCTTTATATTTATTTGAGTTTAGTGGTTGATTTATGTTGATTTATTTGAGTTTAGTGGTTGATTTATGTTGATTTATTTAAGTTTAGTGGTTGATTTATGTTGAATTTAGTGGTAATCTTTGATTTATGTTGAGTAGTTTTTTATTTATTTGAGTTTAGTTGTTGATTTATGTTGAGTTAAATGGTAATTTTTGATTTATGTTGAGTGGTTGATTTATGTTGAATTGTTGAGTTCAATGGTAATTTTTGATTTTTGTTGAATTGTTGAGTTCAATGGTAATTTTAGATTTTTATCATTTTGGATTTTACTTGTGATTTAATTTCATTGTTTTTGTTTGTTGATCACAAAAAGTATTAGTGTGTTTTAATCCTTTTATTTAATCGGTGTCTTTTGATTTTTATTTTTTGATGTTATTATTGGATTGATATTGATGGAATAATGCGTTATGTGGTGTGGTTTAATTGCTTATTCGGTGTTTTATGATTTTGAGTTTTTGATTGTGTTGTGTTTTATTATTCATATTGATAGGAAATTGCATTATTTTGTAGTTGTATTGTGGATAATGTTAAGTGTAAGCTTGTTTTAGTATTTTTACTGGCTGTGTGGAGTTTGATGCATCTGATGACTGAAATGTTATCATTATTACTGCTAATAATTTGAAGATATATTATTTTTGTTGGAGCTCAAAGATATTTGTTCATTATTTTGACCCATGAGTGCTTTTTGGATGAGTTCTGGAAAATAAAGGGCTTGACATTGATGGCAATAAGGGTTTATATGACTTCTTGAGATTCATGTGCTGAGATTGGTTATGTTTGTTTAGTTTGTAGTATAGGACTATTGTAGTGACCTTATCCTAATACGAACACTTGGACATATTCGACTACTTTATATTTTTGGATAACTCTTTTTTTTTGGATGTGGTTTGATTCTTTTATGATATGTACATGCGAAGATCTCTAAGTAAACCTTATTGGACCTCAGGAATGTCTTGCACTCACGATCGGTTGGTCTTAGTGTATGGTTTTGTTGAGTTTGGAGACTTGATTGTGCTTATGAATATTGTTTTGGGTCATGTTCGATAATATTGAATGCAAAGTTTGTGAAGCATTATAATCTGATAGCTGATGATTTCGCAATCTTTTTTGGATATTGTTATTGTATTCATTATTGGAAGAAAAATGGATTTATAATCTTATATTCTTATATTTAAATTTTCAAAAATTGCATCTATTAATGAGTTTTTTTTGGTTTGTAGGATATTGATGATGTTAGTGTTGAAGAATTTTGACAAATTGGGAACATTGGATGACTAAGAACATGAATGATTGACTTTTATTAATTATATTAAGTTATTTTGAATGTGTTTGTTGGATATTTTGAAGACAATTTTAAGTTGTATAATGTTTTTTTGGGTGATTCATTGTGAATTATATATATTATTAACATTAGTCTATAAATATCGCTTTATTGCAATCTCAACACATTTAAAAATACAAAAAAAACAGCAATACTGGACCCGTTTTGGACCCGGATCCGGTATTGGATCCGCCGTATCCGCGGATCCGGATCTGGGTCTTGCAAAACTGGACCCGCGGATCCGAGTCCGAATCTGGATCCTGTTCTTGAAAACAGATCTGGATCCAGGTCCACCTGGACCCGGTCCAGATCCGACCTGTTGCCATCCCTACTTGAGAGGGAGGCGCATTTTCATTTTGTTTTGGCTGAAAAGAAGGGAAAAAAGACAACATTTTCAATTTGAGTTTTTGGTTTTAGATTTGCTTTTCCCCACTCTTATAAGTGAGGTTCTTTTCCCCATTCTTATAAGTAAGGTTCTTTTCCCCACGTTTAGTAAGTTTGGTTAAATTAAATATGATGCCCACACTTGATTAAGTGTGGGTAAATAAATGTGAGTAAATGTAATTTTTTCATAGTGAGGGAACATAGGGCGATTATAGGCCGCTTGTGTAACTTATAGGGTCACTATCTTCCTCTAGTTATCTTGAGTATCGGTGATACGCCAATAAATGATTGAGCTTCCTCCTTTTAAACTACAAACACTTGAAATTACATTTCTAAGTTGTAGTTAATCGATCCCCGCTTGTTTATTGATTGTTTTTATCACATTTCTTTTCTTGTCGTTATCTTAGCTTTAAACACCCAACCTTTCATATAACTAAGCTTTCCTACATCGACTGCTTGAGTTCAGATTCCCTTGTCCTCGTGGTTCGATGCCCTACTCCCATTATACTTGTGTAGTGAACATTGTTTGATTAGGATTTAGTAATAACAACTACAAAAACCCGTTATAAAGGAGAATGCTATACTTCTTTTGGTCTTTCTTCCTAAGAGCTATATAAATGTATTTGAAACTTTGTTCTTTGGGAGGGAGTTTATTATTCTTGATCAAGTAATGGCAATGTTGAGAGATAATGAAAGATTCATGGTGAGATATGAAGGGGGAGAGAAAAACAGTGGTGGTAAGGGCTTTTATGGTGAGGATTTTAATAGAGGGAGAACCAAGGAGATGCGTTAACAAGGAAGGGGTAAGCATTAAGGTAGAAGTGATCTTAGTAACAAGGAATGTTAACATTGCTAGATTGGGTACATTCTAATGTAGTGCAAGGATATGAGGGAAGACCTCAAGAGCATGAGGAGCTAGAGGGATGGTGGTTGGAAAGATGGTGAGAATAGCAAAAATGTCACTCTAGGCTTTTTTAATGATGAAGGTAACTATAATGAGGCTATTCTTGCTGTTGGGAGAGTGTTTCATAGTAAAGAATGGTTGATTGACTCTGGTTGCTCATTCTACATTTGTTGTGAGAAGCAAAATTTTTTAAGCTTAGTTTGTGTAAGGGAGGCTTTGTCACTTTTCCAAATGATGAAAGGGTGAAGGTGAAAGGTACTCGAGAGGTTGTTATTGAGACTCATGATGGTGTAAAGAGAAAGCATGGTGATGTGAGGAATGTTCCTAAGCTTTAGAGGAATCTCATTCGACTAGGTAAATTAGAGGCTAAGGGATGCTCTTTCAAAGCAAGTCGTGGGTCTTTGAAGGTCATTAAGGAGCATGCTGCTCATGAGAAAAATAATGAATGATAGAAACTTGTACATGCTACAAGTTGGTAATGTTTGCCTATGGCACAATGATGATGCTTGCAAGTCTCCCAAGAAGGTGCCATTTGATGAAGATAAGAGATTTGGCCTTGAGTGGGAGATTGTTGTGCCAAGTCCTAAATCTCATTGTGAAGGAAAAGAGTTTGATCATATCATTGCACATGTCATATCTTGAACTTTGGAGAAGGAGAATGTGAGTGCAATTGGTTATGAGAAATTAAGGTTTGGATTACTCCATGAAGTGATCAAGGGAGAAGATTTGGAGTGCCTTGGAAAAGGCAAAGGATGCCTTGAACAAGGAAAAAAGGTGCTCATGGAAAACCTTTGGTTCATGTCTTGAAAGAGGCAAGTGAAGAAAGCAGGATGCCTTGAACGAGGCACGAGATGAATGATGTCAGAGAATCAAACAATTGTGTAAGCCATTATTTTGATCATTTCCTAATGCATGAAAAAGAAAGTTGTTCAATATCTTTTAGAGGTGAAGTTGATAAAATTACATTTGTTTCACATTTGATAAAGACAAATTAACTATATGAGAACTTTTCATTCATTATTTCACGAAATTGTTGACTATTGCTTCACCAATTACAAATATGTCTTCAAGGCATGAGTTAATTATTTGTTTTTTGTTTTATGTAGGTTTATAATGTTTTGATTTTTGTTTTTTTACTAATAGTGCTTTTGATGACTATTTGGTATTCAAAGACAAGATTTAATTACGTTAACGAAACCTTCTAAATTTACTAATATTGGTATTGTTGATTAACTTTGTTACTTAATAAGAATGAGAAGAACAAGAAATCTCCTAAAAGATTTTTTTTGATGCTACTCAAAGTGTGAGTTACTAACAACTTATTTTTTTGTTTTTTATAGGAAAATTCCACGAGCCTTGAGTTTTTGACTTTTCCACATAGTAGACAAACTATAGCATATGTCATATGGAAAATAACTTTTTTCTCCCACTAGTGTTAGAATCGACTTTAATCAAACTTAACACCAACTAAACTTGAAACAAACAGTAACATAAACTTAAAATCCTAATACTATAACCATATCACCATGATAAACACAATCCGAGATTCACCAATAAAAACACAAAACTAGACATCAAATTAGATTTTCAATACAATTTTTGCTAAGTCAATGATTAAGAACCATATCGAATTAGAATTTCAACACATTTATCCAATCCTTCATTTGTTTTTAATAAAAACTGTAGCAATTAAAAAAAAACATATGTTGTTAACTTTGAGTTTTATATAAGTTATTTCCTTTTTAAGTTTTATGATTAAATTTTCGAAACACTCTTTTAACAAATCCTTATATCTAGTGACTCTAAGTCCTCCACAGTTGTCCACCTAAAGTATTATTTCCCATTAATACTTTTATGCTTCGATACTTTGAAATAGTATCATATGTCATCGTGATAGATAACGTTTTCTTATTAGTGTTGGAATCGACTTGAATCAAATTTTAATACCGACTAAACTTGAAAAAGACTCGAACATAAATATAAAATCACAATAATATGATAGTATTATCACGATAATTACAACATGAAAACTACCAACTAAAAATATCAAATTAGATTTTCAACACTTTTTACTTTGTCAACGATCAAAAATCATATCTAATTAGGTCTTCAACATGTTTAATCAGTCTTTCCAAGCCCTAACAAATTCCATTATAGACAACATATTCCGTTAACTTTGGATTTTATGATTATTTTTTATGCTCTCAAATGTTTAATTCACCATTTTGACATTTAATTCACCATTTAATTTATCAACGCTCTCAAATATTTAGGGAAAATTATAAACACAAGAACCAACACTTAATAAGGGTAGAAACATCAAAATGGTGAGTTAAACAGAAATTCAAACAACCATAAATGAAAGCATTAAGTGATAATAAAGCACAAAGAGTAATGAAACTTACATAAATAAAATGCTTGAATAAAAGACTTGATCCAAAATACAAAGCTTGAATGTAAATGAAAGCAATAGAGAAAGCTTGAAAATATACTAAAGCATAAATGAAAAGGAAAGCTAGTAAAGATTGATGTTCCCAGTTGAGGCAAGAGCTCTCAAAGTAGGCATAAGGGTTACACTAAGAAAAAAAAGGTAATTATAGGTTAGAAAAATAAGGAGAAGTAAGCCCTAAAATAGCCTACAAAATAAGGCTTACAAAGAAAAAAAATCGTGCAGTCTGCAATCTTCTTTCGGATGAATGGGGACAATATTCGACCAAACGTAACCTCATTTGACTGAACGGAGGTCCATTCGAGGCTTCCAACATGTTTGAGCATAAATATTTGGTCTTCAACACCCATTCGCCCGAATCATCACGTCATTCACCCGAGCCATATCTCATTCAACTGAATGGCTCATCATTCGACCTTTCCAGTGACTTTGAGCCAACTTTCTTGATTGTTGATCATCCATTTGGCCGAATGGATAGTAGCTTCGGTAGAATAGGCCTTATTTCATCATTTTGTAACTTCATTCAAGTGTCTAATGGCTTCCGCACTTTGTAACGCCTTTGGTAATGACTTAGAATGCTTGGAAAGGCTTCGATGCATTTGTCTATTCTTCATTAATAGTGTCTAAGCCTCGAACTCACGCCACTTGACCTCAAAATCTCTGAAAACACCTGAAATGACTTTAAAACACGTTGGAGACAAGAACAAGGTTAGATCATGTGTAATGTGTATAAATTTAATACAAAACCGGGAGACTTAATACTATAATGAGGCCGTAAACGTGCTCTAAAATGAGAACATCACTCACCCAATTCAATCAATTCCTCATCCAACAAATGTAACAGCTTCAAGCACAACATAAGTTGTTTGAATCCTAACTTGCTCAAATTGCCATCCAATAAATGTAACAACTTCAACCACAGCTCCCATTCCCTTCTATTCCCCAACCTAAACCATCCACTCCACCTCCAACACAAAACCTTAATTTCAACCCCAACCATCACACTTGTTAGGTGATCTTCCTTAGATTAGGGACTTCATACTCCAATCCTATTCTGACTAATGGAATGATTGGAGTGAAGGATCTGGTGAGGGACACGAACCTCAAGAGCTGAATGAGCATGTGGAGGAAGAAAACCTTGAGGGGTCAGAAGCAAGGAAGGATGATGCTAATGTTGAAGAGAAAGATACGAGGGTAGTAGAAGGAGAAGGATTAGTAAAGAAGAAGAAAGATGATGATGAGAGAAATAAGATGAAAGAAGGAGAGTTGAGCTTCAACATGCTCCATTAGCTAGAGCATATGAGGCAACTCGAGATGAAGATTTCATTCTTACAGGCCATGGAGCAAATGCCGCAATATGAAAAGCACTTATAAACTCTATTGAGGAACAAGAAGAAGATCGAAGGGGAAGTTGTTAGTTTTACCTAAGCAAGTGAGTGCTATCATCCATGGCACTTGGGCTAGAAAAAAGAAGGCTAAAGAGCCTTTTGTGTTTTCTATAACCCTTGGGAAACTTGATGCAAGGGGATAACTTACATACATTGGGGCTTCTATAAGCCTTATGCCAATGTCCATTGCCAAATAACTTTTCATTGAAGTCAAAACCATCTTAAAAAACTATCCAACTTGCTGACCGAAGCATGAAGGTGCCTTGTGCGGAGTTTGAGGACCTTCCAATCCAAATAAGGAATATTTTAGTCCCTTGTGATTTCGTTGTGCTTGATATGGCGGAAGATCCTCACACTCCTGTCATCTTGGCAAGAGATGCTTTGAAGACTTTGGGTGCTCTTATTGAATGCGAAGCTGAGATAATTATTTTTAGAGTAGCCCAAAAGAAGGTTGTCTTTGCCTTCTCCAAATCGTATCAAGAGCCCATGTTCGAGCAAGTTTTTTCTTATGAGGTTGTTGAGGAATGATGATGAGAAGATTGTAGAGAGTATTGTGCTTGATGATAGCAGTGTGGTTGCCTGCAAAGTGAATGATGATTGCGTTGAGACTAAAATAATGTTAAAAAGAACCGCCGAAAGAAAAGGGCTCGAAAAGATAAAAAAATTTTCTCGGCTATATATACTCCTAATTTCTGTACAAATCCTTATGCTAAGCCTTAGACATCATTTATTCTTTCCTTAAGTTTTCTATAATAATTTTAAGATGTCTTGTTCTCTTAAACCCTAGTTTAGTTTTTATTGCTTTCGATCTTTCCATTTCAATAGTTCTTATCATTTTCGATTGGATTTAAAGCATTGTATTGGATTCTCTTCATTTGATTGAAGTATTTACTTTGGTTTGTAAGCATCATTGCTCTTCTTGTTTTTAAGTTTTGTTATTGCTTTAATTGTTTTATTATTGCATTTATTATTGTTTCTGATTCTATTATTGCTTTATAGATCTGTTATTGTTTTTATTGCTTTCTTGTTATATTTATTATAGCTTTATTGTTGGTGACATTTATGTTTATCATGTTTGGTCGTATTGCTTCATTTATTACTATTACTTTATTTATTTTGGATATGTGTGAGTAGTTACTTTAGGGGTTTGATTAGTAAAACCCTAAGAAAAAACATGTTCTCCAATGCACATAATTAGAGAAAAGATAATAATACTTGGTCATTACATTCAATATGAATCTTGTCCAGCCATTCCTATGAAGACATAGGGCGATTATATGTCTTCCTCTCATTATCTTGAGTGTCTAGACTAGTTGTTGTTTGAATTTCTCTATTCTAGTTTATCTTATAAAAATCTTTCTTTTACTGCTAGACTACAATTGATAAACTCTGTCTAATTTAGCATAACCACATATTAGGCTCAAGTCATGATTCTTCCCTCATCTCTAATTAAGCAAATTAATTAATTATGTAGATCTTTTCTTTGGACAGGTTTTGTAGATTGCTTCAAGCCTAGCCCTACTCTCTTGGAGTTTATTTGTTCACCTTAGAAAATAGGAGGTCTTGGTATTAGGAATTTAAGGTTATGGAATATAGTTGTCATTAGAAAATTAGTGTGGCATCTAGTTGATGATAAACAATTTCTTAGGGTGAATGGGTTCACACTAATCATATTAGAAATGGAGCTTGCTCAGACACTAAACCTACTTACTCAACTAGTTGGACTCTAAAACATATTCTGCAAATAAAGGAGATTTGAATCAACTTAAGATGGAATACTGACACTTCATAAAACATTAAGGGAGTGTATCTTCAACTATTGAGTGATAAACAACCTATTAAGTGGGTCAGATGCGTTTGGAATAGATACTCTCCCCTAAAACTAGATAATGTGTTGGCTTGCCTTCCGCAACAGGCTCAAAATAAAGAACAAATTGTTTAAGTTTGGTATTCTAGTACCTGGTGAATGTATATTCTGTATAGATCATATGGAATCTAGTGAGCATTTTTATTTCAAGTGTTCTTTTAACTCTTAATGCTACTCTTCTATGATGGGATGGGTTGGGTTAAACATCTCTTAGAGCATTATCCATAGCTTTTCTCCAAAATTCACAACATTAGAGTGTCAATGATCAAAAAGAGAATGTGGTATGCTTGTCTAAACTCCCTTATCTACTAGATTTGGATTGCTAGAAAGCAAGTTGTGTCGAATGGCTCAATGCTTTCTCCTTAGAAGATTGTAGCTGATATTAAGCAGCGGGAAATATGCGAGGCAATACATTTGTGTAAAGTAGGTGTAGTATAAAGGATAAAAACTGGTTTGATAGTTTATACAGTTAGTTGAGCTGTTGGCTTTGTTTTTTGAGACTGGTATCTCGGTTTTGTTTACTTTGTAAGTTTTATTTTTTCCTTTTGGGCTTGTGTTTGGGTCCATCTAGCTGGTTTAAGGATATCCCTTTCAGGAATGTATACTGTTTTGGTTCTTTGGTAATAAATTTTTTCTTTATGAGAACCAAGGAAGAAGATATTGGTATGACTACATTGAAGACTCAATGTGATCATAATGAGTTTATATTGATGCCATACGGATTGAAAAATGCATATGCCATTAATATGCGCTTGATTAATCATGTCTTTAGTTCCTATTTAAATATATTTGATGTGATATTTATTGACAAAATCTTAAATGTATTTTAGAAACTTAGGCGAGCATAAAGAACTTTTTAGAGTTGTTTATTCGTTTGATTGTGAAGAAGAATAAATTTTATAAAAAAAAATTCTAAGTATTAGTTTTGGTTGGAGAATGTGTCATTTCTTAGGCACATTGTTTTTAAGGAGGCAATTAAAGTAAAGTTGTTTGTAATTGCTTGATTTTGAAAAATGATACAAATTTTAGGAGTTTCTTAATATGATTGCTTATGATTCAAGGAAAGATGGTGTGTTCTTAAGGGTTGTGATGCATTAAAAGAGATACTTTTGGGTAAAGAGTTTAATTCTTTGTATTGTCCTTCCTAGCGGAGACAATATATACAATGATTTGAAGAAAATGTCTTACTCATGAGAAGGTGAAAACTTAACATTGTAGTTCAATTGGATTCAATTGTGGAAATCAAATGACATTTTTATGGACTTTTTTTGTGGCTTACTTCAAAAAAAGTGGGAGTAACGCCTTGTCGGTTATAGTGCATTGATTAAATTACAACACATTTCATTCTGATGTTTGCAAGTGGTTGATGGAACAAATTGCTAAGGTCTACTCATTTAGATGTTCACAAGTGGGTGATGGAACAAATTATTAAAGTCTACATAAGGCATGTGGTTTGTTACATTGTGTACCTTAGAAAATACTTTCGAATTGTGATATTCGCTACCTTTATTACTTTTAGAAGTCATTAGAAAATCCTTGAAGTGATCTTGTAACAGCCCACAAGTTTAAGTTGCTTCCTTAAGTAAAGTTAAGCAAGTTATCATTAAACAATTTTAAAGTAATTACGGCCCGTTTGGTTAATGGTAATGAAGTAATGGAAATGAAATGTTGTAATGGCAATAGTAATGAAGGAATGGATATGAGAATTGGTAATGAAGATTCTTTTGTTTGGTGTGCATGACTAAAGAATGGTAATGGAAAATAATATTCCATTGATTGCATTTGGTTGTTAGTAATAAAAGTGATGACTCTTAGTTTCATTATTGTATATTTGTATCTAAAAGCATTATTGTATCTAAATTATTCTATCTAATGATTCTTTTTTTAATAATAATATTTTTTTGGATAATTACATACATTACCTTTTTTTTCTTCATCATTTTTTTTTCTTCAGCTCAAAACAACATTACCTTATTTTATTACCACCGTAATACTTCATTACCATTACAGCCTAATACCAGGTTGTTTGATGGTAATAAAAATGACCCTTTTTGGTAATTTCATTACCTTATTTTATTACCATCCATTACCATTGAAGGCATCCAAACAACTAAATTTTTTATTACTTAATTTTATTACTATTACCGCTCTCTAATATCATGTACCAAACGGGCCGTTAGTTCACAAGCTGCTACTTTAGTAATACATACCAAATACTCTCATTTGGAAACTAGACTTATATTACGATACGAAACCTTTGAACATCACGCCAAATTAATTTTCCAAAATATTGCTATAAAACTTCAATTTAAGAATCAAACATAGATTCAAAAATGTCGAATACAAATTGATAACTATACGTTAGAGCTACCATAAACCACATAATCACTTTGTAGAATCAATAAAATATAATAATGAAGAAATAACTGCGACACGTGTCACACTCTCATTAAAAAGTTTCTCCCCTATTACCTATCATTGACATGAAAATTTTTGATACTTGATTATATATTTAAGGAAATAATTAAGATTAAAATATGTAATATTTGTTGATTGGCTATAAATATATGTAATCTATTGATACACTATATTTCCTTATGTAAACCTATAACTTTTTTTGTCCCAAATCATAAAGAAAATTAAAACTTGCTTCATTAAACCGTTATCAAAACTGAAGTGATCCAACCAAAAAAAGATAAAACTAAAATATTAATTTTCTATTTTCATATACACAATCTTAAGTCTTAAGCTCAAAAATTATGGGGGAATTCCACATTAAATTGAGGTTTACCCAATTCATCCTCTGTGGCCTTTTTACCCAAAAAAACGTTTGGAAACATTGATTTAGTAATGTAACGATTATGATACGCGTATAGCCCTCTTTAGTAAATCCCATTGCATCAAAAGCTTATATTTCCCCGAAACATGAACCGTAATGTGTGATTTAGAAGAAAGATGAAAAAGTTAGGTTTTATTTTTTTGGGGAAATATAAGCTTCAAATACAATGAGATTTGGTAATATGGTTAATAGGCGTACAACAATCGTTATCCTTACTAAATTAAAGTTTCTAAACGTTTTTTTGAGTAAAAAGGTCACGGAGGATGAATTGGGTACACCTCAGGGTTACCTTGTGGATTTTAAAAAAACTTTGGTTACCATGTGGAAAATCCAATATTTTAGAGTTAGCACGTGGAATTTCCCAAAATTATATTATAGTAGTATGCTATATTCAATTTATATAGTTTGGAGGGTAATTCAAAACTAAGGAGGGAAAATTCTAAAATCTAAAACAAAAAACAGCATTTTCATTGGATAATTATATTATACATGGATTAACTAATTAATTGAAGCTAATGATTCATTACCAAAAATGGAATCTAACAAGACTTTACACATTCTGCAGGTTATGTATATAAATAGCTGCTGCTTCAACAAAGTAAAGCATCCAACCACAATCCTCTTGTTTTTGTACTGAATAGTAAACATTCCAAAAATCAACTATATCATTGTCTATTTACATGGCTTCAGGCAGTGAAGATGAAATCGAGGGGGCATGGTACTTTTCGATCAAGCTATTATGATCCACAATCTAATTCAGAATCAGAGGAAGAACCAGTAAACATGGAAAATCAGCAAGCAGAACAACAAAACAATCATCATAAGGCAAGGCTCAGCAGTGAGTTGAGGCATTTAATTTTTCAAGAGATGCTCTCATTGAGAACAATTGATTCACTACCTCATGAGACCTTCAAAAGGATTGCTCAAAAATATGGTTATCATCATAGAACCATAAGGGACTTATGGAAAAGGGCAATGCTAACAAAAGAAGTAAACAAGACATACATTGTGGATTCTAAGTATAAAAATTGTGGAAGGAAAAGAGTCATGGTACCTCCAAACATACTAGAGTCCAAACCAATGGGCAACCGTACGTGTATTAGAGATGTTGTAAGTTGTTTAGACTTAACACCATCGACGGTTTGGAGGTTGATAAAAAGAGGAGAAATAAAGGCACATTCAAATCCATTTCACCCGGCTTTAACTGATGCCAACAAAGTAAGAAGGGTGGAGTGAATATTGAGTCTTATCCAGGAGAATATCTTTCTCAGACATCCAATATACAAGGCAATGTTTGATTTCATTCACATAGATGAGAAATAGTTTTACCTAACCAAAAACGCAATGAGTTTAAGTTGCACACAAAGAGAAAATCCCTTATAGGGCAACAAAATCATCTAAGTTCATACCTAAGGCCATGTTCTTAAGGGCAGTAGCAAGGCCAAGATGGAGTCCACATGGGCAATGCACTTTTGATGGGAAAATAGGTATTTTTCCCTTCATTAACAGGGTGGCAGATTAAAGCCAATAGAATCATTTACTCAAGATGTGTATAGGAACATGCTCATAAAAAATCTCATTCCAGCCATACTAAGAAAATGGCCTAGTGAAGGGCCTTCAATCATTTTCATTCAACAAGATAACATAAGAGTTCATATTACAAATGATGATCCCATATGGCAACAACACAACAAGTAAGGTGGGTTAACCTTCATTCTTATACAACAACCCCCTAATAGTCCAGATTGTAACATTTTGGTTTTGGGATTTTTAAAAAGCATACAATCGTTAATGCATAAGAAAATGCCAAAAAAAATGCCAAAAAAAGCCCCTTGTTTCATCATAGAGGTAGTTAATCCTCTCAGAGTATATTTAATCATCACAGAAGCCATTGAGCATGATTAACAGACACTGAATTTAGAAGTTTGAGAAAAACTAACCAAGATTTTAAAGTCATTTTTTCATATTGTACAACTGAATGGTTCTCATTAAAAACATCATCACGGGGGCGCATATGACAAAAGAATACAACCACAATCATCTACTATCACAAACAAAAATGCAAACAAAGCAACACAATAAAAGAAATTAGCAAGACAGTGTAACAATCCAAATCCACAAAGCCAATCAACCATTAACAGTATCTAAAACATCAATATATCCCACTTCCAGAAAACAACAAACAATATCCAAATGTTTCCCACAATTCATATCAAATCCTAAAGCGATAAAATCAACTTTATCTCAGCCACGAAATAGGAATGCATAAACAGAAGTGTCTTACTTTCATCAAAAGCGTATTTTAGGGTTTTATTTGCCCTAGAAGCAATAACATCTTCAGGAGTATTAGGAACAACCAAATTTTGTTGGTCTTCATTAGTAATTGGAGGACTTAAAGGACTCATCTTAGTAGGAGAATCATACAACCATTTAACAATCTTCAAAGGGGGTTCTTTTTCAATCAGGGGTGAAGAAGGTGGAGAAGAACTTCATGATACAATAAAGTGGCGTCATTTTCAATAGACTTTTGATAGGCCTCAAGTTCTTTCTTTGACCACCTCAAAATCTCATTTGAATACTACTGTGGCTGGTTATGTAAAGAACACGAACATAAATCCCCATAATCACAAAGTCCATCATAAAGAAAAATAGGTATTGTTGAGGAACTTTTAGATCTGTTGCTTTCCATACTTTAAAACTCAAGCAAAGATTAATCTAGGGTTTTTTTATGTTTAATATAGAAAAATGAACTTTGAATTTTTAGAAATGAAAAGGCTTTAAGAACTCGTTAATCTAGGGTTTTTTCAAAAATGCACCAAAAATCACAAACTTGCCTCAAAATATAGAGAAATCAACGATCTATATTTTAGTTCAAAAAAATTGAACTAAACGTAAAAAGAATAAGATTTGAAGATGCCATGAAAATGGTTTTTTAGGAGAGAGAATGCGTACATAAAAGATTAGAGAGAACACGGTTTTTGAGAGGATAGTTATGATGAAATGCTTCACTCGAGGGTAATAAGTGTTACCCATAGAATATTCTGGGTAACAATTGTGACATGGGATGGTTTATAACGGTAAAAATGAGAAAAATGATGTCCAAAAATAAAAGTATTCTAAAGTGGACAAACATTTGAAACTAACCATTATAGTAAGGTGGACAAATATAAAAGAACGGAGGAGTACAAAGATTTAATGATTAAGTTTATATTTTACATGAATTATTATTATAAAGTAATATTAACATAATCATATCAGTGAATATTTATTGTATCCATTTTTTACACGGGAATCTACCTAGTAACTTAGCTAAGCACAAAGCTATAGCTGGGCTGACATCCTGAGCTTGATGATAAATTATTGCTGATGATCGTTTTCCAAGTTTGCTTCCCTCATTTAGAGAAGAGGTTCATTACACAAAATTGGAAAAAAGAACAATAAAAAATGCTTGGTACATACCAAAGTTTAGATAAGACATGCGACCACCTAGCATTGAAATGCATGCTCCTATTCATACCAAGACACCAATAACCATTTAGTAACAACTTAATTCCAACTTTTACTTAAATAAAGAACAACTATAGTTACTCCATCCAGATTGGACTTTACTTCATGACACAATTTTACTTTGTCACCACACTAAATATCAGCTCATTCCATATTATTTGAATATAAATTATACTTGACTTTAAGACATGTTTTATGTCCTTCCGTTAGAAGAGACAACAAACATCATCACAACAATTAAGCTGCACCATCATATCCTTATGATTACATATTTTATTTTGCTTCTATATATTGAATTCATGTTCATTGGAGTCGATTATTGTATCCTTACACACAGAGTCATTAACGAATTCCCACCGTATGCAAGGGAACCTCTTTGGCTTTACCTGTAACAAACTCAAAATTCATAATTTTAATCTTCCGACTAATTGTTTCGAATTTTCAATTCAAATTCCTAATTCTTTAGTTATTCATTTCAAACCATCTTTAATTCCTAAACCTTTTTCCGGTTTTGTAATTTCTTTCAAATATTAAACT
Organism: Amaranthus tricolor; assembly: GCF_026212465.1. Lineage (NCBI taxonomy): Eukaryota > Viridiplantae > Streptophyta > Magnoliopsida > Caryophyllales > Amaranthaceae > Amaranthus > Amaranthus tricolor. The sequence goes on from NC_080053.1 coordinate 15,125,731, forward strand.
TTAAAATATAATTTTTTAAAAAATTTTTTTATAAGCACTAAAATATTATTTTATATTTAGAAAAGTAAATTTTATTATTATATTTACGATTTTTTAAAATTTTACGTTTTAATTTTCCTTCCTTAAACTAACATTACTACTTTTTATTTTAACCTTATAACTTTGATTTAAATATTATATACCTAAAAATGAGCTACATTTTTATTATTAACTTGAAGTATAGTTTTAAGAAAAATTTTCTAAGCAAATTATCATATTTTCATGATCAACCTTACCCATTATTTTAAAGTATATTCGATTTTCTAAGTAAATTTTTGACTTAACCCATGATGTTCATTATTTACACAAGCTAACCTTCTTCTACACTTCAAGCTTTTATAAACCCACTTACACACTCCAACTCTTACAAGTTTACTTCAACACTCCAACTCTTACATATACACTTCTATACTCCAAATCACTTACACAAATTAACCTTTTTCCATACTCCTAACACTATTTCTTTCATACAACTTATTGATTAGAAGTTGCCAAAACCCATTAAAATACCCCTTTAGCCATTAAATAACTTATACCACCATCATCAAATCTTTCTAACACTCTTTCTTATATTTTCACTTTATGAAATTTTTACTACCTTAATACCTTTATTATTAGTAGAAGAAATTCAAGAAGATGAAACTTAGAATACTCTTTATGTAGCTTAAATTATCATCATTTTAGGGTGATTACTTTGGGTACTTAGAGAATCTTTATTTTTAGAGTTGGATACTTATTTTGGGAGCTTGAAAGTACTAGCATTTGGAGATTTTAGCTTGGAGCTTGGAGTATTTATTTTGGAGCACTACTCAGAGGATCATATTTTCTTATTTTCACAATTAGTACTTATTACTAATCCTTGGTGTTAGTACGATATAACTTCCTACCCTACTCTTTATGTGGAATTTTACATTATATTCACTTTATAATATGCAAAGTATGAAATATGTTAAGTATGTTTAAATAGGAATTTAGTTTAATGAAATTATGATTAAAATTATATTAAGTATGTTTATGCTAAAACTATTTTTAGTATGTTAATTTAGTAATCTTTGAACAAGTTTAGTGAGTTGGATAAAAAATTGAATTTTAGTGATAATAAGTATGATTTATGTTATAAACTAATGCAAGTATGTTCATGAGTTATATTTAAGAATTTTACATTAGGAATGTTATTATCTTTAAGATTTTTTTCTGTTTAGAATTTTTATTAATATGTTTATGTTAGCCTTAAAACTAGTTTATAAGGTAGTAAGTTATTTTATGAACGTATTTTTATTAAGCATGGTTATACTAAGAATGTTGTTACTGTACTTTATTTTAATATTAAAGTTTATCCATAAAGTTACAGTAAATTTCTAAATTATTGTGTAATGTTTCTATTTTGTTATTGGTTATGTTAATCATTTAAATCTAGGATTTACTATAATAAATTAAATTAAGTTTTTGATTGTGTGAAAAAGGCCACAAAATACTCATAGGCCACTATCATATTAAAAAGAAAAAAAGAGTTTGATTTACTATTTTAAATTATTACAAGCTATTTTTGTGAGAATAATAAAATAACAATCTAAAAAGATATTTTTGAGAAATTTTTTAAGTTATTAAATATTGAAGTGTTTTCTTGAATATATGAGATTTCATAACAAAAATGAATTTTTGTAACATTTATTTACTATTTAATACAAAATATTTTATTTGCCAACTGTTTGATCAAAATTTATATAAAAAGATGTAAAAGTATTTTTACTAAAGGCTTTCCTCTTAAACTATATGTGAAATATTGATTTTTGTGAAATTATAAGTTTTATAACAAGAATGTTGATTTTTGCCAACCTGATAAGTTTACATGTTTTTCTAAACATGAAAAAATTATTTTTGGTGAACTTGTTGTATTTTGGAAACTTATCAAAAGGATGTAGTTCTAACTTGAATTTTAATTAGAATATTTGATTTTGTGAAGAAAATAAAGTTATATTTGTTTTAAAGTTGGAAATATTGATTTTGGGAACTTATTTCAAGAGAAATAGATTTTAATAGCTACTTGTGGAAAATACTAATTTGGAGACTATTAATAGAATATTAAGTTATTAGTGGGAATTTAGTAAAATAAAGTTATAAATAAAATTTAATGTGTAAAAATTAAGTAATGAACGTATAAAGACATAAAGGTAAATTGAACATTATGATTAAGAATTATACTCCCTCCTATTCACCTTAAGAGTCTCATTTGACTTTTCACGGATTTTGAGGAGAGTCAAAAGTGGGACCCTAAGGGTAGGAAAGAGAGTGGTATTATGGGTTTTTAATGTAAGGGGGGAAAATTAGTAAGGGTATTGAAGGGTATAATTGAAAATAGGATAAAGCTACTAAGGGCATATAAGTCAAAAACCCATACCAAAAATAGAAATGGATGATTAAGGTGACTTGACCATAAAAGAAAATGGGATACATAAGCTGAATAGGAAGGAGTATTAAATAAAGGAAGTTACCACCTAGGTTGGTCAAAGTCAAATTCAAAGTCAACTTGTAGTAACAAAAATGTGATGTACTTGTGTGAATGAGTATTGATTGAATGACCCTGATAGTAAGGTAATGTCGAACCATCGAACGACATCTAAAATCCCGGCGTTCGTGTTGGCCAGCACATAAAATGCAATGCGTGATAGAGAGTTAGCTACCTATCTTGTAGAGCTCTAGCATAATTGTATTGGAGGGGTGACGACTCCCACCACAGTTAGGGTTTAGGACTACGGTCCTTACCTAACAAGACCTTACATATATCAGGTGTCATATTTTTGTGCTTGTTGATCAATGATAATCTTGATTAGTGTTGATGCTATGATGCATTAGTGATAGCAGCAGATAGGCTTTTTTAAATGTTGTGGTTTAAACCGTAGCACAAAAACACACTATATGATGCAGTTCTGGGGGAACCGCAACATATAATGTGTTTTTTTTTTAAATTCAAAAAACACACTATATGCTGCAGTTTTCCTAGAACCGCAACATACAGTGATTATGTTTTTTAGTTTTTTTCGTTTTATTTATAATTCAATGCTAATTCATTTCTAGTGTACTCAGTTGCAATCAACAAATAATCACCATATTTTCATCACTAATATACACTCGATCATTAAAATAAACAAATATATAGATAATATATATCAAAAATAATACATATATATTTATATATTATTAATACACGTTTTTAAGGGATATGTGACCCCCCCTTTTTCTCCTTTATTTAAGGGATGCCATCCTATTTGTTTTGGGTTTCCATAGAACCCTAATCCCCCTTTCTCCTTTGATTCGCCGTTTATGGGGTTTGGTCTCTCTCTCTCTTTGTTCATCTCTATATATACATATATATATATATATGTGTGTGTGTGTGTGTGTGTGTGTGTGTGTGTGTGTGTGTGTGTGTGTAGAGATGAACAAAGAGAGAGAGAGAGAGACCAAACCCCATAAACGGCGAATCAAAGGAGAAAGGGGGATTAAGGTTCTGTGGAAACCCAAAGCAAATGGGATGGCATCCCTTAAATAAAGGAGAAAAAGGGGGGGTCACGTATCCCTTAAAAATGTGTCTTATGACCCTCCTCCTTGCGGTACTGCTTTATCTGTTTTCAGAGGTGATTGGATCTTATGACCCTAATGACTTTCTGACTCATGATAAACCAATGAAAAATATTATTAAAACCGCAAGTGGGGAGGAAATTAAAGTGGAAGGAGCCGGGACCATCTCACTCGCAAAAAAACTCACTTAAAAGAATTGTTTGTTTGTTCCCGATCTTTCTCATAAATTATTGTCTGTCAGTCAACTCACGAGGGATCTGAATTGTGTTGTTCTCATGAAACCTGGTTGTTGTATTGTGCAGGATGCTCAGACAGGAGAAACTATTGGGCACGGTATTGAGAGAGGTGGACTGTACTACTTGGAGGAGGAGGTTCAAAAGGCAAAGTAGTTCTTGTTCACGGGTCAAAAGAAAGACAATCATGGACTTGGCATCGTCGACGCGAACATCCGTCAGTAGGGTATTTAGAGAAACGTTTTCCTAATTTAGCAAGAAATAAATTCAGATTTAAGTGTGAAACTTGTATTCTTGCAAAAAGCCATAAAAACTCGTACCCTAGTAGTATGAATAAAACCAATGTTCCCTTTTTGCTTATTCATTCGGATGTTTGGGGTCCTGCTCCTGTAGTAAGAATGCATGGTTATTTGTATTATGTTATGTTTATTGATGACTATACCGTATGAGTTGGATTTACTTTCTTAAACATAAATCTGAGGTGTTTAAGGTGTTTATTGATTTCGATAACATGATTTGTACCCAACTCAAAGCACAGCCCCGTATTTTTAGAACTAATAATGGTAGAGAATATGTTAATTCTGACATGCATCAATTTCTCACCACAAAGGGCATAATTCATCAAACCTCTTGTCCTAATACACCCCAACAAAATGGAGTAGCAGAAGGGAAAAACAGAACTTTACTAGAAATGACTCGTGCTATCATGCTCGAGTCCCGTGTTCCCACTTATCTTTGGCCCGAGGCAGTTGCCACAACAAACTATCTCACCAACCATCTTCCCACTAAAAGCCTTAACTATTGTACACCACTAGATACTCTAAAAAATCACAACTTGTTACCTTTTGTGCATTCTTTATCCCCAAAAATTTTTGGTTGCATAGTCTTTGTTCATTATCCCAAAAGAATGCAAAATAAGTTGGAACCCAGAGCAGTTAAGTGTGTCTTTGTGGGGTATGGAAGGAATCAAACGGGGTACAGATGTTATGATACTCAGGCTCGAAGGGTATATACTACTATGGATTGTGAGTTCATTGAGAATGACTTCTACTACCACCATCCTCGATGTCAGGGGGAGAAGAAAGATGACGATCTCAGATGGCTAAATAATCTAGTCTTGTCTAACTTAGACCAAAAAGAACAAGTAGGCAATGCTGCAGAACCACCTCATCTAGCTGTTCAGTTCCCATCTTTACCAATCCTATCTGATCATTAGGTGAGAAATTTGGAAAGTGAACTTGAAATTGTTGATAATAATAATGTTGATTCTTTAACTGAGAATGAAGCTGCAGAGGACAGTATAAAAACAGATAATCATGAATGTCAAGATAATGAGGAAGCATCATATACACTACCACCTCGAACCACACGAGGTATCCCTCCGAAGAGGTATGATCTAGATTACGAGGCTAGACGATCGAGATATCCTGTGGAAACATCAGATGAAGGAAATATGTAACAGAGTGTCTTGGCGTTCAATGCAGCATTGTATGGCACCAAACTCCCAGATACTGTCGAAAAGGATCTAGCAACTGATCATTGGCGAAAGGCAATGGAAGAAGAAATGAGTGCCCGCAAGAAGAATGGCACGTGGGAAAAATGTGGTTTACCAAGTACAAAAAGGGTCGTTGGGTGCAAATATGTGTTCACAATCAAATACAAGGCAGATGGCACAATCGAAAGGTACAAAGCTCGTCTTGTGGCAAAGGGGTACACCCAAACTTACAGGGTTGACTATTCAGAGACTTTCTCTCCCATAGCGAAACTCAATACAATCCGAGTTTTGTTCAGTATAGCAGCAAATATGGACCTGGCCTCTCTATCAGTTTGATGTGAAGAATGCCTTTCTTCATGGAGAGTTACAAGAAGAGGTTTACATGGAAGCACCACTAGGGTTTACTTCAGAGTTCTCTAGAAAACGAAGGAAGTAGACTAAAGAAGGTGTTGTATGGTTTGAAACAGTCTCCTAGGGCATGGTTTGGAAAGTTTACATTTGCTATGAGAAGATTTGGCTACAAACAAAGCAACTCCGATCATACTTTGTTCCTTAAAAGAAGAGGAAGGAAAATAACATGTCTTATAATTTATGTTGATGACATGGTTATTACCGGAGATGACAAAGGAGAAATAGAGAACCTCAAAAACAAACTATTCCAGGAGTTTGAAGTGAAAGATCTTGAAAGACTTAAATATTTCTTTGGTATTGAAGTTCTTAGATCAAACAGAGGAATCTTCATATCCCAAAAGAAATATGTTCTGGACTTGCTAACTGAAACAGGAATGTTGGATTGTATACCGGTCGAGACACCAATGATTATAAATCACGGATTACAGATGCTCAAATGAAGGGAACTAGCAGACCGTATGCAGTACTGGCGATCGATAAGGAAGTTGATTTACTTAGCTCATACGAGACCTGACATCGCATATGTAGTAGGAGTTGTCAGTCGATTTATGCACAAACCACAGGCTCAGCACATGGAAGCAGTGTTTCGTATCTTGAGATATCTTAAAGGATCCCTTGGAAAACGAGTCTTATACCGAAAGAATGGTCACCTAAATCTCATTGCCTACACAAATGCGGACTGCGCAGGTGATAGAGATGACAGAAAGTCAACTTCAGGATACTTTACTCTTGTAGGAGATAACTTAGTAACATGGAAAAGCAAGAAACAAAAAGTCGTCGCTTTATCTAGTGCAAAAGCAAAGTTCAGAGGAGTTGCAAAGGGAATCACTGAGATCCTATTGTTTATAAAGTTCTTAACAGAACTTGGATTTACTCCAAAAAGGAGTTGTGAACTATATTGTGATAATCAAGCTGCCATCAATATTTCTGAGAATCCGGTCCAGCATTATCGGACGAAACATATCAAAATTGAAAGACATTTAATAAAAGAAAAATTGGAAGCGAATGTGATTAAGCTCCCTCATGTAAAGTCTAAAGACCAGCTGGCAAATATCCTCACAAAGACAGTAGGGACGCAATTCTGTGAAAAAGCTTTGTGTAAGTTGGGTGTCGGTGACCCTACGACCCAAAATGAGGGGGAGAATATGGAAATTAGAATATTTAGTTCAAATATGGAAACTAAAATATTCAGAATATTTGTAATTAGAGAAACTTACATATTGTGTAATCTTTTATTTTAAGTAAGTAGCTTGATCTATATATACATTATTCATGATTATTTGTAATGAAGCAAGTAAAAGATTGAAACCCAGAAACCTTGTTTTACTCGAAATTAGAAAGAGAAAGCAATAGATAATGTAAGTGGACAATAACTCAGGAAAGAGAAATTAGCAGATAACATAAGTGGACAATCTGCAAATCAAACCCTAATCCCAACGAATACAAAATCAAACGGTTTTGCTAAATGCACGATTTTTCTAAAGCATATCAAAATCAATAAATCTGCAAAATATAAATCAAAAGCCCAAAAAAGTAGTTGAATAGCTAAGTGATAGATGGAAGGACTGGAACTCTTACCAAAGGTGAGAATGGCACCGGGTGATAGACACTAGTTGAAAAAACCTCGTTTGCTGCGGTTTTGGCCCCCAGCAATAATGATAGCAGCAAATGTCCTACTTTAAATGCTGCGGTTAAAAACCGAAGCAAAAAAGAGCATTATTTGCTGCGATCAAAACAAAACCGCAGCAAATAAGGAGGAGTATTTGCTGCGGTCAGAGGCAAAATCGCAGCAAATACTCCTCCTTATTTGCTGCGGTTTTGCCTCTGCCCGCAGCAAATACTTGCTATTTTTTTTCTTTTTTCGTTTTATCCTAATAATAATCCAATAATAATACAATGTAATAACAATGATTAATCCAATGATAATAACAAATAATCAACAATAATCTCTTTTTAAAAATAAACTCTCGCTCGTATATATAATATAATATTATGTACGTACATATATATATATATATATATATATATATATATATATATATATATATATATATATATATATATATATATATATATATATATATATATATATATATATATATATATATATATATATATATATATATATATATATATATATATATATATATATATATATATATATATATATATATATATATATATAATATACATTAAAGTCCTAAAAAATAATATACACTAATTACAATTTATCAAGGACAAAAATTAGCAAGATACGCAGCAATCTTGTCTTTTAATTCGCGCATCTCTCCACTTCTCAAAGGGCGTGTTTCCCTAGGAATGTCGTTTAAAACCTATAATATAATATAAAAATAAAACATTAATATATAAACATTATATTTTACCAATAATTATTTAAGAACGTAACAAATACTTACGACATCTATATTTTCAACTCCAAACTCCTTCACGGATTTTATAATATCGTCCATGTACTTCAGCGCGTAGTAACCGCATTCAACGGAAGAAGAAGGTTGTTGAAAGCACTAAGAGAAAATAGATGTTAGTGTCAAAACGGTTAAAAACGCATAAAATCGCAACTTAACATGTAATTTCTAGCATATGACTATGATTTTCAATTCTAACCACTTCAACACAATAATATATACCAAATAGTGTTGTGTGCCAAGTTTCGTGCATAACAAACCAAGTTTGAGCTACTTTACGTGCGAAATTGACAAAAACGCTTAAAAACGCATAAAATCACAACTTAACACTTAATTTCTAGCATATGACTATGATTTTCAATTCTATCCTTTTCAACACAATAATATATACCAAAGAGTGTTGTGTGCCAAGTTCCGTGCAAATCTGATACAAATGTGGTTGTATGAAATGAAGATACCAAAGGAGCCCACACAAGGCTGCATACAGACCTCACGACACAGTAGCAAACTAGTGACCAGACCACCTTGCACGACACGTGGAGACCAAACCTATGCATTCAGGACCTAGGCTAAAGTGGAAATGGAATCTTGGTACTTGGATCTAGCTATCAAGGTCCTAAAACCATTCTAATAATCCCCGTGGACTCCTAGAAGCTGAGCTGAATGAGGGCTGCTCGACAGTTTGCTAGATCAGAATTGTCTAAGTGTTTGTGGTTGTTTCGTGTTCTTTTCATGATCATTTGTAGTTTTTGTCTGTGTCATTAATAAAAGCTTCCGCACAACATTAATCCTTGCATAACCAATGCCTTAATCAGCCCCGGTTTTGGTTTCGCATCAAAACCAAGTTTGAGCTACTTTATGCGCAAAAGTGTCAAAAACGATTAAAAATGCATAAAATCGCAACTTAACACGTAATTTCTAGCATATGACTACGATTTTCAATTCAAACCACTTCAACGCAATAATATATACCAAATAGTGTTGTGTGCCAAGTTTCGTGCAAAACAAACCAAGTTTGAGCTACTTTACGCGCGCAAGTGCCAAAAAAGCTTTAAAACGCATAAAATCGCAACTTAACACGTAATTTCTAGCATATGACTATGATGTTCAACCGCAATACTACAAAATTCTAATACTCCATCAATAAATTCCGACGATTCAATGCTTCCATACATCCAAGAACAATCTTTTGTCATCCTAATTAGTGCGATTAATTAATTTAAAACAAAATTAATACACAACTTTTAAACATATATACTTATTTATAACAAACATATTTAACCCTAAAAAAATATACTCTTATTTATACCAAATCTATTTAACCCTAAATATTCATACTTCATATACATACCAAGTCCAATAATCTCTTCCTTATTGTCAAACTATCACTTAAATAAAACAATGATTTTCGTGAGACTCTCCTAATCCATTTAAGAAACAATAATTATTCAATACATTCACCAATATCAACAATTCTCAAAGACATTTACCCTATCTCTTGGATTTGTATCCACCAAAATCATCATGATAACTTTACGCATACTAGCTCTATTTAATTCCTCCCTGGCCATCAAATTAACAAGCATAAACTATTAAACTAAACAAAAAGACTACTGCCAATTAACTCATAAACTATTAAATTAAACTAAACCAATATTTTTCCTATTAGCAATATTCAAAAAGACTACTGCCACATCCAAGAATACTAAACTAAACAAAACCAAGTCATTAGAATAATCTACTACTAAAATTGTAATCCACACTTAAATCCTCATTATCACATAACTCACTAGTAACACATTTTTCATAAGTTTATCAATTAAGAACTCGTCAAATTAACTCATATAAATTTTCATGATTCATCAACATTTAGGATTTAGCACATGATAATAAGAATATGCAAATGGATATATGTCAATGAAATTAATTTTATATAAACAAGAGCATAAAGAGTAAGGAAAAGCAAAAAGGAATCAAGAAGGATTTACCTTTTGTTTGACAGCAGCAAGAAACGAACACAGTACAAACGAACACAGTACAAGCAAAAGCAAAATTGCAAATAACAATTCAAACAAAAATTCACTACATTACTAAATTACATATTAAACAATAAAGATATGAACTTGCAAATTAGTAAAATAAATATAATTACATTGATTTCGTAGATTATGTTATCTACAACGAAAAACAGAGAAACAAAATTAGTATATATACAAACGGTTGCCATAATTTTCGAGTTTTTTCATGAATATCTTGCAAAACATAAATGCTTAACAAATTAAAAGGAGAAAAAATACCTTAATGTCATGGGTTTGAGGATGAACAAGACCCAAGTATTAAATTTTGTGGGTTATGAACCAAGAAGATGAAGAACTGTTAAGAAACTATTAACACACAGAACAATGAAGAAGAGTTTGCTGATAAGATGAAGAACTTTGAAGATGAAGATGAAGAAGAGCAACGAAGCAGATGAAGATGAAGATGAAGATGAAGCGTTTTTTCAATGGGTTTGAGAGAACGAAGCAAAGTGTATAGTGTACGTTGTAGAAGAGTTTTGTAAAAAAGAAATGGCGGGTTCGTTTTTATGCTACTGTATATGCTATGTGTAAATTTTATTTCCAAAGGCTATTTGCTGCGGTCTAGGGCATCAACCGCAGCAATTAATGCTCCTCATGTGTATTTTCATTTTGCTGTAACGTTATTTGCTGCGGGCCCCCTTGATAACCGCAGCAATTAAGCTATTGTGTAAGGGTTATTTGCTGCGGTCCCTAGCAAAACCGCAGCAATTAATTGTTTTTTTTTTTTCAATTCTTTTTCCTATTTATTGCTGCGAATATACAAAAACCGCAGCAAATGATAAGCAGCAAATACATTTTTTTCCACTAGTGAGATAATGGCGAGAATGACTAAGCGCACTATTTCATCTATACCTGAGTTAAAGAATGTCAAGAATGGCGAGAATGGCACCTGCTGATATTGAATGGCGAGCATGGCGAGAATGGCGAGAATGGTCAAGAAGAAATGGGAATATGAGAATGGCTAGAAGAAGATAAAAAGAAAAGGCACTTGCTGACATGTACAAAATACTGTTCATCATGAACAGTATTCCTTGCTTACCAATGTTTTATATTTCGAGGATATATAGAGGATTTGCCAAAACTCACTTTATTATCCATTGTAACTTTTTTGTTTTCACTCTATTTTCGCAGCATTGAATGATAGTTAAGCATAATAATTAAGTGATGGAATTAATCTGGGTGTTGTGGGTTGTTTCCCGTTAATAATGGGAATGACTTGATAGTATTTGGTGGAAACTTAAATTTTTTAAAGTTCCCTCACAACATTGATAATCAAAATTTCAAATTTCCCACGTGCATCCTTTTCATCTTCTCTATATATACAAATTACTATTTCAACCCAGAAGCAGATCTTTAAAGTTTGATCCATAGAGATTTCATGTTTTTTAAATTTCAACCCCAAAAACGAATAGAGGTGGGTGATCACTAGTAATTATTTTTTTCGAAAGTAAATAAGCGTGCAACAACTAAAATCCAATTATCAACTTATTCCGATATTTCCATGATCAATAGAACTTCGTAACTTGATTCCTATTTCGAATTATAAAGCCTTTAACCTGATTTGTTTCGGAAAAATCTAACTAATTATAGACTAATGACAACCCAACTCCAATTGACATTCAACTTGAACTTCAACTAATAACGAACCAGTGCAAACCCGATAATGTATATAATCATTGTTAAATCAACCCATAACTAACTGATCTGATCCAATTATGACCCACCGTGGTATACAACCAAACACTTAACCGCTTTAAAATTTGATCGAACTGAATGGCACCCGTCTGAAACCGACTTGATGACCCAAATGAACACCTATGGCCATTGCATTCATTTCCAGTTTCTAAAAATCTTCCTTGTCGAAAGAAGCTATGGATTTAGAATGTTTTTATTATTGGAGTAGTGGTTGTTACCTTAAAGTCTTCAACTTTTATAACCGTCCATACTTAATATTCTGCTTTGATGAATATTTTCATTTCGTTTTTCCGATAAGTGTAGATTTTCCATCAAATATTAGAGATCTTGAGTAGAATAAACTTCCATTTTCTCGTAAATATTCATTGTCTTTAAATACCAAGAATCAAATAGAAATAATAAAAGAGAGAAAAAGGCAATTTTACATGCAAAACCTTTTAACCTAATTAGAAGAAAAATCACGATTTCTAAGAATTTTAAATTTTCACTATGATTTAGGCAATAATAGTAATTACATAAATCACTTCTCAGACACTCCAAGTCGATTTGTTGCATATGAATTTGCCCTAAGGATTAAAACAATTTTGTTGCATATGAATTCACTTTTCATTGGCAATAGCAATATTTGTTTTTCTAAACTTTTACCCTTAAAAAACCAATTTTTCTTTCTTTGTTGCTTCCTTATTTTATACCCAAAAATAACTTTAATAACTTCCTACTTTCTCGCAAACATGGTTATACGTACACAGAATGTGATAGTTTAGATTTAGCTTAGTTGTGAAAGAGGTTGAGGTGGATTACAATTACCACATTTAGAGGAGTTAATTGAGGATTTGTTTTCATTCATACCTTTTGCTAATTCAATTATATTTTCCCTTTGAAAAACTATTTCCTTTATTTCTGATCAATTTCAATTTAAAAACTACTAAGAGATTTGCAAACCATGAGATTTATCTCACATGCACCTCATACGTCTAAAGTCATACAAGCAACTAAAGAAATATTAAATATAAGCTAAAATTACTTAACTACCCAAACTTCAAGCTTGCTAATTTTCCTGTATTCTACCATTTATATTTCTTCTCTTGTATACTTAATTGAACGTCCTCATTTTTGAATAATCACATCTATTCTGTGAGGCATAAATATTCTTGATTCTTTTACTTCCAATTTTGGAACCCCTACAAGAACCTACTTCCAATTTTGATTATATTTTCTCTAATTATCATCAAAACATAATAGGGTCAACATGGCCACATGTGTAATAATTATCCAACGGTGGATAAAACATCAAATGCACAGTTAACCAGCTGGAAATATTGGTTGTTTTGGTTGGCTTTAAGTTAGCTGAAAAAGCTAGCTATTTGTTAAGATGTTTTGTAAATTTAAGTATTAACTGTTAGCTGTTTATTAGCGAAAAAGTGGGCCAACCAAAAAAGCTAGCTGGAACAGCTTTTTTATTTTGGCTTAAAACTTTTCAACTGCTTACCAAACACGTTTTTTGGTTGTTTGACCAATAAACAAGCCAAAAGCCAAAACCAACCAAAAAGCTAAGAACCAAACACCCCAATGTGTATATGGGCCTGCAAGATAATAAGCTTCAAAACAACAAATCATCATTTCAAAGTCAAGCAATTACTATATCACCAATATTCCCCAGCCAAGACAACGGTAACACAATTTACAACCCTGTGGTTTAGCCGAAACAGGAAAAGATGGGTGCACAAATTTCCTCCTAGTCTTTCAAGTTTCTGATCAAATTCAGGCATGATATCAATATCCTGTGGGGTATCATTGGCCTAAACTATCACCAAAAGAGAAAACTATCACAATATGATACACTGTATTTGGAATGAACACATTCCTCTTTTAAAGGATGAGCATTATCGGGTTGACTGCTTACCCTTTGAAGAAGCTGCAGCGCTTGAGGGATTTGCTTGAACTTTCGTAGTTTCCTCAATAGAATTGGCAGTTTCATGCTCCCCCTTCATAAAGAATTTCACTTTCACATTCTTTTTCTCCGAAATGAGTTGCTTCCGCTTCTGCTTCGAAGCCAACTTAACACCCGTTGAAGATGGACAAGAATTCTTGTGTTTAGGAGCTGTTTTTCGGGGAAGTGATGTAATGGGATTGTGGTTATCGGTTGAGGCAATAACTTTACCTTTCTGAGAAGGGATTCGATCAGGAATTGTCATAACATCATCCACCACATTTTGACCCTGAAGACGAGACAAAAAAAGTCATAATTTAGGTCACATACAATTACTAATTAAGACTAAATCAATTCGTGAACCTTTTCCATTGATCCATCTAACATACTCTTTATCACACAACATGCTTTGCCCATGAAATGAAGCTAAAGATAGTACAGATAAGAGTCTACGGAATAGAAGATAAGTATCAAGCATTCAAGAGGCATGTGATCTGTCTCAAGAAAGCTAACAAATAATACCGAATGACATATGCCCTTTTCTAACCAACTTCTCCTAGAAGCCTCTCTTAAATCCAATTCTACAAATTCCCTAGAACCAACTACCTAATACTTCTACAAGCAGCTTCTAATCGACTTATACGGATGTTCACATTGTAACCCTTTGTTAAATATATGTATGTATTAAACTTGAAAAGATAATACAAGCAACATATATGAAGATGTACCAAAAGCAACCTGTTACAAATACTAAGATGTAAAACTTACAAAGAAGGAAACTAAACTTGCACTTAAACAAACACAATATTGAAGATCTTTAGACTAAAAAATCTTGGGAAACTTGATACCAAACCAAGACACTTCAGAGGTTTTCCTAAAACGTTATTCTTAGGCATAAAGCTTGGAATACACTTTTGAGATGCAATGGTTTGCACCTTAACCTAAGTCCTATATGCAAGGCAATGTGAAGAACAAAAGATTAAAAAAGGAGAAAACTCATAATATTAATGATAGTTTGCAAGATTCTTTCACTAATGAGCATGTAGAGAGAATATGGGGAGGAAGGAGAATAGATTAAAAAAAAAAAAAAAAAACCTACCTTCTTTAATGCAACCACCCTTATTTATAAGGGTGTCAAGCATCCTTTAATGACTTACACTTGTCATAAAACTGATATATATTCAGTTTTACTTGCATTGCAACTACCAAAACTTCATGGTAACCAACAAAACTGCAT
This sequence comes from Amaranthus tricolor, assembly GCF_026212465.1. NCBI lineage: Eukaryota > Viridiplantae > Streptophyta > Magnoliopsida > Caryophyllales > Amaranthaceae > Amaranthus > Amaranthus tricolor. The sequence goes on from NC_080053.1 coordinate 15,140,851, forward strand.
GGCAACCAATAAAAACCAACACAGCCTTCGAACATTACAATCTAGAGGGAAAGGCAGAGTCGGCTTTCCCGTGGACCAACTTAAAGCCGAGTTGACATTAAGTTTTGTACAAATGTTGTATTCCAGAGGAAAAGGCCGATTCGACTTTTTCTTGGATGCCTTTGAATAACTTTTGACACTTATATTGTCGCACTACTTCCATAGCACTTTGGTATTAACTCATACACTTAATATACTTTAAATTTCCAACACCCTCCAATGAGACTAGTATGTATAACTGAGTCATTGTGTTTATAAAAAAACAAGTCAACTTAAAAATTGATAAATTAAATAAGTGAATATGGACGCAAATATTCAGGCTTGCTCATGAATAGTGGTGTTCATTCGGGTTATCGGATTGGTTACGGATGTGTGTCATACATTTGGTAGGATTTCGAAGCAATTAATTTTTGGATACGTAGCGCACTGAGTAACGTTTGAGTTGGATCAATGGACGGTTTAAAATCAGTTATACGAGTTATCGAGATTGCACCGGTTGGTACCAATTAAAGTTCGAGTCGAGTGTCAATCGAACTTGGTTTGGTTTTTCCAAACATATATCGTGTTCGGGGCTTATATTCTGTGAAGGAGTCGGTTACGAACTACTATCGATAAGGTTAATATCGTTCTTAGTTGATGGTTTTGTCGAATTCGTTAGATCAAATTCTTTCAATCGCTGCACACTTACACTGCAAATCAGTTGGTGGTTTTATCGGATTCGTTAGATCAAATTCTTTCAATCGTTTTAGTTGGGGACATAACTGTTAGTTTGTTACTATAACCTTAATTAAGTTAAACTCTGAGACTATACATTAATCTATTAGATACTTAATCGATCATATTTTAACATCTAAATTTGAAGTCGTCCATTATGGTGAATGATATTATTTAAACTACTAATTAGGAAATAACCTTATAATAGATTTACAGTTGCTATTTCTTATTGTGTTAGTAATATTAATAATAATGTCATTTATATTACACTGTTATACGTTGAACTACCTATTATGCATTTCAAACAAACTAAAAGTTAACATTGATAATGTTTCGAATTCAATTATCCTACTTTCGATTTATCATTCGGTTAAATTTCGATTTTAGTTTGGGTTCCGCTTCAGGTCACATTTGAGCAACTCTACTTATGAACAGTTGTTCATATGCTTGTTTTAGGATAAATATAACTAGATTAAACTTTCACCAATGCTCAATAAGAAGCTCAATAATCACCCAATCATCTAATACACATCCTAATTATCAGCATCTTGGTTATGCAACATAACTTTGGGTAGAAAGAATTCATCTTTGGAAGCAACAAATTCTAATATAAAGTCTCAAGAAGCAAGCTAAAGCTGAATCAAACAATTGGAAGCTTAAGTAGTCAAGTAGTTCTAATCAAGCTTAGCACTAACTTATAAAATTCAACTAGACTCTTGTTCACAACCTCAGCTATACATGACTATTTTGACAGATCATTGTTGCAAATTCAAAAGAGTTAAAAAAAAAAAAAAAAAAAAAAAAAAAAAAAAAAAAAAAAGCTTAAAAATCATCCATACAAATCTACTATCATGCAATTCTAAGATGTTTTATCTGCAGAACAGAGATACATGATGTGCATATATAATAACTTAACAAGGGACAAAAGCGATGCATAAAGCTTACCCGACTTATTTCAGCTATTGCTCTTCTTTTCTTTGCTCTGCTGATTGCTTTTGTTAATTTATGGTGATCCATGATTACTTCAGGCCATAGTTCAGCAAGCTGTTTACGCAGATTAAAAATTAAATTCAAAAACACAAAAGCCATAAACACCCATCTTTTTTAGGCTCTCCTCCAGCAGGAAATCAAACCAAATGTTGCTTATCAGTAAGCAGATTATAATCAGTCTAGAATACCTCAATGAACAGCTTCAGGACTTGAACATCTGTATGTTGTGGAAGTTCCTATGTAAAACAAGAGCACACAGAAATTCTAAGTTTTCTTGCAACAGTAATACAAATATACGAAATTGCTGATGCAGATGTTAGCACCTGGAAACATAACTCATACATATCACATAATTTATCCTCCGCAGCATCATCCAGATTGTAGGTTCCGCCAGATATCTGTTTCTCTTTAGCTTCAGGGATATAAGCAGCTCCAACTTGTTGATGACACACCTGATTCATTTTAAGATCAGATATGATGCTATTATTTCTAAAAATCAATATATTCAAACTTCCATTTAAAGATCAACTGATCTATTACGTAAGTTAATGAACACAAAATAGAATACGGTTTCTGGACGCAGGATTGATGGTTATTTACCAGCGAAAGAATTTCAGTCTTGATATCCTCAAACCTTTCAGCTTCCCCCTTCCGCATGAATAAATTCAGCATGACCAGCTTTCTCAAGGTTTTCTGTAAAATTCAAATATTAGCTGTTGCCGCTCTCATTGTACGTATAATAATGTGAGGCCAGAAAAACAAAAAGGTCAATAACTATTCAAGTGACTGCAGAACTAAGAGAACAAACATTCACCGAGTGAAATAAGATGTAATGAATATGAGACAAATAATTGGCAACAAATCATAATTCATAGAGAAAAATAAATGCCACTAGGAACCTAAATCAAGTGGCTTCGAAGATTTTGATATTTCACTTCATGCATTGTTAACAAAGAAAAGAAACAATTGCCCTTCAAGATTCATAGAGGACCTGACAGCAGCAAATTATCTCCATAATAAATGCATCTCAATTTGAATTTCGGAAGAGCCCCTTAACAAAAAAGATAAACAAAAACAAATCAAAGCGATAATGAAAAGAATTTTCCTATTGCGACTTAAGTACCTTCAGAGTGTTTCTATGCACCAACTTTCCAAGAATAGTCACTAGGCGATTAACCAAATCCTCCGACAGAGTCTCTTTAGCTGACCTCTGCATATCAGTGAAAACTTATTTTCTAAGAAAAGAAACAGAATGACCAACTCGAAAACGAAATAAAAGCGATAAATAAAAATCGATTCTGAAATTAACCAGCACCACTATACTTGCAACTCTGCCGAACTTCAACATCACCTCCGGAGGCAATGCCCTTTGGATTACGAACCATGGCGCACGAGCATCCAAAGCTTCAGATTGAAATGATCTTCCTGCCAAAACAAGATATCATCTAAAGCAATCTTTATTGATATCTTTATTTGACATACCATGGGGGAGTTGAGCACACATATTTCAAGTGAAAAAAAATAAAACAAAATTAGTGAAGATTACTCCTTGATACTGCAACCTCCAACTCTGCAATTGCGCATTCAAGCGCTTTAACATATGGCCTTTCAAGTAATGTATCTTCAGTAGCAGCCAAAACACTGATCTGCAAATCACACGATATGATGGATCAAGAGACTGCCTCAGCATAAGATTGCACAACAAGCAATGGCACAGATTAATAGCTTGATGAACTTAAGTAAAGATTTGATTACAAATCCCTTTATTGAACACATGATATAATTCCTTAAAATATGTTTTCGGTATGAGCATCTCTTTAATTTTCCTTAATTTGGTAGAATCTTCGTGATGATTTAACTTAACAAAGTCATGTGTATTTTCTTTATACAAATTGTGGTTTGGAAAACTTTAAGTTTCTTAGGAGCCTTGTTTTTTTGGCTCTAATGTTCCTATTTACATACAGCTGCACCTTTTCGGTATATTTTATAATATATTTATGTATTACCTACCGTCAATAGCATGGTGCAACAATATGGTAATAGATACAGTCATGCAGTAACGTGAGTGATACGATAATCATATCACCTAATGTCAATCCAAATCATGAGATATCTCTTGATACGGCCCAAAATGCGTTGCTTTTTTACACCTTAACAGAAAAGGTAATATCGATTGGGTAAATTTGAAAACCTTTACAAGGTGACCAATACAACACGACGAGTCCTTGTTTTTGTACTATGGTTAATAGCTAATTAGATATCCATGAAATGGTAAAGAAATTACAAAAATAGATCTTTAAGATGGTTCTTACTGAACAAAAAATAAAGATACAGCATACATCAACAGAAAAACTATAAAGACAGCAACAAACACTGGAGTATGAAACTAGCCAAGCATATGATATATAAAGGCCCAAATATATGCAGCCTTACCCCTAGCCGCCTAGACTATCATAATTGATAAAAAAAAAAAAACTTTTTCTAATGACCAAAGCTAGACTAATAGTTACTGGAAGTTCATATATAAAACTTTGCATCACTTAGAAAAAGCTTAGTACTCACTGAACCATTTATAAATGACTGGTAGCCAGGTGGACTAGCATCAATGAGTTTCCTACTTCCACGACTCTCATCATCATGCAACAACATAGGGTTGATTTTTACAGGTTCATATCTGCCTTTTAAGTTCTGATGCATAATATCGGACGAATCAAATCCAATCCTTAATTTCATTCTGCTCCTCTCAACTGCACTTTTTTCAATAACTTGAGTTTTTGGAAGAGTATCATGCATTTTTTTCAAGGGAAACACAGAAGCAGTCTCAACTGCATTCAGTGGTGGATATTCCGATTTACAGGCAGATCTCTTCGAATAGGTCAACAAAGGGGAATCCACGTTAAATGCCTGTAGCTTTTTAGGTTGGTTATCTTTTATTATAGCAGGCAAGGTAGAGTGTATAAAGGTCTCATTGGACAGATCTGTTGCCTTATCCGTTACCTTGGCACTCACGGCCTCTGGTCCAGCATGTTTGATTGAAGGATGGTCATCATTGGTCTGATTTTCTATTTTTGGCGCATTGATTCTCTGCTTTTTCTGTTGCTTGTGACCTGATGATGTAGCTCTATCTCTAAAAACATGAAGAAACATTCGAAATAAGGTTTAAGAATTAAGTGATGTTTAGCAATAGGTTTCGGATATCATCAATGTTAAAGAAAACAGAAATGAAGTTTACCAAACAGTAGGAACCTGGTTAAAGAAGAGTGCAAAAGGAATTCTTTTAAATAAAGTTGCCAAATCACCACCGTAGTAGGATCTTTGCATGGAGCAAATTACCAGAACAGATATATGAGAACACAAATCATAGATTACATAAAGATAACATTATTACCCCCAATGCCAATAAGTGGCTTCCACCCATGGTGGGGTTTTGGGGGTCATACGACGCAACATTACCCTTGTTATACTCCTGTAAGAGATCACAAAGAGGTTGGTTCCCGTAATAACACTAACAAAGTGATCATCGGCAGCTTCACATAACAAAGGGGTTTGGGGGTCAGATGTACGCAACCTTACCCTTGCTAGTGATAACACTAACAAAGAGGTCATTTCCGATAGACTTTTGGTAGATGATGTCATGTGCAACTTCACATAAATACAAAGCTTACATGACTTAAAATGCCATTTTACTATAGTTCAATATAATGTGAAATCAAAGAACTATATATCTTTAGCCCCATCAATGTAAGGGACACAAGCATAGATCACATAGAATCCAATAAATTACAACAGATAAGAGTCTTACACATATTCAGTTCTTAAATCCTTGAAGAACAAATCTTTGTACTGGCCACCATCAGAATCACCACCCTGAAACCAGAGAGAAATGTGTCCCATATCACACACTGAAAAAAATAGATATGGTTTTCTTATCGTATAAATTATAGCAAGTACAACATAAATGGAAAAAAAAAAAAGAAAAAAAAAGAAAAACTGCGTAACTAAATCTAAAAGAATTTAATTATCACTTCGGCAAACTTATTATTGTGAATCTGCAATTTGAAACTCACCAGATCAATTCGATAAGACAACACAGGTACTACTTTAACATTATTATATGAAATAGATTAATGTAATAGTAACATATACTCCCTCCTAGTCACCTTAGGAGTCCCATTTGACTTTTCACGGATTTTAAAGAGGGTCAAAAGTGGGACTTTAAGGGTAGGAAAGAGAGTGGTATTATGGGTTTTTTAATGTAAGGAAGGAAAATTAGTATGGTAATGGAGGGTATAATTGAAAATAGGATAAAGTTACTAAGGGCATAAAAGACAAAAACCCATACCAAAAATAGAAATGGGACAATTAAGGTGACTGGACCATAAAAGGAAATGGGACACATAAGCTGAATAGGAGGGAGTACATGGGTTTAATCTTCCATTACCTTTTTTACCTAAACATATACATGGGAAAGCTAGAAGAATGTAGGACTACAAAATGTAGATGGAGGAAAAAATCGGCACAAGTTTCACATATGACACACCACCTGCAGATTATGGCACTTAAAGCTAAAATAAGCTAGTTGCTAGAGGATACTATTGTCATAATCTTATCTTCTATAGTTGTGGTAATAAGCATCATTACTTGCGACTTAAATGAAGCATGGCCACTTCTTCTATGATGACAAACACTAAAGCCTCTTTCGAAAGGTGTGTCATAAGTTAAAATGTAATGCCTTCTCTCGTGCTTTAGACAAACACTATTTACTCCTATCCTATCTTCATGATTGGTTATAATTCCTGCATTAGAATTGACTACTTGCCCTTTGGGCCTTTTCTAAAACATTGAGACATAAAGTTATCCATTTGAATTCATCAACAATCACTGATAAATAAAAGCAGAATTGGGAAAAATATTCTCTAAATGATGTTGGCGAAAACACTCATATTTCCAGTGTTGAGTGAATACATTGGCTCTTCAAATACAAGTATCACAACACTTTATAGCTGAATAAAGTAGTATAATATAACCAGACTTCTTTTGATATAATAGAAAGGTATAAACAAGATTACATCCTATGATATGTGAGTCATATTTTAAACAAGTACTAATAAGTAAGTTGTCAAAATATGATGGAAAAATTAAAACTTCTCCATTATTTCAACTTATCTTTATAATCGTCGAAAATCTAATAGTTTATATACAAGAATAAGCTTTCAGTTTACTTATGTTTATCCAAGTCATATGTGGTATTGGATTCTTTTCGAGTTTAAAACATAATCTAATCCATATACGAAAATATCATTTAATAAGAATCTTACAAGGAGTAAAATTTGGAAAAAATAATGTAAGTTCATACTATTTAAATCACAACTCACAACTATAATAAACGCTCAAGACTTCTGTGATATACCCCTGAATTGTTTAGTACCACTAAATATTCAAAAATATGACAGAAACTACATACTTCTATGGTATAGTACATAGTGCAAAATTCGGTTTCAATCACGATTGCGGTAACAGTTGCAAAATGGTTTTCATGGCCGACAAGATGATTTCGCGGCCAATGCGGCCTATATTTCTGCTGCGGTAAACTCAAAAATCTTTACAATATGGTCGCGATAGGGTGATGTGGTCTTGTTTTTGCACTATGGTTTAGTATATTAAAGTATTTTAGAATATTATAATAACATAATCCATGATAAAGTCATTATTGACAAAGTTTGATTTTTTACAATACTTTCATTAAACTAGTTTACTCAAACTTCAGTTAATTTACAATAAGAAATAATAATAATCAATATTTATCATTCGAGACTGCAAAAAATGAAATGTAAAAAACAAAGGAGGGTGAGCGGAAGGTTACTAACAACCAGCTCAGTAAAAATTTGTCACAACTCACATCTCATGATCATGGACCGAAAATCAATTCTCGTGGGGGTGACCCTACTCAGCAATGCAGCTTACTTCTTAAGCTAGTGAAGAGTGTACAAAGGTTGCTAGGTCGTTGTCCAAAGTGATGCGCCATAGAGTGTGGTGTCAAATCAGGAATTGCAGGTTACTTAGTAGGACGTCGTCCAAAAACAACGCCCCACATGGTCCAAGTGATGTTTAAAATGAGCAGGAGCGCATAGGGTTTACACGTAGGAGGTTAAGAAAAGCAAATGGTCTTAGGTTAAGATTAGGATCCTGGAACATTGTTTGTTTAATCAGTTGGTTTCTAAAGTGGTTGGATATCATAAAAATGAAGAAAATTAACATTTAGTGTCTACAAGAGACAAAATGTGTCAGAGATAAGGCCAATACAATAGTAGTGGAAGGAAGGAATATAAATTGTGTGCTCGGGAAAAGATAGAAATCGGAATGGAGTTGGTGTTATTATGGATGAACGAACATTTAAAGACGTAGTAGAGGTATGCAGAAAGAACGATTGGATTATAAGAGTGAAAATTGTAAATGGTGAACAAATTTTGAGTGCCATAAGTGTCTACGCACTACAAGTGGAGATACAAAAAACAATTAAAAGGAAAATTGGTGAGGATCTTGATGATATGGCACAAAACATAACATTGAATGTGAGGCTCTATATCGGAGGTGATATAAATGGCCACATAGGAGTATGTCATAGTGGCTACAAAGACGTTCATGATGGTTTAGGCAAAGGAATTAGGAATACAGAAGAGGAATCCGTTTTGGATTTTGCACTCTCATGTGATTTGTTGGTTGCTAGGTTAAGGTATAAGAAGAGAGACAACCACTTAGTTGCCTAAATCATAAGGTTATCCGAGGAGAGTGTGTAGCACACTCAACACAAACTCCTTATCCTGAATGTTCGCCTTCAAGAGAGACCAAAGGTAAAGAAAACCAAAGAAGAACGTAGGATTAAATAGTGGAGATTAAAAATAGGATAATGCAAAAGTTGTCACCGAAAAAGTTGTCAAAAAGTTGATTGGGATATGACTTCGGAAGCAAAGGATACTTGGACAAAGATAAAAACTTGCATCATTCAAATAGTTAAGTTTTAAGAGAATCGTGAGGTAGTTCGTGGTAAAGAAGTAGCAGAACGAAAAGGCCAATGCAATTATCTTGCATTAACATAATACTTTCTCGGTGTTAATAATTTGTTAAGGTTTTTCTCCCTACATTAGTTCCGATTGCACGATTGAGTTGTTTCCAGTTTAACTCCATTGAATCGGCATGTGTTTAATTTTTTCTTAGTATCATCAAATTTTTCCGTAAAAAGTACTTCCTCTTATTCATTATTATAGTCCCCTTTGTTTATTTATAATATTTTATTCTTAATTAAGTTAAAAAAATCAAGTAGGATCTTGTTTTATTTGTCTAAATTTAAATTTTATTAAAATCAAACATTTATAATTTTTGATTAAACACAATTTGAGATATTTATAATTGAAAATGTGCATTGACAAACGATAAAAAGGACAATAATAGTGAATAGGAGGGAGAGGGAATATATATATATATATATATATATATATATATATATATATATATATAATTATTTTTATTTTAAAATATATCAATACTTCGTATAAGAATGGACCAATATACATCTTCGAAGATTTCAAGTAGTTAAAATAGTAGCTCAAAACAATAAAATTGACTAAAAAATGTTGACAAACATCAAACAACTGGTCAAAAATGTGGAGTAGTTTCACTCAATTTTTCGATTTTTGAGTTGTGACATTTTCGAATGACAAGTCGAAGAATAAAAATTATGATTTGGTAATTTCTCTCATAACAAAACATGCAAATGTTCATCTTTTTTAAAATCAACAATTAACCCAACAAAATGCAACAGTTTTTCCAACATCAAAATTTATGCATTACAATTGCTTACACTTCATTGATTATACCCAAAAAAAAAATAAATCCAAATAATTGTAGTAAAATCAATGTTATGAACAACACACAAACATGAATTTGATCAAATTTCAAGTACAACTACAATCATAGCATTAAAAAGTAAGCAAATTTTGTTAAAGAAAAACACTCACCAAACAAATTCTAGAACTTTCACACCCAATAGAAGCAACAACAGATTGATTTTTTACCCTTTCCCTTTCCCTTTCCTTTTGCTTTTCCCTTTCCCTTTCCCTTTCCCTTTCCTTTTGCTTTTCCCTTTCCCTTTCCCTTTCCCTTTCTGTTTCTCTTTCGCTTTCCATTTCCATTTCCATTTCCATTCCGTATTGCTTTTCTTTTTCCCTTTCCCTTTCCCTTTCCCTAGCAGCTTCCTTAACCAATTTCTTCCATGAAACAATGGTAGTTTCACCAGGTACAAGTTCAATGTAAAATCTCTGCCTCTCAGTAGACTGAATAATCCCATTCTGTTCATCAGTCTCCATAGCTGACAAACTCAGACACAAAAAAAAAAAGAAAAAAAAACTTACAGAAGATCAGAATCACAGAGACAATCCAAGTGCAAAAAATAAAACCCCAAAAAAGGATCAAAATAAGGCTAAATATTTGTGGGTGCATTGAGAAATTAGGGAGGCCAAGAGAATTTGGGTAGAAAAGGAAAGAAATCATATTATACTTAATCCAAATGTAAAAAATCATTAAAATTAGTATTGTTTTAGAGAAGGGATTGGTGGTAGAATAGCAATACCACTTGTTGAGAACAAATTGTTTGCCTAATTGAAAGATAGACATGTGTGAATTGTGATTTCATTGAGCAATGGTCTCTTTATTTGCTTAGTTTTACGAGATCATACTCCTCTCCTGTCCTATACTGTTCCTCTGTCTACTGCTGTACACTCTAATTTATAGCTAAACTTATTAAGTTTTGCTATGTCGATACGTCAACAACATATTAAGCACAAAACTGCAATTAATGAATTTTTTTACCCAAATTTTCCATCTTTTTGATTTTTCTTAAAAATGTCTACACTGTCATTCCTTGTCCTTCATGTAGGATTAGTATGTAGATTTTTTAAAAGTTTATATTCACCCTATTTTTAGAAGTTCTTTCTATTTTTCCTCTATTTCGTAGAGCCGTTTAAATATGACGTGATCTGAAATCCGAATTGAAATCGAAAGTAAATCAATTCAAAAATATGTTCCTCATTTTGGTTTATTGAATCGACATTACTCGAACCAAAGTTGTACCCGATTCGGTTGACAACCGAAAATGGGATAACTCAACTCGAGCTACGATCGATTTTTGTAATCAACATATAATCGTTAACCGACATTACTCGAACCTAATAGTGACCGACCCGAGTCATATATGAACAGAATCATGCTCGAAACTAAACTCAATCTAGTTAAAACCGACTTAGCCCGAACGAATTTTTAATCGAACTACTGTAAACATGAACCAATTTTAACATAAAAGTATGATCGACTCATATTCAATCATCTTATTAGTTAATCAAATAAAATGTTAGATATTTTAACAAATTAAATTCTATAAATATATGATTTCATATATTCAGAGTTAATAATTGATAGTCAATGTTTATTTAACTACTTTTAATCAAATTGGAAAAATATTGATAGTTATTTAATTTTAAATTACAGTCAAACAAGTAAAAACAACAAAGTAATAATCACTAAGTGATTAGTATTTTTAAGTATATTGCTTTAAGTAAAGGAAATCTTATCATCAATTAAAAATGACTAACAACTTAATCTGATGTTGACTCGATCGATATTAATTAGTAATTCGTAGCCGAATTCTACTTGAAAAATATATGAATCCGATCTGTACCCGGTAAAACCGAACCAATTATTAACGAATGACAACCCGAGACCGATTGACAATCGACTCGAACCTCAACCAACACCGAACCGATGCTAACCCGATAGTTCGAATAATCGATCTTCAACTGAACCGTGACTAACCGACCCGACCCGAGTGTGACCCGTCGTAACACGTATCCGAAAATAACCGATCCGAAATACATCCGAACCGAATGACACTCGTCCGAAACCGACCCGATCATTCGAATGAACACCTCTCACGTGGTCCCCTATGATACATCATCGAACTTCATAATTTTATTTTATATACTTTTATTGATGATAATCCAAATCAAAATATTAGAATGGCCATGAAAAATTATTGAAAGATTTATATGTTCAACCAATAAAGTGTAGCTAGGTTGTTCAAAGAACAAAAAAATTCAAGAGTAAATATAATTACTATAATACTATGTAAATCAGTTGTTTATTCAATGAAAAAGTATTGAAATACACCTCTAAACAACAACTGTAGTCATATTTTGAAGTGAAGGGAAGGAATGGATGAATGCTCTCAAATCTTTGATCGAATTTAAATCCAAAATCGATTTAAGATATATCATCATTAACAACATTTATTAAAAGTCACTATCAAAGCTTAACCGATTTTATGGAACAAAATCATTATATATCATCATTGTGTACTTTTATTATACGATACCAACAACATCAACAGTGAGCACATTTATTATAAGTTACGAAAAATAGCCCTCAGTATGATCAAATTGAATGAACAAAAAAATCGATCCAGATGTTTGATTGTTCATTCTTTTTGAATTATTCTAATACTTTCAAATCTTATACCGAACCTAAGGTACAAAATCGATATTAAATATTTCATCATTGAGCTATTACTATAAGTTGCCGACAAGAAATTATTTTTTAAATCAACTATATCCATTCTAAAATCTTGAATATAAAAGTCCTATTTGGCTAAAGCTATCAAGAAACAATCCTGAATGTGGATTAAATTGAATAAGAAGCCTCATAGAAAACCTTGTGCACTAATAAGCATTTCAACTATAAAAGGTTAAGTATCCAATACCAAAGCAGCAACTACTCATTGTCTTATTAATGTCATCCGCTTGGTAATGTTCGAACAAAAATCTACCATAATTACAACACCTTGACCATAACTTCCGGCAGAAACTTTAATTGGAGACCTTGAACTTTTAGGGGCCTGCTTTCATCACTAGAAAAGTCATTTCCAAACATCCATGAACCTCACCTCTGTACTATCTGTCTCTCAGCATACTCTACTTGATGAACCTTTTCGGGTGCATTTCTCCTTCCTATCAAAACTCTTTTAGGGACTGCTTTCATCTACAACATTCTCCAAAAAATGATGTTCTTACTTATTACTTGCTCATTCTCCAAAATTATACTTCCTCCGTTCCTTAATGATGTTCTTATAAGGAATGTTTATGAGAATTAAGAAAAATAGAAATTTTTAGCTAGTAGAGATATTATTTTAATAAATAATAAATTTGATTGAGAAAAAGTGAAGACCATAAATATTAAAAAAAATGTTACATGAAAGTTAATGGAAAAATATATGAAAATCATAACTAATAAAAAAATGTTAAGTAAAATTAGTGGGAACATGTAGAGACCATAAAAAATATAAAAATGTTAAAATGAAGTTGGTGGAAGATATATGAGGACCATAAACAATATTAAAATATTAAAATGAGGATGCGCAAGGTTATTTTTATCTAAAATTTATAATATAAATAGAAAGATTATATATGGAAATAACAAATAAAACAAAAAAATTAAAAAGTGAAATTTTTAAAGAACGAAGGAAGTAACTTCCTTCTAAACTAATTGACATATTATTATAATACTTTAAAGTTTTAACCAATATCATACACAAACTGATGATTAACCCAACATGAATTTATGCACCAAAATATTGGCAAATAGGGATTATGGTGACAAATTGTAAACAAAAGAACAAACAATGAATTGTAGTGCATTGTTGCAGATAAGTTTGAGTAAAGTTGTATACGTGTAATTATGTTGCTTAGTTTGAATTTGATGGCTTTAAAATTAAATTTGAGTAAAATTACATGAAGACACTAATTGTAAAATTGAAGTACAATTCTTAAATCACAGTCACATCATTATCATTCATAATGAGGATTGAATTTCAATTAAATTTTCATGAATGCCTATAATTTAAAATTTAATCTCTCGAAAAAAGATTTTAAAAGTTAGTACTCATGTCTCCTAATTACTGTTCTAAAACTTGTTCTAACAAACAAATCAACTCATAAATAAAGGAATAAAATGGGAAAAGCACCAAAAAAAAAATCAACAAATTTCACAGTTAATTAATGTCCACGCCATGTCACCACAACTCAACAAAATTCAAACACGCTACAAAAATATATCATTACCTGCTTTAAACGACAAAAGGCTTGTAGGTGCAGGAAGATTTCTGATGTAACCGTGTCTACCATAGCATGCAGCTGCCCATTGCTTGGTGAACTCCATGTCCAGAATTCTGCTCACAAAATTGCCTTATAAATATTTTATTAGCCATTAATATTCTTTCTTATATTTTCACTTCATTAAAGTCTTACTAACTTAATACATTTATTATTAATTAAAGAAATTCAAAAAGATAAAACTTAAAACACTCTTTATTTTGCTTAAATTATCATCATTTCAGGGTGGTTACTTTGTATACTTACAGGATCATAATTTTTTTGGAGTTGGGTAATACTAGCATTAGGACCTTGTAGTTTGTGGCATGGAGCTTGGAGCATTTATTTTGCAGTACTAGAAGGATCTTATTTTCTTATTTTTCTCAATTAGTACTTAGTACTAATCCTTGGTGGAACAATGGTATAACTTCTTACCCTATTTTTTATGTGAAATTTTACAATATATTACTTTATAATATGCAAAGTATGAAATATGTTAAGTATGTTTAAGTAGGATGTTAGTTCAATGAAATTTTGATTAAAATTATATTAAGTATGTTTATGCTAAAAGTATTTTTAGTATGTTAATTTAGTAATCTTTAAGCAAGTTTAGGACGAATTTGGGTGAAAAATCATATTCTAGTGATATTAAGTATAATTTATGTTATAAACTAGTATTAGTATGTTTATGAGTTGTGTGCTACATTAGAAATGTTATTATATTTAAGAATTTTTATATTAGAATTTTTGTTATTATGTTCATGTTAGCCTTCAAACTAGTTTATAAGATAATAAGTTATTTTATGAACGTATTTCTTATCAAGTATGGTTATACTAAAAATATTGTTATTGTACTTTATTTTGATATTAAAGTTCATCCTTAAAGTCATAATAAATATATAAAGTTATTGTGTAAATTATCTATTTTTATAAGTGATTATGTTTATTATTTAAATATAGAATTTACTATGATAAATTAAATAAAGTTGTTTTTAAGTGAAAAAGGCCCCAAAATACTTATAGGCCATTCAGCCATTACTAACATATAAAAAAAGATTTTAATTTACTATTTTAAATTACTACAAGCTATTTTTGTGTTAATAATAATAAATGATTCAAAAAGATATTTTTGAGAAATTTTTTATAAGTTATTAAATATTAAAGTGTTTTCTTGAATGTATGAAATTTTATAATAAAAGTAACTTTTGTGATATTAAATAACTAGTTTGTACAAAATATTTTCTTTAATTGATGATTTGACTAAAATTTATGTAAAAAGGTGTAAAAGTATTTTTTTAATGAACTTGCCTTTTTAAATTATGTGTAAAATTTCAATTTTAGGAAAATATGAGAAGATAAAAATTTACTTGTTTTATAACAAGAAATATTGATTCTTGTGAAAATACAAGATTTTACTTGTTTTATAACTAGAAGTATTGTTTTGGTGAACTTATAAAGTATTACTTGTTTTATAACTAGAAATGTTGATTTTCGTAAAATTATAAGTTTTATTTGTTTTTATTTAGAATATTGATTTTTATGAACTTAATAAGTTTCACTTGTTTTTCTAAACTTGAAATATTTTTTTTGGTGAACTTGTTCAATTTTGGAAAGTTATTCAAAGATGCAATTTTAGTATTAATAAAATATTTATTTGTATTAAAGTTAGAAATGTTGATTATTGAAACTTATTTCAAGGGAAATAAATTTTAGTAGCTACTTGTGAAAAATATTCATTTGGAAACTATTAATTGAATATTAAGTTATTAGTATAAAGTTATTTAACAAATGAATTATTAAAAATAAAGTTTAACTAAAGTTTAAGTGTTAAAATTTAGCAATGAGCTATAAGGACATAAAGGTAAATTTAACATTATGATTAAAAATCTTAGGGATAATCTACATGGTAGGCACGAACTATTGCAAAATGGTCAGTGGTAGCAATTCTGCAAAAAAATTCCACAAAATAGCACTTTGCTTTTGACCATTAAACTACAATAACATTACGAAAGAAAAACGTTTATTTTTCCGTTATGTTGTGAAATTATCATTTTACCCTTCCTCTTCCATCAAATATTTCATGTTTATCGAATAACTGTGCTAAATCAGATGAATAAATAGTAAAATAATAATTTAACTGTACTTTTCTGGCTGTTTGTGAATTATAATAACTTGCCACAAATCTTGGGAAGGCAATCTAATTGTTATGTAGAAGTTGTATTGTAATTTTCTAGAAATAGTGTTTGATGAATAAGTAGTATAATGTTGCATACTCAACACAAGAATCACAGAGTTGAGGATTATCAAACATAGAGAGACCTCTATAATTCTTAGTTGACGGTCTACTTATTACTTATTTCTGCTGGTTGATTATGTCTCGTAGCTGATATATGGGTTGGATTATGAAAC
>NC_080053.1:15162196-15192196 GCF_026212465.1 Amaranthus tricolor
TCAGCATTGTAAATTGCATTATAACCGCCAATGAAGAGGGTAGGGGATTGGTTTTGCAAGGTACGAAGTTGAATCCACAGCTCCTTCCTATCAGTGACAGTGTGCAAACCATAAATGAAAACCACCATAAACTTCCCATGAGTGTTGGAGAGGACTTGAACCGCTATATATTGTGTGTGCTTCCGAACAATATCCACATGATCCATCCCTCTTCTCCATCCTACCCACACTCTTCCTTTTCTATGATGGTCATAGTTACTAACCCAACACCTGTTCAAAACGAACTTATTTTGAATTCTCTTCTTATTTTTGTCTTTCACACGGGTCTCCAATAAGCCTACAAGACTGATATGATTACGGTCAAGGTATTGTTTTATCTCCTTGGTTCTATTGGGGGCATTCATACCCCTGACATTCCATGAGAGAATAATCATTAGGTAACCAAGGGATTTGTAGGGATCCCGCCCTCTTATCCATGTTAGTGTTTTCCTCCTCATAATCCATCTCACCTAGTATATCAATAGGGGAAATATGGCTTGGAATCAGTCTGGTAGGGCTCTTGCTTATTCTCTTAGCGGTTTTGTGCTCTTTCACGGTGGTCCATTTCTCTTGACAAGTCTTTCTCGGCTAGTCTAAGAAGACTCTGTGGTGTGTTTAAGGTAGTAGGTCTTTGTTGGCTTTCTTCCTCTCGAGGATTACCCTTGGTAATGTCATTACTCTGTCTTTGATGGGCCACCCCCCCTGTATCAGCCTCTGTGGGGGGCTTATTCTCTTTGCAAACATGACCTACTTTGTGGCATTTTGAACAGAAGTAAGGGTACCACTCCGGCATTACAAGTTGGGTGAAGTCTTTTCCTGTGATGTCCCTAATATGCACTTGTTTCGCCACTGGTTTAGTAATGTCCACCTCAACAAGGACTCGAGCATAAGACACACATAGCTGTTTCGATGTGCAATCATCTGAAAACAAAGGGACTCCAATGGCACCAATAATACGATTCAATGATTCCTCTCCCCAGCAATGGAGGGGGAGCTTTGGGAGCCTGAACCACACGGGTATAACTCCTAGAACTTCCTGATAAAAGTCAAAATTTGTGCTTTAGTTCTTCACTAATTGGAGCTCTCCCTAAAATGTATGGCCTTGTGCATAGAATATCCCTAACTTCATTTGCAATTTGAAATTTGAGAAGGTAGTATCCATCCTCATGCAGGTAAACAGTTGGCATAGCAACATGGTTCCAATTTTTCCCAATGAATCCTCTAACAACCTTAAGATTAGGTTTTTCCCCATCAACATAAAAGACTATGGCTTTCTCCCATTCATTCACTAAGTCACTAAGGTCAAGGGTATTCAATTCAACCACAGGATTACCATTACAAAGGCTTGGTGTAACATATTTTAATGGCATACCTTTCTGAGAAAGCTTGGTGTAACATATATATATATACATTGGACTAGTCCAATAGCGATAGTCTCACCATAAAACCGTCTCATTTGAGAATCTACGTTAAATTTGAATGAAAACAAAATTGTTACAATATTTGAGCGTTTGGTGAATAAAAAGGTGAATTAAACGTCAGAATGGTGAATTAAACATTGGAGAGCATAAAAATGGTTTAGAGCAAATCATAAAGACAACAACCGACATTTAATAAGGATAGAAACGTCAAAATGGTGAATTAAATGGAAATTAACAAGAATTTAACGGAAAATTCTACGGCAATTAAATTAAGAATAAACTGGATGCTACAATGTGAAAAATCTTACAAAAGTGCAACCACTAGCGTTTCTTGAAAATTTGATGTTATCATTTGAAATTTCTCTTAATGAAATGATTTATCCACTATGTAAAATATTTTATTTTTCTTAATTCGAACATTCTTTGTTAGAACTTCATTAAACAAACGAAGGGAGTATGAGTTTTCACTTTCAATGCTTGACTCGGCTCTACTGAACCTAACATAAATATAAAACATATAAATGTGATGAATTATTTTGCTGATTTAAATTACATCGACCAAGCAATTAAACTCCCTTCATCCCACTTAGTATGTTGTATACAACCGTACTCTTTTTGTAGGTTTCATGACCATTATTACGACAAGTATATATCGATGAATTGGTGACTGCCGAGAGCTTCAAAGCTTCTGAATTTGACTGATGTACCCAACTAACAGCGGTAGACCTTATTTTCTGTACATGGATTCCAATTATCTATGAATGCTTATTCCTGTAGGCAAAAGAAAACGAATAAAACTCGGGATATGTGATGAACGTAATAGTCTGGAGGATGTCAAGTAATTTGCCAGTAGGCAGTAACAGATGATGATGAAAACATAGAATCAAGCAAGAAAAGGATTAAGACACTTCATGCAGAGCTGAAATAATAGACACATTTCTTAGAAAGCCAAGTCTGAAACTTGAATCGGCCCATGTCTATGTGCTAACACAAGCACTGGAATAGGAGTAACATATAACAGGTGCAAAGGCAGTCACGCTAAAATACCAGGTACAAGAAATACAGGGGGCCTCACCAACAAAAGTGAAACATAGAGCAACTTGAAAGCATTAGATTTTCAGTGCATAAAAAGCAAAGATTACCGGAATAGCCTAGAGACATACAGTAAGCTGTAAGGGTCTGTCAAAGAAAAGGAGGGCCACGAAGCACATGGGGAATGAGGAGTACCCCTCAATCGGCCTCCATATATACGGTATAGAACAAATAATGTAATTACACCTACTGGGAATTCTATACAAAGATTACTGAATCATCAACATAAAAGCAAATAGACCAAATTTGTAGACCTACCAAAATAGTTGGTTGGCTCAGTTTTGCGGGTCGCTAGGGATCGACCCAGCTAATCATAGATTTATTATTATTTTATTCTAACTAGGGCGGTAAAAGAATTATTTGACCCGCAAAACCGTTTGATTTCAACCTGCATCCGACCCATAGGTTGACTCGGGCCATGGTAACCAGAACCGACTTGATGTTGACTTGAGACTCGATATAAAACCGATAACATCATAACCATCACATAACTGAATTCGAACCAAGAATGATCCATATGCCCACATCCGATATTAACCGAAAATATGGTTGACCGAATCCGACTTACATATGAGACAATCCGACTCAAAGTGATCCTAATATCAACTTGACATAAATTACTTTGCCCAATATCAAGTTTAGTTTAGTTAGAAATAACTTTTATTGGACTTAATCAAGTTTAGTTTAGCTAAATATAAGTTTGACATAGTTGAATCAAGTTTAGTTTGGCTAAGAATAAGTTTGATTTAGTTAAATAAAGTTAAATGATACTAAAAATAAGTAATTCAAGTGCATTAAATTTAGGGAAAATCACCCAGAAAATCCAACCTTTCTTCGATTTCCTATAATAATCCCAACTATCAATTAACCATGAATAATCCCATGTATTATGCCATTTCCTATAATAATCCCAACTATCAATTAACCATGAATAATCTCATGTATTATGCCATTTCCTATAATAATCTCTATTTTATTTATTGTCATTTTGCTGCTTAAATAAATTCTTTGTTTTTAATTTCTATCATGAGTAGTACGTTATTCTTTTGTCTTAACTTGTTCTAAATTTATGATTAGTGAATATAATAGTTTAGGTTAGGAAATTATATGAAAGTTGTTAAATAACGTGTGGATTTCATGGTTAGATGAATATGACTTTCATATGGTTAAACCGTTATGGCATGAGAGAGATATTGTTTGGATGAGATGAGAAAAAAAATAGAGAAGCAGAGGAAGATGAAGAAGAGGGCATATTTTTTGGTTTTAATGGAGCAAAATGGATAAATAAGGAAGAAGAAATGAAATGAAAAGAAGCAGTAATGTATGAATAAGTACAACGGTTTAATGAATATGAATGAGGAAGATGAATATGAAACAGCTAGATTGCGAACTACAACAATAGGTCAAAATTTTTTCAACAGTACCGGTTAAATGACTTACTACATGGATTTATCAATGGTTAATTGATAGTTGGGATTATTGTAGGAAAATTGAACAAAGATTGAATTATTAGGGGTAATTTTTCCTTAAATTTATGTTAGCTAAAAATAAGTTATATTCAATTGAATAAGTTTATTTTAGCTAGTTATAAAAAAATAAAAAAAAAGTTTAGTTTAGCTAAAAATAATTTTGATTCAGTTGAATCAAATATTGTTTAGCTAAACATAAGTTTCCATTAAGATCTGCAGTGGAATTGTTTTTCCTAACATTACCCCTTAACTTACATGATTATTCCACACAATCGGTATGTAAGCAAAAAAATGTTTCTATGCTACAAGAGAAAAGCTATTTCCATTCCTTTATTCCTTCAGCCAACAACTGTCATATTAAAGCCCCAGCTCTTACTTGATCCTTTTTTACTAGCTAAAACAAGTGTGATTCAGGCAAATCAAGTTTTACAGAAATAAGTTGACATTTTCCAAGTTATTTTGTTGAATTAGTTTTATATCTTCACATGTAAACCACGATTATAAGTAGGAGATTTAAACCACCATTATTTTGTTAACATTTACCATTAATTTCAGTAAAACCATACATAAGAGTAGACTCTAACCGTACTAAATCTCATGCTGAGAGGGGTGAGGGTGAGAGTACAAAACCATCGATTAGCTTGGTTATGATTCGAATAATCATAGACAATGGGGATATGAGTCTTCACCCGAGACTTAATTTGTACAGTTGGAAGAAATTGGTTATAATGGCTTCAGTAGGAGTGTTCTTTGCCAATTAATGACAACCTTGATCTTTAGTGATTTTCTCATTTAACTCTCAATTGAACATAATCTAAGAAATAACTTGCTTATAATGAAGTTAGCTTGTGCACTAGATTTCTCACAAGAAACCTTACACGCATGCATAATCAGGAGAATAACCTCGGATTCTTGATAATCAATCTCGAAAACCAATTAATTTTATAAACACCTAATTAACTAATAATGATAATCCCTTACTAATACTAGATAACCTTAAAAACTAGTAGAATAACTTCAAACAATAAAAATATGAATTTTGAGTTTCACACTATCAAAACACTACAAGAATATCTAGCTTGACTTGACTCTTTAGTTCCCAACCATGGCAAAAAATCGCGGTCGCGGATGCGTTTACGAAAATGGTCGCGATGTCGTGAAAAACGGCTATAACAAAGAAATGACGCGAATCGTGGCCGATGCGGTGTGATTTTTGGAAAAAAAAAAAATCACATAAGGGGTTTTGAACTTATAATTGCATTTTTGTTGTTGAACTATTATTATGCAATAATATGCAACTAGCTATTATAATTGCAATATTTGATTCTTTTAGTGTATAGTTAATTAACTTATTAGTTATAGTTAATTATTTTTGTTGTTGAAATACTATAAATTAGGTAATCGTAATAATTAAAGTTAATGGGTATTAATAAAATTTTAATGGTAAGACAAATAACGTAACGGTGAAATATCGTTATAACGGTAAAATAACGGGTGTTACACGTTATATAACGGTCAACGAGGCGTTTTGACCGTGAAATTTCGTGAGCCGTCATATAACGGGGTTTAACGTCGCGGTAACTTTCAAACAGGTTATATAACGGGCGTTACGTAACGTAACGAGGGAGTTTTGTTTCCATGTTCCCAACACACGGCATTGCTTGTAGTCATGATCGCATGGACACCTAAGAAACCATGGTCATGTGCTTGCTTTACATGTGAATAGCTACATGGTAGAGACAGATCCTATCACTATACAAAAACTGATACTGAGATCTATACCCACATCCCACACAGCAACACTTATACTGTCATAGCCAAGGCTAGGGCGAGAATTTCTCATTAATTTGACTAAGCATGAAACCTTCCATCTGAGCCTCGATGCATCTTCCTTCCCAATTCGCTTCAAATCAATTTTCACTTTTAACAAATAGCACATAAGCAAGGCCACCAAAATATATTTAGGTGTGCATCTTCCTTTTGAGCATGTTAATTTAAGTGTGCATGTAAACAAGGAAACACACCATTTAGCCAAAAAAATATATTTTGTTCAAGAAAAAATACCAGTACATTCACCTAAGAGGAAAAAAATCCAAAAAGAGGAAAGTAATCTTCCTTTAAGTTATGCTTGCAAAAGAAGAGCAGGCACTTATGATTGGCATGTATTCATCAAATATGTCCAACCAAACTGATGTTCCAATTTCACACATAAACTTTTGTTTCATCTCCAATATTGACCATTCATATTTTGCTCAAAACTACCAAGCAATGTTCAATACTCACTACTCCGGTACCTTAAAAGCATGGGCCCCAATCCCTATACATATATTAGTTCTGTCTCTTTTGTGCAGAGACAACAAAATTTGAGAAGCTTTTAATTGTTCTTCTAAAATGATTTATCATATCCCAATTTATACAAAAAATAGTAGTATAAAATAACAAGAATCACAATTCCCTTTCACAGTTTATACATTAAAAGAACCCTAATCACAAGACAATTTAGAAATAAAACTTTACTATGAATAAAAGCAATAAGTTTGTAAAGATTGATCTTATGAGTATATAATTTGTATGGTTCTATTAGCTTTGGCAGGAATGAAGATGTGCTTACACATAACAAAGTTCCCTTACTTAAAAATCAATAATCTACTGTCCATTCCCGATTGAGTCAAATATTTATAATTTTCTTGGTATCAAATTATAATAGACAGGTAAAATAACCTATTAAATTAGGTGCACTTTTTATTCATGTGAAGTTATAAATGATTTTATTGTATTGTATTTGTAGATGGACATTAAAAAGCAGATCATATGCAGATACAACATATTGGTTATTTAAATGACATACCTTGGAGAAGTTACAGAAGTCATGTTGGTAAATCCCGCAAACACATTCGAGCAGGACTTCGTTAGATATGAAAAATTGTTGATCGGTGGAAGAGCAGGTACCCTCTCACCCTTCTTCAAAAGGTCTTCCAAGTTAAGCCTCTGCAATGTTAAAACAGCCCTAGATTCTTTCCAGAGAAAAGCAAGCATTTCATCTTGGAGCACAAACAGTGAACCAGGCTTTGAGCCAGGGTATCTAAACCCATAACCATTAGCAATACCTTCACCAGAAAAAGATTGCTTCACAGCTACAGGAGCTGAATCTGCACCAGAATCCCAGGGAAATGGCTCAACTGAAGGCTCATTAACCTTTACAATGAACATAGCTGAACCATTTGGATGCAGTACATAATGAGTGCCTTCTAAAATTTTGGTGGCAATGAGTATTTTTTGTCCTGGTGACTGTTCATAGTAGGATAGAACAAGAAAGAACAGAGCCTTTCCTGGCTTATCTTCAGTAGGTTTTCCTGGAGGCCACCCAAATGTTCCTCCCCACAAACCAGCAAAGTCTTGACCAACTGTGGGTACTGGAATAGGCAGCTTGTATAAAGCAAATCTGTTATTGTGCATATTTGGCCATGCTCGATACGATGACAACTTCATAGTCAATGCATGCAATGTCAGTCCTATAGTGTCTCCGGAACTGAGGAAATCATGAAGTTGAGCATGCTTATTCTCACTACTGGTACAGCTACTTTTTCTAGTTCCACGGCTACCATTTATCGAGCTAGATTTCCTAAGCATCTGTCGGGTATAATCTTTAACATAGCCCATGAGTGTTTTCCTTCTTGCACACTGGGTACGAGTGTCATCACCATTTAGGGAATTACGAAAGCCACTTGAACGATCAAGAACCTTCTTTATTTCATTCAAGTCTATTTGGCTAGGAAGACGCGGCAAATCATGATCAGGTTTCCAATCAACGCAGTCCCCGCCAAGTCTATGCATTTTGATTAGCATTGCTCGACGTTCTGTTAAAATCTCTAAGTCTTTTTGAAAATTATCCTTATCATTCCTCAGACAAGGAAACAACGGTGCAGAAGCTGAATCAGGTAATTGCAGATGGACTTGGCTGGTAACAATTTCAAGTAATTTCCTCCTATCTCCAAATGACAACTTGCTAAAAGGCACCTGTAAGGCACTTGGTTCAGAAAACCTTTGTGACTTTGGAATCCAATTGTCCGATCCACAAACTTTCCTACTTGTTTCTACAACAATATGGTGATCAGAACGTTTACTATGTCCCGAATTTCCCCTTATTTTCTCTTTTATAGGTTCAACTTCAAGCAGTAATACATTACAAGTCTTTTCAATTGACTTAACTGAGCCAGGATACATATAATCATAATACTTGGGATACATATAATCATGATCCTTATCTCTTCCATGTAAGAAAAGCATGGGTGTCCCATTATCATCACCGATCACCTCAAAGACAGGTGTCCAAAGAACAGGGCCGTCCTCTATACCTAAAGGGCCTAGCTCTTGAGGGATAATCCGACAACCAACTACAGAAACAAAACCAGGCATTACATAAACAACATTCCCAAGCTCTGGGTTCTGGTGAACCCAAATTCCTAACAATGGCTGTATACTGGTAAGAAACCTACAAAGGGCCTTAAACGATGAAACCGCCTTTCGCCACTCAAAAAGGTCTGCGGAAGATACAACCCCAATTATTTCACATTGAGTAAGCCAAATCTTGTCTGAGCCGGCAAGGGCATTAAGACCCTTACAACACAGACCAAGATTGCAGATGTCTCTAGGTGAAAGAGACCTTCCAATAATTGCAAGAATATCATTAGGCAAATCTAATAACAAGCTAGAACCACAAGCTTCAATTGACATAACTCTTTCCTTTTGACAAATACCAAAACCTTCAATTTTAGCTACAATCTGAATTTACTACACCAAATATCCGCTGATCGTCAAGCAACACTTCAACAGAGAAACACCTTTACACATAAGTCATAACTCGTCTAAAAAGAACATGCCACATAATCAAAAAAAAATTCTATGTTCATCCATCCACCAATTACCTAAACTCTAACAAACAAGAATCATAAATTACCTCAATCCCTATTTCAGCATCATACCCATCTCAAAATTCCCATTTTCTTAACTCAAAATGCCCAATATAGATTATTTTGACCTAAGAAAGAAATGGGTTTCTCCCAATTTGTTCAATTCTTGCATAAGAACACCAATTGAGCCAGCAATAGTAATAAAAATGAGCACTAATCATAAATTAATACCTAAACATAGCAACATTTCAAAGACGGACTTTCCAAGAACCAATCAATCAAATCCAAACCAAAATACGTTAAAAAAATCTCCAATTCAGATGACATTTACCTCAAAAAGTTCAAACTTCATCACATCAATTACTCTATCAATTCATTTTGATGGAAATAAACAAGAATAACCTTCCTTCCACAGAAAAAGTTTACAAATTTGAAACAGATATTCACTCAGTCATCAGATTGAAACGTAATAAAGGGAGGAAGAAAAAAAAGAGAAGAGGGTTTGTTTTACACGTTTGAAGCAACAATTCTCATGATAAATAGGGAAGAACGAAAATGTGTGAATTGAAGGAATAAATAGATTGAAACGTTACCTAAAGACTTTACTACTAGTAGTAGACCTTTATCCCAATTGAAGATGATTAAAACCAGCAAAATTTACTCCACTATGGTGACAAAAAACGAGAAAAAAATATCACTTTTTAGCCTTGGAATGGTCATCCATTCTTTTCTTGGAACTCTTCTTTCTTACACCATTTTTTGGGACACTTTTTTAATTGGTGGTATTTACCTTTTCTTTGGTATATTGGTATTTGGTACCCTTTTCAAAATTCAAATGAAGTCTATGACTACTAAAGTGTGATTGATAGCCCCCCAATGTTGATAATTGGGAGATAATAGAGGAGGTAATGGGACCCACAAAGGAAAAGAAGATGGGTCCATAGACACCTTAGCGGCTTAGCCTACCATCAAAGAATGGTAAAGTGGGAAAGAGAAATTCCAAATGTCATTTTTTTGCATTGGCCATGGTTGCTTCCATTATTGTTGATATGGAATATTTGTGGATAGTTGCCAAATACATGTGGGCGTAGGTCTTGTGGGAGATCATTAATATAGTTTTAGATTCCGTTTTCCAATTTCTTTGATTTTCTTTTATGAATTGATATTGCTTGATTAATTTATACTTGAATAATAAGAAAATAAAAACACTAGTGGTTAGAAAATATATGAATAAAATAAAGATAAAAAGAACTTTTCGATGAAATTAAGAAATAATATAAGACTACTATCAGAAATATACATGCAGTAAAATCAATGCAACGTTCCAACATAAAAAGTCACGCAAAATTAAAGAATAGAGAAAATATCAATTAAGATTAATTTAGATTTTTGGGTTGAAAATAACTAACTCAAATCAATTATATTTATCTAAAGTAAATTGAATGTAACTTATTTCGTGAAAATAAACTAATGAAACTATAAATATTTAATAAAAAAAAATAGATGCTTAGTCGAAGTAATTGTATTATATGGTGATT
Organism: Amaranthus tricolor; assembly: GCF_026212465.1. Lineage (NCBI taxonomy): Eukaryota > Viridiplantae > Streptophyta > Magnoliopsida > Caryophyllales > Amaranthaceae > Amaranthus > Amaranthus tricolor. The sequence goes on from NC_080053.1 coordinate 15,172,666, forward strand.
GATTTTGATTGTGAAGAGGGGTCCCAATGCTTGATTTTGTGAAAGATTGAATTTCTCAATCATGAAGTCGATCATTAGGCAATTAGTATTATTGAAGTCAGATTGGTTGTATTGATGAATATTTCGTTTGAATTCAGATCTCGCTTAAATCATTTTTTTCACTTAAGCAATTAGATAAAAGTAGAGATATTCTTCATGGTAATAACGAATGTAGCACATTTAAATAAAATTTCACAAAATAACATTATACTTTTGACATTAATGCCCAAAAAAAATATTAGATTATACGTTAAATTGTGAAATTTTGTTTTATTCTTGTCTTATTTCCATCTTCTTCTTCCATTCATCTTCTTTCATCTACGACCTAAGACCCCAAATGTTCGATCGCCAAATGTAAATTCTTGACTCCATCCAATTTGCATATAAACTATCAATGAAAAGCTAAAATACAGGAGTAGCTGAAAACATTATCCGAGAAATCTAACAACTACAATAAATAAACAAAAATATTTGCAACAGAAATTAAAAAGAAACAACTAAAAATTAAAAAAATGGAATTATTAGATTTCATTATTTACGTGAAAACATCAACCGACATCAGATGACTAATGATATCACAAGCTAGTACTACTCTGTATTTACACACAATTATCATTTGACATTCATCACAAAATTAACATTCAATCCAGGAACGAAACAAAGTAAATTAATCAACATCATCTAATTCTGATCAAAGTGATCAAAAATCACCAGGATCTTCAATGTTGGGATCCTTAGCATCAACAGCAGGAGCTATGATCTGATGATGATCATCTAAATGGCCAAAGTTGTTGTTAGCTGCATTTTATTTATATTTTATTCCTATTATTTGGTTCGATTATGTTGGGGTTTGATACATCTATACTTATTTTATTTAAGATTTTACGCTTGATTTGGTGTTTTGTTGTTTTGTTCCATTTCTGGTAAAACTCATTAAATCGAGCACAAATAAAGTACTTTTGACGCATACGCTGCTCAACCAATTTCGGAGGCTCAAGGGAGCAAGGTCTCGGTGGAACCAAGTCAAGAAAACAAGCCAAAACAAGAGCCAAAGTAGGCCATTCTAAGCCACTCGACCAAACTTGCTCGAGCCAAGCTAGCTTGAGCAGCCCTAAACCTGCACTTGAGATTAGAAGCTGAACAAAGCCCTCCTAAAGGTCGCTCGACCAGGTCGAGCAATATGGCTCGGGTAGAGCGAGTTGTAGTTTCACTTCTACTAGCTTGATTCAACCAACAGGCAGCACTCCAAGGCTACACAGCAGCCACTCGACCAAGTCGAGCGAGGTGGATCGGGTCAAGTGAGACCTAGTTTCAAACATCTGTTCAATTTTTGAAGCTTCTGATGTAGTACCTGATGGTGGCTCGACCATGTCAAGCGGGTTGGCTCGGGTCGAGAGAGATGGGCAGCCAATAGCTTTTTCATCATCATCATCATCCTACCCAGTGTATCCCGCTCATAAAAAAACTATGGACAGGGTCGGGGGAGGGAAGGTCGGCGGCAACTCATACCCATAAAGGAGAGCGCGACCAAAGGAGTCCCCCGGCTCGAGAAAGATAAAGAGACGTAACTACACGGAAAAGATAAATTACATGCCTATAAATATTATAAATAAGTAGAACCAACTGCCAAAAAAGAAAACAAAAACTAATAATAAAAGAAACAAGAGAAGCAAGAGGGTAAGAACACCAAAAGATAATCTAAGAGGACACCAATAGTCTAAAACATGGATATGGCGCCTCCACCTATCCCTATCCCTTGTTAGGCTCTCAGAGAGGTTTAACTCATGCAAGTCAACTTTTATTTGCTCATCCCAAGTTCTCCTGAGTCTTCCTCGACTCCTCTTACCCTCTACTATAATGCTCTCTACCCTCCTCACAAGGGCGTCGAAAGTCTTTCTTTGCTCATGTCCAAACCACCTCAATCTATGCATTTTTCCAGAAATAGGGGTTACCCCTAGTTTGTCCCTAAACTCTTGGTTCCTAATTCGATCCATCAATGTGTGCCCACACATCCACCTCAGCATACGCATTTTTTTCACTTCCATCTTATGTTCAAAAATCTTCTTTACAAGCCAACATTCGGTCCAATATAGCAGATAAGGTCTGATTGCCGCTCGGTATAATTTTCCTTTTAACTTGCTTGGGAATTTCCTATCACATAGCACTGCGATGGCTGCTCGCCACTTGAGCCAACCCGCATGTATACGATGATTTACATCTCCGTCAATCACCCCATCCCTTTCAATGATCGATTTCAAATACTTATACTTGGTCATACTTTTAACAACTGCTTCATCAATGGACATCTCTAGTTCACCTACCGGTGATGGCCAACAACTTTTGCGATATATTCAAATATCATTTGAGGTCCAATCAGATTTGTTTCTCCATTGCTGTTGGCAGGACTGCATAGCCACCCTATCCTATTAATTAGGGGTCGCAGCTCCCTCCTAAAACATAGGGGTAGTTGAGCAATCATGAAACCGCCACCCCCACTTGCTTTGTGAAGTCTATAAATAGAGAAGAGGAAGATGAAACTCATTCATTCAAATTTCATCCTTTAATTCCAATAACTTTCATGCACTCTTTATAGATTAGTTCTCATTTCAATTAAAACTTAGTGTTTAGTGTAATTTCTCATTCAATTTAATCAAGAACTTTCAATTTCAATTTCAATCTTAATTTTAAGCCTTTATTTTAGCATTTTACAATTTGAATTCTTCATCCATTGATGTATTATTTATGAAGCTATTAATTTGAATCATCAACAATCATCTTATTTTTCCTTGGATTGAATCCAAAAGAGTAATTTCTATCTTTTGCCTATATTGCTTTCAATTTAATTTTACTTAGTTTCTTTTCAATTAATTGTTTTAAGTTTCATAAATTCATGTTTAATATAGTTCTTCAACCTATATTGCATTCATCTTTTTAGATTATTCTAGTTTAATTCATTCATCTATGATTATTGCCTTGTTTGTAAATTACAATTTCAATGAGTATGAGTGAGTAGTTCATTTTGGCTTGGCTAAGCATTATCACCATGAATGAAGTTTGATTTCTTTACTCTCACCTACGGTTTGGATTTGTTGTTTATGGTTTAAGATGGATTTTTCTATCATTGTTGTAGTGTCGTTGAATTAATGACGAGAGTCGATTTTCAATGATAATCTATTCTTAAAAATTAAGTCATCTCCATGAGAATAGGTAGATGCTTTGATTGGAAATGTTGAATGTGTGTCTCGTGTCTTTGTAACACCCTTGAATTTCCAACCTCCCTAAGGAAACAAAAATCGTAAAAGACGGGAGGAAATTCGGGTGTTACATTAAAAAAAAAATTAAATTGCGAGTAGAAATTTCGACAACATTTCCGCAAAAAATCAAGGGCGAGACGGAATATAAACACAATAAAATAACTAAACTTTATCCAAGGCATCATCGCCTTTAAAATTTTGTACCACGACAAAATGATTCATCGCCGGCTCCTCAAATCGTCATGACAAGCATAGATCGGGGTTCCAATGTTGATGCTCGAGTTTTAAAAAGAAATAAAACACTTTAAGAACATACAAAACCATAAACTACGCAGCAAAGTTATGAAAATAAAACAGAGGACACAATGCCTCATACAAAAAACATATAAAACCTCAAGTTTTCAAAAAAAAAAAAAAAAAAAAAAAGAGCTACGAAGTCAAAAGACCAATGTATAACTCGTGTTATGCTTCGCACTCATCACTCTCTCCCAATGCAATGCAGAAGAAGTTCCAATACCTGTTACACCTATCTAGGATGTTCCTACTACTCAACATCAGACCATAAGCCAACTGTATCATAGCAGAAACATCATAGAAAGTGGTAATAAATCAAACATAAACACAAAAACATACACGTCAGTAACTAACACTAAATATAATAAGGTCAACAGACTAGCTAACATAATATTATACAATTGTATAAAGATGATTTCGTAAAACACAAAGCATAACTAGTAACTATTTATCATCCATCTATATTTCTTGATCTCAATTCTTCTTTTCCAACACGAACCATATGCTTATGGGTGGAATGTATGTATATCTTGACACTCCTCTTATCAAAATCATAACATCTCTATAAGACACGTATGATATCAACTTAACTAAGGGCGTTAACAAACTACCTGACACGTGACCTTATAGAGTTTGTCTATCCTAAAGTAAGTGTGATCATAGCCTATCTTTGGGATTGATAATTCCCTCGAGGTAACTTAACTTAGGCACACTTCTCATTAAGATAAACTATTCAATCAATGAGTAAATTTTTTATCAAATGAGTAAATGTTCTATCAATGTGTAAGATTTCTATCAAAGAATAACTTTCTATCATTAAATAACTTTCGATCAATGAATAAGCTTTCTATCATTGAATAGCTTTCTATTAGTGGATCTTTTCTCTACTTTATGTCATAGTGAGTTATCGGCCACCCGGCGCCCATGGCAAAGTATGAGCTCATACCCCCTCCAACTGACCCTCTCGGATCCTACCTTCGGGAAAAAAATAACATACTGGGGTACCAATCTAGTGAAGAGGCCACCATATTAGGGTTTGCAATGCCCGCATGGTAACACCTCGGTCAAGGGGCGGTATCGACCACCCGGCGCCCAATGACAAAAGTATGCTCATACCTCCCATACAGTGATCCTGTCGGATCTTACCTAGGGGACTATTAAATCAACCGGACATAATCCAGTTGAGTCACGCCAACTAATCATAATCTAATGCTTTATCAAATGGGAATAACTTCCGCTCTCTACTATTAATGAGTGCCCTGGGATTGTAGACCCACTGAGCAACTCAAACAAAGTATGAAATTCACCTATAAAGGAGTCTAACTAACTCCAAGTAAGACATAATTCAATTCTTAAATAAATAAAGGGGGTGGTCCCTGCCTTCTATTAACACTCTCATTCTCTAAAATATTCTAAGCGCAAGGATTTCATAATCGATAGCTCTTCATATATAAAGTGTATTCACTAGTACCTCATAGTTTCGATACGATGCATATTATCACAATAAACAATAATGTCATAAAGCAAATTGCATATAAGGGTTAGTTACTGCGTGTACATCCCTGTAAGCGTCACTATACAACCAAAAAGTCACAATAATTACCCAACTAAAGTTCTACCTTCTTCTTATGAATTGGGAACCTGTACAAGTTTGAAGTAGAATTAATAAGCTTACTTCTTAAGAGCGATTAAACGCTAAAAAAAGCTATCATTCACCCACTCAGAGAAATTTTCAATTCTTCTAACACGCACTTAAACCAATTCATCTTACTAAATCAATACTTGTGTCTAAGTAATGACATTAACTCATCAATTAAATAAGCTTTCACATCCACTAACTAACAAAGTGTACTCTACGATCATTTCTTTAAACCAAGGAGATTTAAGTTATAAAACCATGTCATCTTGTAATGTCATAAACTACTAACATTTGTACAATGAACATTAATACTAGTAACTTATAATTTTGGCAACAATTCTACCACATTTAACGAATCAATTGTATAAACGATATTCACCACCATCTTTATAATACACGAGATAATTAACAACCACTTTTAGTGACTAATAATCTCAACCATTTATAACTAGTATTATCACCATTCACAATATCGCATAATCAAAGCTTATAAACATGTATTTAATTTATAAAACACCCACAAAACACAAAAGTAGTACAACTACTATCATCTTCCTCCCTAATATAAACCCTAACTCATCCATGTTCAATTCACAATTTATTTAACTCTTACCATAACAATTTTAACAAGATACAATAATTATAAGACAAATTAACAAAGACAAACATGAATTCAACAAGACTTTATAATTAGGGACAATAATTGTATGGCAAGAGAGCAAAATTGACTTACAAAGGTAGAATAAGAAAAGAGGGTGAAAGGCAAGTGGTTGTTGTGGTGTTGGTGAAGCGGGAAGGACGTGTGGTGGTGGAGGAAAGGTGCAGCAAGTGGATGGCTGCTGTGTGGCACAAGTACAGCCCGGCTGCTGCTGTGTGGCACAAGTACAGCCCGGCTGCTGCTGCTTGCGGAGGGGAAGAAGAGCGCAGCCACTGCTGCGGAGGGGAAAAAGATATTAACTTCACTTTAATACTTTAACAACTCAATTTACATTTGAAATATTTATATTAACTTGACAAGTTTATCTCAGAAAATCGAACACTCATTGACGTTAATGAGTTTTATATATGTAGATGAGAACTTTAGTTATACAACTGATTCATTAGCTAAGTTATACATTTAGGAAGGCATTTTACGATAAACCTTTAAATGCGAACAATATAGAATATTCATAGTGATTCAATCATCACATTCATAACTATCCCATCAATACAATCCTTCAACTCCATCGTAACAACCCCTCTAATACTATATTTGGATCATCAAACTTAACCAATATTCCCAAAATGACCATACTACGATAAACATGTAATCCTTTAAGTCTTTGCACTTAATCCAAGGAACAAGACACAAGCCAATCCAATGTACTATACTAATAAGATACTTAATATTATTGATAACTTTAAAAAAATGCAAGGGAACGCAGGTGTGGTTGATGATAAAACACACCATAATGGGAATGATTATCATCACTTCCAGACACTCATTCTCGCAAGAGTTTTCAAAATCTAACTGAAGATCTTTTACTTAATATACTAGGGTCGGTTAGACGTTACCCCTAATTATACTTGACACTTTCGTGCACTTGTATGTGTTACACATCAATAATTAATCTTTCACGTTATCGGGTACATAATCTCTTTACTTAAAAACATATTTTAAGCTTTTACATAACTTCTTGATTATAATTCATGATTCAATACATGATTAAACCAAAACTCACACTCATGCTACTACGTTACAATTCATACAACATGCTACATATAATACTTCAATTACTTAGTTAAGTAGATTTTGGTAATGACCAACATTGTTATATGTAAATGATGATACATCATTACATGTTCTTATATTCACATATTCAAATTAATTACTTTACTTATCATAATATGATCCTAACATTTTACTTAAAATAAACATGCTCTTTCAATTAATGATGTATGATCAAAACATACTTGTTGAATTATACATCAAGATTCGATTAGGAAATTAACTAATTCAATTAATAACTTAAAACTCAATGACTAAATTCATTATATAATCCAATTACATATATCACATTTTAGCAAGATAATGTAGTTAATACATACAAGTTCACACTATTGAGTCATGATAACAATATGTCTAGTAGAAATGGTTTTTCATTAATCAACGAAAATTCTTTGTACACTACTTTAGACTTGCTTGAGGGGTTACAATATATTTTAGAACCGATTTAGTAGGATACATAGATCAAAACCAAATTGGACATATTTGGTAGTAATACATTTGAACACACTGTCTAAAACTTCTTACGTAACAAATGACCTCGGACTATCACCAAAATAATTTAATATGTTATAAACACTTTTAAGCGTACATGACTTTAATTTGTTGTGAAATAGTGCAATCGTCTAAGAATTAGTTAAGACTATTTGATAACTTAAATAAAGGGTAAACTTTTAGTTTGATCTGTCATAGCTTAAGTGCATAATACTTTGTACACAAGATTAAAAACTCAGAACTACACATATTAAGAATCATCACTACCAAAAAAATGGAAAAATAAGTTCGAACCACTCGAATAACTTGTCTGATTTTTCGAGTGTCGTTCCTGCATCAACAACTTTTGATTCTTCATATTCTAAATTATTCCATCCACATTAGTAATCATACATAGTGTCATTTGAATCCATACTTATCCATATATCGTCAACGATCTAAGACAATAACTAATGGTCTCTAACTTATACTACTCCAAGGTGCAAATATTTTATAACTAGTTTCAAAAACATGGATAAAATTATCACCATTTGAGTTAAACACCAACTTGACTTCAAAGATTATAACATTAACCCTAAGTTTATGATCAAGGCTTTATCTACAGGGTATCATACCAATTACTTAACCAAGCAACTTCATTTACAATCATGTCCAAATCTTATCCTATTTTTAATTGCTCGTCCTTATTCTTGTTCAAACTACTACAATCATACTTGCACAACCTAAACATATTCAAAAGAATTTTGATCACTATATTCTATGTTATGATGAACGAATGCACTTGACAAATGAAATGTTCAAATAAATAAATAAAAAGTGAAAATTTATGTATAGGATCAATATAAAACTTGTAAGCTTTATGAAAACAATTAACATGAACAAATATTAAGACACAAAAGACTAAATTTCATATTATCGTCACAAGCAAAAGAAAGTTCCTGATGCAACCCACTTCTCTAGAATTCCATTATTCATACTTTATATCCCCATAATTACTACTTGTCATACAACTTATGAGTTGCACCAATTATTCGATACTTGTCGTCAACACTCAATAATACATAATTAAAATCTACCAATTTATTAAATCATATCAACATTTAAACAAAATTCATAAGTATTGATTATAATAATGGCGCACATGATCGCTCTTATAACATACCAATCAAATAATCTAAGTATCTATGCACATGCAACGATAATAAATTCCTATCTAGGGATGGTCATTGGGGGGGGGGGGGGAGTCTGGAGCGGGTCTGGCCAGACCCAGACCCAGACCCTTTTCCAGACCCTCCGGATCTGACGAGTCTAGGGTCCTTGATGGGTCCTTAATGGGTTTTAAACAAAGTCTCTTTAATTATCAAAATTGAACCTTTTGCGAGTCTTTTTGTATTTTTGTAAGCAACTTATTATCGTATTATAAACACTTGTTCGAGTCCATGAAATTCAAATACAAAATAAATACTGAAAAGTAAAAAAATATATTTAATTGTGTAGGGTTCGAGTCCGGGTCTGCACCTTGGGACCGGACCCAGACCCGTCAAATATTTTCTGGATCCAGATTCGACCCGAATCCGATGGATCCCAAAAAAATAAGACCCAGACCCTTAAAAAGGGGCGGGTCTGGTGCGGATCCAACAGGGTCCTGAACCTATGACCATTTCTACTCCTATCCCAAGTCAACCCCAACTCTCACGAAACAAGATACACGCTCAATTTCCTCGTATACAATGCAAAAAGGACACCATAACCTACTAGGTCTATGTATAATATCCCTGCTGCTCAACATGAGGCTACATATCAAACGTTTCATAGTAGAGCCATAATAGAAAGAGGCATGGTCAAGAAAATCAAACACGTTCATGTTAGTAGCTAATAACATATCATCTATAAAGCTGATAATAAAAAGGGTTACCATATAATCACAAAAATAAAAGTGACATTACAATTCTCATAGTACTAATCCCCACCCCTTCTCATTACTATGTATTTCTCAATGATATTACTATCTTTCTTCTCTTCTTGATTTCATAAATTTTCTCATGTGACTAGCCATCATATTGGCGTTTACAATGCCCACATAGTGACACCTCAACCAAGGGTGGTGATGGCCATGCCGGTGCCCAATGGCAATGTATGATCATATCCCCTGTACATCGACAATATATAAATGATCCATGCAACCAATTAGGGTATCAATCTAGTGGAGTCACGATAACGAAACACCCTCTGATATTTCATCCATTTATGATTTAAATTACTATTGAAGATTTAAATTAATTTATCCATTTAAGGTTATTTGTAAGTAAAAATTGATCACTTTAATGTCAAAATTGATCTTTTTTAGATCAAAATTGAATTTTTTTTTGATTTCTTTAAAAGTTATTATTGATCATTTAATTGACCACTTTATGTATAATTGATTACTTTAACGACAAAATTAAAGACTTTAAATAATTGATCAATTTAAGGTTATAAACCTATTAGAAATTCATTACTTTAATTTCAGAAATTTAGGCTATTTTTAGTTTTCAATTTTTTGGCTTTGGACCGGCCTATATTGACGGCCTCAATATGAGACTGTCGTTCGCAAGTTTATGTGTTTATTTAATATAAAGGAAAAATTTAATTATTATAAATTAATCGGTAGAGATTAAAATAATTTCTTGTAATAAAAATGGGTTGGATTGAACCCTTATTCAATCAGCTTATATTTGCTTAAGCCTAGCTCGACTTATTTTGGGCCATTGAAGACCCTTGGTTGAAATTAATGAACCTTTATATACGACTATAATGATATGTACTTTAATTGATTCTTTTTTCTGCACATAAGTTACTTGTAACATTGTTTTTACATTTAATCGAACTCTTATGTCATTGTAAACTAAGTTTCCTTCATACATTTACACACATATCCAACAGCAACAGGGGAGTCACTTAAGTTTCTTTCATAAATTAGCAGACAGAAGCAAAGTAAATTTCAATCAAAGCAAAATTAAAATATTTATCAAAAAATTAATCTTGAAAATATTCTAATACTAAATTCTAAAAATAATCATCGACTTTTAAATGGTGTATTTTTTTTGAGATGATAACTTTGTCATGTTTAATCAAAGTGAAATTTAAAAACATTTTGTGATGATACTGGCACTAGTGAAAATTTTGTAAAGAAAAAAAGGTTTGATGTTAGTAATAATGACTTATGTTTTGGAATCACCAAGTATTACAATACAATTAATATTGCTTTATTACCCGGACATACTTTCTGAATTGAAAATTATTGTATTGCTAACGCATGCTATAAATAAAGATAATAAAGCTAAGGGATTGACATTTATTGATAATTCTGCGGATATGTTCACCAAGAGGGTAGAAATTTGTGCTAATATGAGTTATATCTTACATTTTGGATTTCCATATTATGGGCCTACTATTATTAGGTTTTTCCATTAAAATGTTAAGGTTTTCCAAACTCAAAAGTTTTTTGAAAAAAATCAATTTTGACGTAAAAGTTTTCAAATTTCTGTTATTAAAGTGATCAATTTCAAGTTAATGTAACCTAAAATGGGTCAATTAAAATAAAAATTTTCAAGTTTGACCTAAAAGTAATCAATTCTGACTTTAAATGATAAAATTGATCAATTTCTACATATAAGTTTATAACCTTAAATTGATAATTTATGATTTTCTTAAAGTGATTAATTTCGGTGTTAAAGTGATCACAGACCTTAAGGTGATTAGTTATATATAAAGTGAGCAATTATAACATTAGAGCGAACGACTTCAATTTGGTCCTCAAATTGGAGTACAATTTTTTTTATAAAAATAAAATTAAATCGAGAGAGTGCACTAGAATAGAGTCTAATGTGATACTTTCGTATTTCGAAAGATATTAGTTTCTTTTTTTAGGAAAATTGGGAATAATATTATTATAAACAAAACACCGAGGTTTATAATCCGAAGCTCGGATGAAAGAAGTTCTGGGAAAAGTTCATTTTAATCATTTAGAAGCTTAAATGGGTTATTTAGCTGGATTTATTAAGTAACTTAAGTGTTTAGTATATGTGTGTTATGTTCCTAAATGTTATGATGAAGTTAGTTAATCGTTATGAAAAGTTATTGAAAGTATTAGAAGTATGTTATTGCTTATAAATGTTACACGTAAAACTAATAAAATATATGAAATATAGTAAAAGAGTAAGAAAATTTAGGATCAAGTAAATGATAAGAAAAATATCACTTCAAAGTATCAAATGGTTATAGGCGTTATCGAATTGAACAATTAAGGATTATGAGAAGAGTATATTATAAATGGAACAATTGAATACTCACATTTTTAGTATCATTGATTAAGGTTAAAAATTATAGTTTAATCTATTGCACAACATATGATATGTGTTAATAAAGGCATTTTGAAATTATAAAAAGTTGAGAAATAGAAATTTTCTTTAAATGGGTAAGTTAAAACAAAGTTAGGGAATTATAATTTATTATGAGGAAAAAAAAGGTTAAAACGATAATATATATATATATATATATATATATATATATAGAATTAGTATAACCTAAATTAATAAATTGAGACATTGATAAATGATTATGTAAAATATAAAGTATAAAGTTTCAAAATTATAAATGTTATATTATTGGAGTATATCATAAAGGTTGTACGGTTGCAGTGTGAACGTATCAAAGTAAATTCTTTAGAGATCTTATAATGATAAAATATTACTGAACTTTATTGTTGAGGTAATTTATTGTTGAGGTGTATTGTAATTTGGATGACGAAATTATTTTAAGAATGAAACAACTATTGTTTTAGTACAACTTATATATTAATAATTAAGTTAGTTGAGATTTCGAGTTAAGTCAATTGATGAATTTAATGTTAAGTGTGCTAAACTATAATTTATCACCTTTATACGGATCATTTATGATTATAACTTATAACTTTAATGAGATCAACTATAATCTTAAATTGAGGAATTCTGACTTTCAAGTTATAAATTATAATTGATGAGCTATAACTTTTAAAAGAAGGGAAATTATACATGGTAGCATCCAATTTATACACTGTCTAACTGTCATATTATTTTCCGTTAAACTATTGTCAATTTCCATTTAATTCTCCATTTTGACGTTTCTACCCTTATTAAGTGTTGGTTGTTCTCTTGATAATTTGCCCTGAACCATTTTTATGCTTTCAAATATGCTCTCAAATGTTATAAGCATTTTGTTTTCATAAAGTTTAATTCACCTTTTGTCATTTTGAATGAAAATAAAATTGTTATAACATTCGAGATCATTGATGAATTAAACGGTGAGAGCATAGAAATGGTTTAAGGCAAATTATAAAGACAACAATCAACATTTAATAAGGATAGAAATGTCAAAATAAAGAATTATATGGAAATTGATAAGAATTTAACGGAAAATGCTACGGCAATTAGATAGTATATAAACTGGATGCTACCATGTGAAAAAATCTTTACAAAAGTGCTACCACTGACGTTTCATGAAAGTTCGATTCTACCATGTGAAATTTTCCTTAAAAGAAACCAATTTTGTCTTTATTAAAAACATCAATTGTTACTTTAAATTGATCAATTATTGATCGTGCATTGTAAAAATCTATAATTGAGTTGATTAGGCTGAGTAATCTCACAGTAAGGAGATTTCTCACAAGACCAGTTGTTCATATTCTTATTAAGGTTTCCATTTTTGTTAGGTATTTCTATTCTTATTAGGCTTTCCTATATAATTTTTACTCTGATTAGGTTTTTTTTGGGTACCTATACAAACCAACCTAGCCTACTAATTATGTAAATTATTATTAGGCTTTAAATAATTGATTAACTTACTTGTTTATATTATATTTAGCGTAAGTTTTTATCATTTATTTTTAATTAATAGCCGTCATTACACGTGTGGATCATTCTCTTGCCACACAAATAACATATCATTATAAGTATGAATTGTACTTTATCTTTATTATATAGTACGATGAAATTTTAATATATAATAATTAATCACTATTCTAGATTTAAATATTTTACTAAATTTTCTTTGATTTCAATTCCTTCTTGTATCAAATTACATTTTAATAATTTTTCTTTGATTTGACATCATTTATACATATTTAAATTAGTAACATATTCTTAATATGGAATTAGTTATCTATTTAATATTTTAAATTCTACATAATTCAATATAAATGCAAGTAATTAAAATAAGACATAATTACTTTAAAAAAATAATAATAGAGTAAAAATAAAGAAACCGACGTAAAAATATTGATAGTAAATAACATGTCAATGGAGTTTTCCAACTCAATAACAAAACAAAACATAAAAGATGAAGGAATTTTATCTATTAATGTCACATTTGTTTTTGTTTTGTCATTGGTATTCTTACAATATAGAAGTAACAAGCAGGGATGAATCACCAGTTTTCCATTTTGTACTAATCACATGTACATAGCTTACCGGCCTATATGGAATCAGTTGCTACTTCTTGTTGTTGCCTCCAAATATATTCTTAATGATGGTGTTCTTAGTTTGCCCACGCGGTGCCGGGTAATTTGAGAAGGACCCACCACCTACGGGAGGCCTTGGCCTTGTATCATTGCCTGAATTTGAAGATGATTGTCCAGAGCTCATCTTTATTAGACACTCTGTGGTCTCTGCTTATGGATGAAGTTTTCTAATAACTTAATTTATATTATTCTTACTTGGGGAAGTTGTTTTTTTAAGAACATACTAATTTGAAAGGGATATTTATAGTAGGAATTAAAGAGAGATACTATTATTGTTTTTTAAAATATTGATCCACTAGCTTATATCTTACGTATGTCTAATGATGTCATTTACCCAACAACTTTCATCACCCAATTATTACGTACTTATATTTGAGTTTAAGAATGAGCATTACTTATTAGACTATTTTTTTTCTAATTTAGTTAAAACTAATTTAATTAATAGAATTAACACTAATGCTTGATTCAGATGCTTTCATGGTAAGACCTCTTATTAATGGGTTTATCCATTAATCAAAAATAATAGTTAAAAAATTTAAATTTAAAATTTTAAACTAAAATTAACGGTTATAATTTCTAAAATTAAGCATATTGTTAATTTACATTGTCTGTTAAAATTTAATTTAATTAATTAATATTTGGCATATTTTATAAGGTAACATTTAGTTTTAAAGAAACGCCAATAATAGCAAATCTTAAAAAAGAAAAGTCACAGCATAACACCATATTGATGTACTTAAATCCACAGTAACATTAAAGGGCAAAGAAATATAAATATTAATATGAATGTTAATTGGTATTAAATATCATAAATGCCCTTTATTATAATCTCACTTACCTAACATAACTTTTTTTCAAGCTTTCACTAGTGGAAAAAACATCGTTTGCTGCGGTTTTTTTGCCCTTATTTGCTGCGGTTTTGGCCCCAGCAATAGTGATAGCAGCAAATGTCCTACTTTAAATGCTGCGGTTTAAAACCGCAGCAAATAAGGGCATTATTTGCTGCGGTCAGGGCAAAAACCGCAGCAAATATGGTGGGTTATTTGCTGCGGTCAGGGCAAAAACCGCAACAAATACATCAAATTTTTTTTTTCTTTTTTCCGTTTTATCCTTATAATAATCCAATAATAATACAATATAATAACAGTGATTAATCCAATGATAATCACAGATAATCAACAATAATCTCTTTGTAATAATAAACTCTCGCTCGTATATATAATATAATATTATGTACGTACATATATATATATATATATATATATATATATATATATATATATATATATATATATATATATATATATATATATATATATATATATATATATATATATATATATATATATATAATATACATTAAAGTATAAAAAATAATCTATACTAATTACAATTTATCAAGGACATATACTAGCAAGATACGCGACAATCTTTTCTTTTAATTCGCGCTAATGTCGTTTAATACCTATATATAATATATAAATAAAAGATTAATATAGAAACATTAGATTTTACCAATAATATATTTAATTAAGAATGTAACAAATACTTACGGCATCTATATTTTTGACTCCAAAGTCCTTCACGGATTTTATAATATCGTTCATATACTTCAGCGCGTAGTAGCCGCAGTCAACGGAAGAAGAAGGTTGTTGAAAGCACTAAGAGAAAATAGATGTTAGTGTCAAAAACGGTTAAAAACGCATAAAATCGCAACTTAACACGTAAATTCTAGAATATGACTATGATTTTCAATTCTAACAACTTCTACACAATAATATATACAAAATAGTGTTGTGTGCCAAGTTTCGGGCAAAACAAACCAAGTTTGAGCTACTTTACGCGCGAAATTGACAAAAACGCTTAAAAACCCTTAAAATCACAACTTAACACCTAATTTCTAGGATTTGACTATTATTTTCAATTCTAACCATTTCAACACAATAATAAATGCCAAATAGTGTTGTGTGCCAAGTTTCGTGCATAACAAACAAGGTTTGACCTACTTTACGCGCGAAATTGACAAAAACGCTTAAAAACCCTTAATCTCGCAACTTAACACCTAATTTCTAGAATATGACTATTATTTTCAATTCTAACCATTTCAACACAATAATATATGCCAAATAGTGTTGTGCGCCAAGTTTCGTGCATAACAAACCATGTTTGACCTACTTTACGTGCGAAATTGACACAGCAGCAAACTAGTGACCAGACCACCTTGCACGACGCGTGGAGACCAAACCTATGCATCCAGGACCTACGCTAAAGTGGAAATGGAATCTTGGTACTTGGATCTAGCTATCAAGGTCCTAAAACCATTCTAACAATCCTCGTGGACTCCTAGAAGCTGAGCTGAAGGAGGGCTGCTCGACAGTTTGCTAGATCAGAATTGTTTAAGTGTTTGTGGTTGTTTCGTGTTCTTTTCATGATCATTTGTAGTTTTTGTCTGTGTCATTAATCAAACCTTACGCACAACATTAATCCTTGCATAACCAAGGCCTTAATCAGCCCCGGTTTCGCTTCAAAACCAAGTTTGAGCTACTTTACGCGCAAAATTGACAAAAACTCTTAAAAACCCTTAAAATCGCAACTTAACTTCTAATTTCTAGCATATGACTATTATTTTCAATTCTAACCATTTCAACACAATAATATATGCCAAATAGTGTTGTGTGCCAAGTTTCGTGCGCCAAGTTTCGTGCATAACAAACAAGGTTTGACCTACTTTACGCGCGAAATTGACAAAAACGCTTAAAAACCCTTAAAATCGCAACTTAACACCTAATTTCTAGCATATGACTATTATTTTCAATTCTAACCATTTCAACACAATAATATATGCCAAATAGTGTTGTGTGCCAAGTTTCGTGCATAACAAACCAAGTTTGACCTACTTTACGCGCGAAATTGACAAAAACGCTTAAAAACCCTTAAAATTCTAATACGCCATCAATAAATTCCGACGATTCAATGCTTCCATACATCCAAGAACGATCGTTTGTCATCCTAATTAGTGTGATTAATTGATTCAAAACAAAATTAATACACAACTTTTAAACATATATACTTATTTATAACAAACATATTTACTAAATATGCAAATAATTAATTAACAAACCACAAACCACAATATAAATAATAAACAACAAACCACATTCCTAAAAATATATACTTTGAATAATTAACATTGTATAACCTTACAAATATAACATTCAAAATATAAATAATAAAGAGAATAAATAGAGTAAATTTGAATAGAAAATAGAAATATCTTAAAATAATACAATCTATTCAATACACGGTAAAATAACTAACACTAAATTAGCTTTAATACTCCTAAGTTTGTTTACACTCTTTATATAGCTATAAGGTGAAACTCAAGTGAAAAAAAAAACACCTTCAATTATATAAAACGACATTTGATATAAGTATAAGAGCACATTTTTTGAATTATACAATTACATATTACATATTGTTAAAAAAAATCAAGAAACATAAATAAATATTGAAATGATGAAACATTATTGTAGTTTAGATAAGACAAGCCCTAGTTCCTTTATCTTTTTCCTTTTAATCATATTAATAAACATTAATATAGAAGTATATAGTTTGAATTGTTGATTCTTTGTGAATCACATGAGGAACATTGTGTATTAATTACAAGCATTTCTGTCATACTTTAATTATAAGGTAATCAAATTCATGACTTTGCACCTTTACGAAATGTTAAATCACAATTTTAATTCTACGATGATCACAAGTGGGTAGTTCTCTAACACAATTATAACCAAATCACAATACATGCCATAGTCTATCTAGTAAGTAGTATCTATCATCATGTACTACAATAAACGTGATTCACCATGAAGCAAGACAAAAGCAAGCAGCAATAGCCAACAAAATTTTGGTTGAATAACAATTAAAAGGTCACAACAACAGTAAAATTAGAAAAACTTCAAAAAACAAATCAGTGAATAAACGAATAAAGAAGATGAACAATCGACATAAGTTTTGAAGATGAACAATCATATAAAAAAGAGAAATAATACCTTAATTCGTGAGTTTTAAAGATGAACAAGCAAATGCCTTTGGTTTCAAACGGTTTTGAAGAATGCACACACACGCAGATGTACAAGCAAATGCACGAAACAACAAGCAAACATTTGTGAACAACGGTTATTGAATGAACACAGTAGATTAACGGTTTTGAATGAACAACGGTTTGTGAACAACAGTTTGATTTCTGGGTTTGTGAATGAAAATGAAGATGAACACAGTAGAACAAGCAAATGCACGAACGGTTTTTCAATGGGTTTGAGAAGAGGAAACGTTGTGTATGTAGTCGAGTTTTGTGAAAAAAAATGGCGGGCTGTGATGAAGAACCGTGTTGTATACAATATTACAACGGTTATTTGCTGCGGTCACTAGCCAACCGCAGCAATAAATGCTTTGTTTTTTAATTGTGCTGAATTTGAACGGTTATTTTGGCTTATTTGCTGTGGTCCTAAAGATAACCGCAGCAATTAATGAGGTTATTTGCTGCGGGCCCTAGCCAACCGTAGCAATTAGTTGTTTTTTTTTTCAATTCTTTTTCCTATTTAGTGCTGCGAATATACAAAAACTGCAGCAAATGATGAGCAGCAAATACGTTTTTTTCCACTAGTGTTTTCTAACTATATTCAGAGATTATTCATTTTCTATTATAGTGAAATTGGTAGCCATCGAGCCAATTTAATAGTAAAACATCAGTGATTATAGTACTGCAATTTATGGTTAGCTACTACTATTAGTGGCCGAAAAAAATAGCATATATTGATCTTTTCAGGTGAAATATTAAATTGAGGATTATGATTAATATCTAGTCTTACTAGATTAGTGACATGAACCTAGACTTATATAGGTCCAAACACATAAAATGGTCTCACATATTGATATAGTGTGACCCAATAGGTATAGTGACATCAAGCTCGTACGATTATCAAATAACGGTTCAGTGACGTTTATTGGTCTTTAGTAAAACATAAACGTTACTCAATATCCACTAAATTAACGTGTTGTTGTATACTCACTTAATTACGTTAAACGAATTACAATATATATTCACTTGATAATTGAACATTTCTAATAATCTCCCACTTGTTCAAGAAACAAGTTTACTAGAGTTATAAGATTCCTCCCACTAAGTCCCACTTGCTCCAACAAGTTGTGAGTTTCAAATCCTTTATCAACTTAAGACTTAATCAAACATAAGGTAAGAACTACTATCATCCTTATTTGGTCTGATCATGTTCCTCGGACTCATGAGATGAACTGAAAAACCAATGATTATCTCCATAATCCATTTGAGCATGGCCATGCATTTTACATTTTCAACTCTCCGAGTGGTTTGAGACTAAACACCCCAAAAGGGTACGACAATTCCATCTTGTCTCTCCTCTATTTGCTATGTAATTCATAGAATTCCTGAGTACAAGCCTTATAGCCCCCTTTTACGGCATGACGTTACA
>NC_080053.1:15197905-15200405 GCF_026212465.1 Amaranthus tricolor
TGGAATTTATAATGATATGTCAAATCTGTGTGCTGCATTGAATTTTACTACCATGTTCAACATGTATTATAATTCTCACCCTGCACTAGTTTATGAATTCTTAAGTTCTTGTGAGGAAGCAGTGCTAAATGGTGTATATGGCATGTCCTTCCGTTTATTCAATGTCGATCGTTTTTTATCTTGTGCTGAACTTGCGGAACTCTTTGGGCTAGATCCTGATTGGGGGCTTTTGAAGGGTGCTTCAGGTCAATCTGCTTATGTAATTTGGCGAAAAATAACCGAAAAGCAGGAATTTGACCCGAAGCATCTAACAATTGCGAATGTGCAACATCTGGTGTTAAGAATTTTTTTGAAATTTCTATCTACAACCTTGTTTGCCCGGCATGATCATAGTGCATCTAGGTTAAATCATGTCGCATTCTTGGCCTACGCTCTTAGGAGCAATGCAGATCCTCACCATGCACTTCCCCTACGAATGATAAAACATTTGACCGGATTGAACTCCAGGGCCATTAAATCGGAACTTTTAATTGGTGGCATTGTGACTTGCATTGCTGCTCATTTTGGTTTTGTAGACTCTGATGAGAGGCACCCTGATGCCTTGCTCACAACCGGCTTCCTTAAACATGCCAACTATATTACGGACCAAACCGGTCCTTTTCTTTGGCATGTTGGGAGAAGAACAATTGTTTTACCATCCAGGAACCTCCCCCCACTTTCCCCTGATCTGCCTCACTATTTGTTATTCCCTCCTGCTGGTTTTGTGGTTGAGGAGGAATATGATCATTTAGCACAGGAAGATCATGAGGAAGAGGAAGACATCCATCCACCTCACGACCCTCCACTCCATCCGAGCATTTCTCCAATCCCCCATTCTTACAACCATTTCCAACGCGCGGTCATGAACCAATTTTCTCAAATGAACGCCCGGTTAGATGATGTTTCTCAGCATATGGCTCAGTTAGAGCTTGACCAACGTTGAGCTCTCGAGCCTATTTACGGCCAATTCTATCAAACCGGTGTATTTCCTCAAAGGTTTTCTAAACACCCTTCTTGGTTTGACCCTACTAGATGGGGCGGTCCCTCTGATTCTGGAGGTGGTGGTTCGGGCCAGTGATTTTTAATTTGATCTTGTGCCAAACACTGAGAACCGTGCTTGGACTGGCTTGGGGGGGATAATCACTTCCCACTCACTCACTCATGCAACTGCATATTTTTTGCATATTTTTATCATTTTCAGCATATAGAGTTAGGTTTTATTTCTCGCATGCATACAAAAAAAAAAAAAAAAACAAACGTGTTATAGCTTGATGAGAATTGTTGGAATCCCCTGTATATGAGTAACACTGTCTTTTACCCTAAAATGAATTTTTGCAAAATGTTTTAACTGGTATTTTGGCATGTGATACTGTTATTTGGATGTCAGAGGCAAACCGCAGACACTCCTAATTTGAGAACCAATTAAGTGGCATTTAATTGCCTCAAGAGCATGAGTAGGTTAGCTGGTGAGTTGGCCTAATCAAATGTGTGTGCATTATGTGCTAGGATGCCCATTAGGGGCTTGACTAATCTTGACTTTGCTTTACTCCTCCTAGAATTTGACTAGATATACCTTGTTGAAAATGATTTTCAGGCTTAGATGTTACTTGAAACCACATGGACTAAAAAGCCACCTTGCACTACTTGACTTTAGGTTTTAGCCCTCTTGAGCTTGAGCCTCTTTTCTTTCAACCCACATTACTAAAGCTCAATCCCAAAATTTCCCCCCTACACCTTAGGGAGTGAATTGGTTATTTAAGTTTGATGTTGGTTATTGGTGTGCTTACTGATCCATAATAGTAAAATCTCGAGTTTCTTTTAAATTCTTCTGTAGATAGACACCCCCAAGTATTATTTCTTTAAAAAAAAAAAAAAACTCAACAGAAACAACAAAAAGAATGTGATTTTTGCTTGTCGTTAAATGTTCAAATAAAGGGGTTATGTCTTGTCCTTCTAGAAGCTCAAATTTTGCTGGTTAAGTTCTTTCAAGATTGGTTGTATGTTGTTCATGCTCGAAGTGTGTGTAATTGCGAGAAAAGAGTATTCACTCCCTATTGTCCCTACTAGGTCTCATATTTTTAGCACAACCAATAACCTTAGCCAACGTTACACCCGTTATTAGCTTGATTTGATTCTCTTGGTAGTTGAAGTCTTTTTCGAAGGAGAAGGATAGCAAAGTTAAAGTGAAAGTCTTTAGAATGTTATTTATATTGGAGAGATCATTTTGTCCTTTTAAACACATGAGTGTAAGAGTTGGGAGGGAAACACTGCTGGGGAATGGAAGTAGTCATTTTTACTACTTCGGTGTGTGTAATGAGCTCTAGACTCATCAACGATGGAGTGGTGAGTTGCCCCGTGAGTACCTCCTCATTTGATTTAAGATGTGTTTACGATGGCCTTAACTGGTTACCTTTTGGATGAATTATGAAAGCCTTATTGCGCTATGATATTCCGGATTGAT
>NC_080053.1:15215405-15224550 GCF_026212465.1 Amaranthus tricolor
ATATAAGTTTGAAGTTATGGTCGCTTCAAGTAGCCAAGATTAAGATATAGACTATAATAAACTTATGAATAAGATATAGACACGACCATTATAATGTATCACATAAATGACATTGTGTTATTTGTTCTGTGCGTACTTCATCTTCAAATGGTCAGAGATGCTATGTGAATTCGCAGGGATATTATTTTAACACGATCATTTGTTAAGTGTGTTTGTAATAGGTATTAATTCAACTCGTAGGCACATTAGCATTGACGCATAAAATGAGATTTCAAGATCAGTTTTGAGAAAGAGAAAAAAATCCTAAAGGCTCTAAATAGGGGAGGATTGATGAGTATTTAGAGCATGTAAGACAATATCCAAATGGCTTAAGCATAAACTAAGCAAGAACATAACAAACGAACTGAACACACCTGGCTCAACCTGGTTACTCGTTTGAGCAACGGGGTGCTCGTTCAAGCACTCTTGTTTCATGCTGTCAGTTTGTTTCAAAACATTTTATTTTGTGGTCTGAGCATGTGCTCGTTCGAGCAACTCATGTGCTTGTTCGAGCACTCAGGAATTTTTGCATCAAAAAGTTTCTGGAAGTGATTTTGGCTCATGTTCATTCGAGCACTTATAGTACTCGTTGGATGAGACAACCCCTATTTTAGCGGCTTAATTAATAGTAATTAATTAAGTTAATTTGGGTTATTAAATTTTAAGTATGTTGATCAAGTTAATTGGGAATAAGTAAAAGATTCTATTATATTCGGATATCAGTTGTATTATTTTTGGGATCAAAGTAAATTATACGATGAAAAATATAAGTGTATAATACACCTCATACTTGATAAATATGTGTAGGAAGCCATATCACTCCTAACTTAGCCACCTAAACCTATGACTCATCTAATATTTCATGAGTCATCTCAAGCAAACATATCCGTAAGTGTAAATCTGTATAAAGTTTACAAAGTAATATTTATCTCCTTCTCCCTTATTATCTAAAAGCAAAGATAAGAACCATCTTTATTCTCTTTATTGTTTATGAAATACTAGACCAAATTCTGAAATTAGTGATTGGATAGTTCGATTGAAAATTAAAGGTTTGTAATTAAAGATTGTTATAGTTAGGGTTTAAAGAAAATCAATCTAAATCTCTACAAATCTGATTTTAAGCAAGAGAAGCTAAATTTGGGTTTAGTATGATGATTAGATGCTCTTGAAGTTAAAGAAAATCACCATCTCTATCTATTTTGGGTTAGAAGTAAGTTTTCTTTATGTATTCTTGATATCATACTTATATATTAATTTAATGGTTAATAGGGCCTTAAATTGATGTTTGATTATTTTATGTTAGGCTTTTTATGGGATTAATTGAAGTAGTATCAAGAAGGATCTATTTTGAGATTCATCAAAATAGCCATTGAAGAACTAGCTAAAGTGGATTATGGTTTTTATTTTCTGAAGTTTTGTGTGTGATTGTGTAGAAATTTAACTTGATCAAAGGTAACCTACAAACATATAATATCTTTTAAAAAGCTAATTTAAGTATTATTATGTTCAATTGATGATGGGAAAAATATTGGTTTGATTGCTTGTTTATGTAATAATATTATTAGTATTGTAAAATGATTTTAATAAAAATTAATCATGTTATAAAAATGATATTTGATTAAAAGTATGTTGGTATTGTATTTATTTAAAGAGATTACAAAAGCATGTTATGTATGTTATTTACTTATAAAATATGAGTATTGAAATGTCGTATTATGAAAATGAAATATGATTGTTGATTTCAAAGAAAATCAATTGAATTATTGTTTTGTTTTATATTGAAATCTACGACTTTGAAACATGTCCGTTTTTGGGAATTGGCAACAGATATTTATATCCGGATTGTTGTGAAATCCTATAGCATGATAATAGGTAATGGTTATTCGTATCGGTCTCGAGCCCCCGATCCCGTTTTGTTCTTGCAAGAACCGTATTTTCGGTGATGACGATCACCTGTGTTCTTAGGATTTAGATCAAGCCTACTTCCTGAAGGTCCATTATATTCCCATGATATAAAAGTGTTATTATATTATTGTTTTAATATGAGTTTTGAATATATACGTTTGGTATATAAATTTTTGTTTGTTTCGCAAATGAAATCATATGTTTCCTTTGCCGTATTGTTTTGCTATTGACTTGTAAAGTTATAGCCGTGTTTTGATTCACTATGAACCAAAGGTTCTTAGTGGTATTTATGTCGATACCAAATGGTCTTTTAAAAGAGTTTAGGTTTTGATAAATTAATGTTTTATAAGGAGTTACCAAATGAGCAAAAGATTAAATTGGAGATTTTGTTAATGACTTGTATATAAATGTAATAGTTTGTTGGATTACTCAACAATTCAATTGTTGACAGTCTTTAATGGGACCTATCCCTTATGGGGGATAGATCATTTTTCAGCTCAACTCTAATATGGATAAACTTTGGCTTCTCTTAGGTGTTATGTGCCGCGATAGCGAGGACGTCACTTTAGGAAAGTTAACTTGTAATGACATTTTAAAGAATCATGTCTTGTAAAATTAAAGGATTTTTAGATATTTTGTAATGTATAAACTTAGCTTATAAATGGTTTGTAATTATTATTAAAACAAAAATTTGTAAAGTTTTTATAAACTCTGTTATTGGTTTGCTGTGGCTATCGAGTCACAGGTCGGATTCAGCCCAGACTTCTACAAGTCTTCCGTTGTGCTTTATAGATAGTATAATTATACTTTTTATGCTGGTTTGGGCTGTTTCATTGGAGCACTTCAGAATAGTGCATTGGTTCGTGAAATGAAACTTCGTTTAATGGAGCATTGTGTAGTTATGAACTAATGTTTTACTTGACTAAAAACTATTAACCATCAGATATAATTAGTAAATGGATTTTGGTGAATTTTTGCTACTTCACTCTATAAATAGGAGTGGGTGCATGGTGATCAAACACACTTGAACATCATTTTCTGATTTCATCTTTCTCTCATTCTCTTGAAACATAAAAAAGAGTTATAAACTCTTTTATTGTTTTTCTGATTTTATTCTTAACATAAACACATAATCATTTACTTCAATCGGCTTGTACTAATCGATTGGAGTAATTGATTGTATCTCATTGCGAATTTCAACTCTCATAACCTAAGTACTTTTGTGGGGGGAAATATCACAATAGGAAAGCTTGTAGTCGCCTTCAATCTATATCGAGATTTGCGAATGATGTTACCGTTGCAAACTAATCTTCTCTGCGATGTTCTTCGTGTTCGTGGTTCATTCAAGCAAAGAGTCCATTAGTAGAAAATAATATGAAAATTTGGACATTTATAGGTTAAAATGTAAGATTGTGCGATTAGATTTAAATTTTACAAAGAAATAGAGGTGGTATATATTTTTAATCCCTTGTTATGTCAAGATGATTTCAAGAGAATTTCAACTTGATCTCTAACTTTTACATTGGCATCATGTCCTAAAAGTGTTAAAAATTTGAAAGTTGATTTCAAGAAGTACTTATCCTATTAAATTGTTATGTTATTGTATGTCATATTAATAATAATATTAATAATAATAATAATAATAATAATAATAATAATAATAATAATAATTATTATTATTATTATTATTATTATTATTATCTCAACAGGTATCGCACATTTTTTAATATATATATACAATTCTAAATATGTCAAATTGCATATACTTAAAAATTATATAAAAATTGATATTAATAAAATATATATTATGACAAATCAACTAAGATATCACCTGACTATATTTTAACTTATTGATTATGAATAATATATAAATATAGAGTGATTAATGAATAATATTTAAAGACCAAATTGAACAATAATAGTGAATAAAAAACAAGTAATCATAAGTAATCATATAATAATATATCTAAAGACACAACCAGCTGCCACGTTACTTTTGGATTACATTTTATTTTTTAAAAATATTTGAATAAACATATAATAAATTATGTGTTTTATTAATGTAAAACATAAAACATAGTCAAGTGGGATCTTATTTGATTCGTCTTATTGTAAATTTTATTAATATTAATTTTTTATAATTTTTACTCAAGCATAATTTAAAATATTAAGAAAGAAATAATCAATTAACAAATGTTCCAAAATCAAATAAGACATTTAACGTAAATAAGGGGAAGTATCATACAACATATCTAAAGGATGTATATCTAAAGGAACAATCAGTGGCCACATATCCCTCTTCGTTCAATTTGTTTCCCTCCAAAAATAACTTTTGGAACAAACTAAATTTAAATTTTTTTTAAAATGACTATATAATCCTATCGTCATCATATAATTATATAATATAAGGAAATTAATCAGTGGCCACATATCCCTCTTCGTTCAATTTGTTTCCCTCCAAAAATAACTTTTGGAACAAACTAAATTTAAATTTTTTTTAAAATGACTATATAATCCTATCGTCATCATATAATTATATAATATAAGCAAATTATCAATGGTATTCTTGAGTTTTGGCTTTATCAATAGTATAGCTAGCCCTAAATTTTTTATTATCAATGGTAGTCTCGTACTATTGAGCGTTTTACAACCGTAACCATTATAAACTTTTTCCGTCCAAAATCATCTAAAACTGTTCAATTTTGGGAAATTATTAATGGTACCCATGTGCTTATGCACTTTATCTTTAGTACGCCTATATTTTTTCGATTATCAATGGTACCCTTAGCAGTTCATGTTAATTACAACCGTGACATTATTCAAGTTTTGGCCGTTATCTTGACATTATTCAACGTTCAAACAAACTAACCCTGGTTTATTTTTGAAAGGATTTAACGACAAGATAACAACAAAAACTTGAATAATGTCACGGTTGTAATTAGCATCAAATGCTAGGGATACCATTGATAGTCGAAAAAACACAAGGGTACCAAAGATAAAGTGCAAAAACACAGGAGTACCATTGATAATTTCCCTTAAATGTTTTTCTTTTTCTTTTATTTTTCAATTCAAAACATAAAAGAAAGTTAACAATTTTGAATGATATTGGACGGAAAACGTTTAAAAAGGTTACGATTGTAAAACGCTCAATAATACGAGGGTACCATTGATAATAAGAAAAAAAAAAGTTAGGGGTACCATTGTTAAAGTACCAAAACTCATTGGTACCATTGATTATTTCCCTATAATATACCTAGAGTAACAACCAACTACAAGATGACATTTTTTGGTTCTTTTTCACTTCAATGTAATTAGTTTTTTCAAGACATTTTGTTTTTTTTTTTTTTATATTTGGATAAATATTTAATAATCATATAATCTTGTAATCATATAATATATTTAAAGAAACAATTAACCTGCACTTGACATTCTTTTGTTCAATATGTACCTTCAAATCTAAGTTTTTAATATTCTTTATAATAATCATACTATCTTCTATTAAAAACATTGAAAAATTGCAAGTGAAATTCATTGGGATTTTTTCGTATGAATTCATGAGATTTGCTAAATTTTGATTATTTGACAAGTTATTTTTACACCTGCTCATTTTCCACCAATTAAAATAAAAAAATAAAAATCAATCATCATACTATAAATTAAAAAGATTGGAAAATTCCAAGTGGCACTCATTGGGAGTTTTGCCAGATAGATTTATGAGATTTGCTAAATTTTGATTATTTGACAAGGTTTTTATACTCCTTCATTTTCTACCAATAATACTATCTATTGAAAAGATTGAAAAATTTCAAGTGGTACTTATTGGGAGTTTTGCCACATGGATTTATGAGATTTGCTGAAATTCCAAAACCCCACGCCATAAGACATTAACACACAACAAAAAGAAGCACAAGATCCCAAACCCCCAAAACACAAAAGACCCCAAAATAGGAACCTGCACATAGCCCCTAAGCACATAAGCACAGAAGACAACAGACAACAGAAACCACCTAAACTTCTAAAGCCAGCAGTATGATTCCAAACAAACCACAGCAGGAAACTAAAACAGCAGCAGCAACACCCCACTCCAACCAAAAACAATTACACAGCAATAAAAACATAACCCCCTACTAGCCCCCACTCAGCCCAATCCGCAGTGCCAAATACCACAACAAGACAACAAAAATCAAGCAAGCAAAAACCTTCCAAAAACCTCCCAGACAGTAAAACAACAGCCAACAGAGCATCCCCTTACCAAAACAACAAAACCCAAAACCAACACAACATACCTCAACAGGTTCACAAAAACCCTTAAAAAAAAGACCAGAACCCACAACATTAAAACAAAACACAACACAACTCAACCCCCGAAAACAAAGACATGATGTCCAAAAGAAATACCTAACATTCAAGTACAAAGGGCCACATCCCGCATATTATGTACCACATCATGAAATGCATAACCCAACCCACCCCACCCCACAACTCTTTCACCTAAACACTAAAACGTACTTTCATCATCAAAAACATATGCTCTCATGAGGGAACCACTTGTTTAAATTTCACTTTATTGCGCTCATAAGAAAGACTCTAGATGACACAAAACACAACACTATTCCACCACCTAACAAAAGATTTTTGACGAATAAGCCCCTGCCAATCCCTAATCGCACTTGGAAAAGCCCCTTGTAGTACTCCTAAATGCCCCACTAATCCAAAACACTCATCCAAACGAACCACGAGAAAGAGCACGTGTGCAAGATATGATCCTTAGTCTCTATTTCTACACCAAAAAATGGGCAAAGAGCTTGAGTATGGTCAACAATCCCACATGCGAGCAGAAACGAACCCGTGTTAAGCCTCCCTAAACAACCCAACTAAACCGATAATTGAACTTGCAGGGGGAGGGGGGCTTTCTTATTCCAAATAAACTTCAGATATGGAGAGGTAAAATCGAATCACACCCCTCACCAAGCTTTGTTACAGAACTCTTCGTAAAAAAACACCATCAAGAGACCAACAACCAAGAAACTAAATCACCACGAGACCCCCAAGATGTAACAGACCAAATATAGGTAAGCAAATAAGAAATGTATAAACAATATTTTTATCTATAATTAAAAAAATTAATGTGACAACCACTAGTGGAAAAACTCTTATTTGCTGCGTGACATATGCTGCGGTTTTTCAATTATGCAGCATAAAATAGAATGAAAAAACGAGGGAAAAAAATTAGGTTATGTGCTGCGATTCCCCAAAAACCGCAGTATATAGTCTAATTTAAAAAAAAAATTACATTATATGCTGCGGTTTTTGAAGAACTGCAGCATATAATGTAAATTATATATTTTTTAAAAAACTCACGTCTCATATATCATTCTTGTTCAATAAGCTAAACTACTGTTTCATTATAACGTTAACAAATGCTAGTTAAACCCTTCTAAAACCCATGAAAAACCACCACTGCTGCTCTTGAATTCTTCATCTTCCTCGTTCTTCAACCCACGAACAGCTGCTAAACCCACGAAACAAAAGCTAAACTACTGTGTTCTTCAAAACCCACGAATAGCTATTCGAAAAACCCATGAATTCTTCATCTTCTTGTTCAAAGCATTGTTCTTGATCATCTTCAAAACCCACGAAATTCAGGTATAATATCTCTTTTCAATATATGAAACCCTTAAGTTTTGCTAGCTATTCGAAGCTCACAAAATTTAGGGTTAATTTTTTTATACTAATTTTGTTTTTGTTTTTCATTGTAAATTACTTAACCCAAGAAATCAAGGTAATTTTATTTATTTTTTTAAATTGCAAGTTCATATTTTTATTGTTTTACTCGTAAGTTAGTGCTAAAGATATCAATTAATTGTGAGTTTGACATTTTCAAGTTTATGTTATTAATTTGTTAATTATTTGTGTATTTTGTTAAAAATGTGGTTTCTTGTTGTACATATGATTTAATTATTAGAATTAGATAGAATATACATATATTTAGGGTTAAATGATTTATTTTTAGGCTTAATATCGATGTATGAAGTATAAAATTAGAATATGTTTGGTTATATAGAATTAGAATATGAAGTGTGAAGTATGAAGTAGGAAGTGTGAAGTATACAATGTTAATTATTTTAAATGCTTTTATTTTAGAATACAATGTAGTGTTTATATAGAATTAAAATATAAAGTATATATTTAGGGTTAAATATGTTTAGTATAAATAAGTATATATTTTTAAGGTTAGATATGTTTGGTATAAATAAGTATATATGTTTAAAAATCATTATTAATTTTATTTTGAATTAATTAATCACACTTAGGATGACAAAAGATTGTTCTTGGATGTATGGAAGCAATGAATCGTCATAATGTATTGATGGCGTATTAGAATTTTATAGTATTGCCGTAGAATTTTGTAGAATTACGTGCTAAGGTGCATTTTTAAGGTTTTTAAAGTGTTTTTGACACTTTCTCGCATAAAGTAGTTCAAACTTGGTTTTGCTTTGCATGAAACTTGACACACAACACTATTTGGTATATATTATTGTGTTGAAATGATTAGAATCGAAAGTCATAGTCATATGCTTGAAATTACGTGCTAAGTTGCATGTTTAAGGTTTTTAAACCATTTTTGGCACTTTCTCGCATAAAGTAGTTCAAATTTGGTTTATTTTGCACGAAACTTGACGCACAACACTATTTGATGTATATTATTTTTTTAAAATGGTTAGAATTGAAAACAATAGTCATATGCTTGAAATAACGTGCTAAGTTGCGTTTTAAGGTTTTTAAAGCGTTTTAAGGTTTTTAAAGCGTTTTTAGCACTTTCTTGCATAATAGTTCAAACTTGGTGTGTTTTGCATGAAACTTGGCACACAACACTATTTGGTATATGTTATTATGTTGAAATGGTTAGAAATGAAATAATAGTCATATGCTTGAAATTACGTGCGAAGTTGCGTTTTTAAGGTTTTTAAAGCTTTTTTGGCACTAACATCTATTATCTCTTAGTGCTTTCGACAAGATAATGGTATTGATTGCGGCTACTACACTCTCAAATTTAGGGACGATCACTTACAAAGCCATGAATAATATTGGAGTTTAAAATATTGATGCGGTATGTATATACGTTACGTTATTAAATTATAATATTATATATTCAGTATTATATAAAACCTAATGTATGTATTACATAAAATTTAGTTTT
>NC_080053.1:15227150-15247150 GCF_026212465.1 Amaranthus tricolor
ATTTCATTACTTGTTGCTTTGTATGGTTCAACAATACAGCTTATCCTAGTGAGTTTTACGGGCCTACTGGACCAGAAGCTTCTCAAGCTCAAGCATTTACATTTTTAGTTAGAGACCAACGTCTTGGGGCTAACGTGGGATCCGCTCAAGGACCTACTGGTTTAGGTAAGTATCTAATGCGTTCTCTGACCGGAGAAGTTATTTTTGGGGGAGAAAATATGCGTTTTTGGGATTTGCGCGATCCTTGTTTAGAACCCCTTAGGGATCCAAATGGTTTGGACTTGAGTCGGTTGAAAAAAGACATACAACCTTGGCAAGAACGACGCTCAACAGAATATATGACTCATGCTCCTTTAGGTTCTTTAAATTCTGTGGGTGGGGTAGCTACCGAGATCAATGCTGTCAATTATGTCTCTCCTAGAAGTTGGTTAGCTACGTCTCATTTTGTTCTAGGATTCTTCCTATTCGTGGGTCATTTGTGGCATGCGGGAAGGGCTCGTGCAGCTGCAGCAAGATTTGAAAAAGGAATTGATCGTGATTTGGAACCTGTTCTTTCCATGACCCCTCTTAATTGAGATAATAAATGCAATGTTTTAAGGTAGGAATCAATCGGATTCATACATATTACATATTGGAATCGGGTCATACGTAAAAAGTATTCCCTTTTTTAACTCATTTCTATATTTCTATGTAATTTAGAAATTTCAAATCTGTTTTTTTCTGGCTCGGCTATCTCACCTAGCCGAGCCATTCTCTTTGTTTTTTTATTTTATATTTTAACGGACCATTAAAATGAAAACTAATAAATAAAATAGGAAAACAGTTCTATTGAACAAGCAAAAGGTGAGCGAGGGATTTGAACCCTCGATAGTTCTAAAAAGAACCATGCCGGTTTTCAAGACCGGAGCTATCAACCACTCAGCCATCTCTCCAACATAAGTCAATTTCTATTTTATTCTTATTCCCCCGAATAGAACATGGTTAGATGAGTCGATACTATCACAAGTTGTATAAAAGTATTAGGTGTAAGTTGATAGAGCGATCATCCATTTTTTTTTCTGTATATTATATAGAAACATATGATCTATGATGCCCATTTAAGTATTTCATATTTAATTATTAATGAAAAAATGCCCTATGGATCTATCTTTGAATAAAGTGGTAAATTAAATATGAAATTAAAGTAGTAAATAAGTCATAATATAGAGAATCAATGAATTTCATAGTAATAGTAGAAAATCCCTCTGTGATACATTTATTACTTTTAGTATAATGATTGATAGAGGGATCAAATGGTATAGTTCGTTCGTTGATAGCTTGGAGGATTATACATATGACTATACCTTTCCAATTGGCTGTTTTTGCATTAATTGCTACTTCATCAATCTTATTGATTAGCGTACCCGTTGTATTTGCTTCTCCCGATGGTTGGTCAAGTAACAAAAATATTGTATTTTCTGGTACATCATTATGGATTGGATTAGTCTTTCTGGTGGGTATGCTTAATTCTCTCATCTCTTGAACCTATTTGTTCCAGATCTAAAAATGACCCCTCCCCCTAATCCGAATTCTTTACGGGTTGTGAGACACAGTAGGATCATATCGCGCATCTTTTGGTACTTTAAGAGTCTTGTACATTTCTAGTTTCGTTACGAAATAGTTTGGCGCCGTTTGTAGAGAAGTGTTATAAATATGTAACTCGAACAAATATCCATGGCTCCCAAGAAGAATCCCACGCAAACCGCCACCATGCATAGTACAAGATACAAATACTTCAGTGGGTCAGGCAAACAATCAAGCCGTGACTGGCCGAGACATGTTGGCACAAAATCTTACCAATGCCTTCTCTGAGCAATTATGCGCCTTTGTAAGCACCAATAACACTGCCCATCGGCAGCAAATGTTGGCCAACATGGCAAATCAGATCAAAAATCTTAAAGAACTAATCCAACCAAGTAAAGATGTCTCAAGTCCTTACAAGTCGGATGATGGGGACACGAACGTGTCCTACTCCAGTAAGAGAAACAAGAAGAGCAGAGAAAGGTCAAAACCCCGCAAAAGTCTGAATAGAGAAAAATGGGAAGGATAGGGTGAGCCCAGGTTTGAGGCCAAGACGCGCGAACATATCTCAGGAATAAAAGGTGATAACCTGCTTCTAGCACGTCGTTAATACTAAGAACCAAGTTATACAAGCAATATTATAATCACCCTGATACTACTACAACGAGTGTAATGGTAAGTCGGGGGTCGAACCACAAGTACAAGGGATGCTAGACTAAAGACTTGGTGTGGGAAGGTTATATGGAAGGTTGGTTGGTGGGTGAACTTAACTAATAACAAGAATAGAAAGGAAAACTCAACAATGAAAGACAAGCGGGGAGTAGACTACGTCCACCCTAGGATGGTCTATTGGAAATAAAGATAAGCTAGGTCAAGGGAGTTTGAACGGTAATTAATTAGGACACTCTAGATATCGAGAGGAAGTTGGTGACCCTATAAGCCACACGAACTACCTATAATTGCCCTATGTCTCTCTAGGAGTGGCAGGACAAGATTCGAATCGAATATCTATCAACAACCATCATCAACCTCAACCCTAATCCTAAACATTGAAGACAAGACCAAACCTAGGATTTCTCTAACCTAAAACCCCTAAAGAAAGTACTCTAGCATATTGAAGACAAAAGCATCAAGCAAAGAAAGCATTAAACGTACTCTAGAAAGCATAAATGAAATGAAGAACAAGAAAGCAATACAGAAAGCATAAAGGAATTGAAGAACATGAAAGCATTAAATCTACACCAAGAAAGCGTTAAAAGAGAGCATAAAGGAAAGCAATAAAGATATGAAAGCAATAAATGAATTAAACTTACATAAATGAAAGCAAATGAAAGTAGAAGAAAGCATAAAGGAAGAACATTGAATCTACACCAGGGCAAAAACAAGAGAAATGCAAGAAGAGTGATGTTCTAGAGTGAGGCACAAAGGCAACCCTACTAGGCATCCCCCCCAAGCATGAGGGGTTTTACAAAAATGAGGGGTATTTATAAGCTAAGGAACAAAAGCGGTAAAAAGCCCTAAAATCCCTCGGGAATAAATTTGCGAAGAAAATAAGTCGCGCGGAAAAAGACCCCTATTCGGCCGAATGGAGGTGTCATTCGACCGAATGAGCACTCATTTGACCGAATGGGGCTTCATTCGCCATTTCTAGCATATTTCAACACATTTCCTTGAAATTCTAAGCCCATTCGCCCGAATTGCTTCTTGGTTCGCCCGAATCGGCTCCATTCGACCGAATGGTATTTGGATTCGGTCGAATCCTTGTTCTCCTTGGCCCAATCGAATCTTTGAAGCCTTAGATGGATTCCGGACTTACAAGGACCTTGAGTAGGGCTTGGAAAGCATGTTTTGGCTCCGATACGCTCCTCTAATCTTCGATCAAAGGGTCTGAGTCTCGTACGCAATGTAAAATACCTTGAAATCTCCGAAAATACCTGAAATTACCTCAAAACACCATGGAGACAAGAGCAAGGTAAAATTATGCATAAAGTGTGTAAAAAGCATTCTAAAACGCGAGACTCGACACTACAATGAGGAGATAAATGTGCTCTAAAAACGAGCACATCAACTCCCCCAAGCCAAACCTTTGCTAGTCCTTAGCAAAAGAACTAGCAGGGCAACATGAAAGCGCGGGGCAAAAACAAAAAAAAACTACGAAATGCAATAAAACCTAAGACTCACTTTCGTAGGAATCACGGTCGCACTTAGCATGTACGACAAGCGCTTTAAACCCCTAGGTTTCCCATAGAGGACGAGTAAGGTCTCGTGAGGGTTTTCAGAAGGAGACCCACAAATCCAATGCAATGCAATACAAGGTGAGCGGAAAACAAAACAACGCAAGCTGTGTACGTGCAATACTGTTTCCTAGCCATGGGTGTGCATGTACAATGGGCTCATGCAAGAGCAATACCAAGAAGAACAGCAGGTTCCACCGACTCGGGATCACTAGAAAAGCTACAACACAGGCCATGCCACCCACTACCTAGAGAGGCCACAAGTCTACGCTCCCCTAATTATTTCCCAAAAGATGTGAGAAATATGTAATTACGCTCATGTGTTTGATTATGGTTCGTGTTTCGCTCACAATCATCCGACTAAAAATGATTCGGTTCAAAAGATGTGAGAAATATGTAATAACGCTCATGTGTTTGATTATGGTTCGTGTTTCGCTCACAGTCATCTTTCTAAAAATGAGTCGGGAATCAAACACCTAATAGGGGCAAATCTTGGGGATGGTGTCATATCTACACTCCAGCGCAGAAACACATAATAGGGAATGTTTCACTAAAATAGAGGATAGCAAGTGACCCAAGACTAAAGATACCACAAACACCTCATGAAAAACCAATCATGTCCAATAATGATATCAACCCAAAAACCACAAATAAGCACAAATGAACTCTATCATAAAACACCATGAAACATTTTGAATTTCATCATAATTTGTGTTTTCAAGCTCATCTCCCAAATGAAAGTATAGATTTCCTCACTCAAATATTACCCATTATATATATGAAGAACAAGAGGAAGGTCTCCTCACTCAATGAATGTGTATGTATATAAATGTGATAATCACTATGTGAAGCACAAGAGGAAAAGGGAGAAATAATATAAGCAACAAATGAATGAATGGAGTCATGATAAACAAACAACCACTGGACTAACCAAAAAGCCCACAACACAATGTAACTCACACCAACCCCACTATCACTACACTACCCTCTAGGTCAAAAAAGGGAATATTTGTTTCATGTGGAGTTTAAATAGCGTGGCTACAAAAGAAAATGTAAAGGCAAGAACTTGGCTTAACCTAAAGTCAATTTACGTCCATGGTAGGCTATTTGGCTATTTAGTTCAAATATAACAAACGTGTTATCATCCCTGGCCCTAAGAAAAGCAGACTACTCTGGAGGAGAACAGACACAATACCTAGAACCCCTAACTAGCACTCAAATTGAATGGAACTTGCAAGGAGTCCAAAAAGGCTCAATCTTCACAGGCTAGTTGAAACAAGCCTCAAAAGGTAGTCATCCAAGCCACCTACCAAGCAAACCCAGATCCCCCAAGTCAGGTGAAGAACTGTCAATTACTTGGTCCCAAAACAGGCACAGGGCTAAAAAAATACGCGTATGCATAAGACCACATATGTACATACCAGAAGCTTACATGCTAGTTTCACAACTCAAAACATTTTTATTGAAAACAGAAAAAAAAAGCATGAATATACAGTATGCCATGAATGCAGGGTGAACATGCAAAATATGTACGAAATAATATATGCAATGCACTAACCTAGAACTGCAGAATACTAACTGCACAAACAATTGGGCAATAGTGACAATAGTGTTGACCAACTCTCCCCCAAGCCAAATCTTTGCTAGTTTCTAGCAAAGATGGAGAGAGAAGGAAAAGATGAAACGTTTGAAACAGAGGTCAACAGGATTGTCATAATACCCAACACAAACAAAAACTAGTCAATAATGAAGAGGAAAGAAGGTCATACCTAGGCTAGGAGGGCTTTCACTCTTAGTATTATCATCACCATCATCAAAGTGGTGTAAGAACTCTCCGCTCCTTCGAAGAAGTGGAGGCTAGAAGCGCGAAGCTAGAGTGATCGCCTCCCCCAAGCTAGGGTGAAGCTATATTTTTCATTGTTGATGTATTGCTCTTTTGAGCCTCCCTTCTCCTCTTTGTCGCCCTCTCGGGACCGTTAGCATTGACCCTCTCAACATCATCAAATCAATCACAAACAAACCTTGTCGAGGCTCGATGCTAATGGTCGTTTGGATCTGCAAATTCTAAAAAATAACACTACAAACCAAACGTGAGCACTGACTAGCAAAAATGCAATGTAATGAAAGAGAACAAAAATGAAACAAAAACTAATATTTACAGTTGGGTTGCCTCCCAACAAGCACTTCTTTAAGGTCATTAGCTAGACTTGACTCACTATATAGTGAGTCAAACTCCGTAGGAGTTTGTCAAACTCACTCCCCACAACAGCAGAAGTTGAAGAGTGAAAGAGGGAGAAAAGAATGAGGAAAAGAAGAAACAGAACAAAGATCGACTTTTCATAACGAGATGAAAAGCCGAAGGAAGAGCGAAT
Organism: Amaranthus tricolor; assembly: GCF_026212465.1. NCBI lineage: Eukaryota > Viridiplantae > Streptophyta > Magnoliopsida > Caryophyllales > Amaranthaceae > Amaranthus > Amaranthus tricolor. The sequence goes on from NC_080053.1 coordinate 15,233,317, forward strand.
AAAGGGATGGGGGAGGGAAACAAGCGGCAAGGCATCACAAGCATCAAGTTGAGCATGATGGAAGGCGATGGGAAGCATTTCACAATGACTAAGAGGTGTAGGGTGAGACTCAACAGAAGGCACACTAAGGGTATGCACTTGAGACTCCTCAATCGAGGGCATATCTACCTCTAAGTCATTGGGTTCACTAGCTAGATGATCATGCACATATGTGAGGGGTTCATCATGGTGAAGTGCACAAGGCAGCTCACCGATAGGTGGTGCATCAACACATGGAACGGGAGAGTCATGATGCAAGGGTGTGGGGAATGTAAACACCTCCCAATTGTACATATCATCATAAAACTCATCCATAAGTTGATCATCAAGAGATGGAGGGGAGTAAGCAACAATGCAAGGGGATTCTAGGTCATGGTCTAACGCCATGGGCACAAGGTGGTCATTGCCTCATGGGTTTATAGTCTCTCCTCAAAAGCCCTTATCATTTGGTTAACACTCCACGTTTTCTCCAACTCATCCCCCATTGGTGTATCACCATATGTGTAATCGATACAAGGGTATTCTAGTGGAACCTTAAGGGGGGGGGGGGGGGGGGGGGGGGGGATAACTGGGATATTCTTTCTTAAAGTCGTCCTTGGTCAACCATCTCAAGAAATTTAGACACAGAATCAGGGTTTGGTCGAGGAGTGCACTTGAGTAAACATCATCCACTAATTCCCTAGTCTCGCTATTCAAAACCTCAGAAAGGTCAAAGCAAATTAGCCATTGTTCAACATTATGCTCATGAGGGAGAGAATCCCCATATCTAACAAAGAATCTCCAAAAAGATTCATGCTCATATTGATGCAAGGGATACCAAACCATGAAGAAAAACAAAAATTCAAAAATAAAAGCTATTCACAAAGCACACCAAAACTAGAATCTAAACAAGCGCTTTGTCCCCGGCAACGATGACATTTTGATAACCTGCTTCTAGCACGTCGTTAATACTAAGAACCAAGTTATACAAAAAATATTTATAATCACCCCTGATACTACTACGAGTGTAATGGTAAGTCGGGGGTCGAACCACAAGGACAAGGGATGCTAGACTAAAGACTTGGTGTGGGAAGGTTATATGGAAGGTTGGTTGGTGGGTGAACGTAACTAATAACAAGAATAGAAAGGGAAACTCAACAATGAAAGACAAGCGGGGAGTAGACTACGTCCACCCTAGGATGGTCTATTGGAAATAAAGATAAGCTAGGTCAAGGGAGTTCGAACGATAATCAATCAAGACACTCTAGATATCGAGAGGAAGTTGGTGACCCTATAAGCCACACGAACGACCTATAAGTGCCCTATGACTCTCTAGGAGTGAGAGGACAAGATTCGAATCGAATATCTATCTACAACCATCATCAACCTGAACCCTAATCCTAAACATTGAAGACAAGACCAAACCTAGGGTTTCTCTAACCTAAAACCCCTAAAGAAAGTACTCTAGCATATTGAAGACAAAAGCAACAAGCAAAGAAAGCATTAAACGTACTCTAGAAAGCATAAATGAAATGACGAACAAGAAAGCAATATAGAAAGCATAAAGGAATTAAAGAACATGAAAGCATTAAATGTACACTAAGAAAGCATTAAAAGAGAGCATAAATGTAAGCAATAAAGATATGAAAGCAATAAATGAATTAAACTTACATAAATGAAAGCACATGAAAGTAGAAGAAAGCATAAAGGAAGAACATTGAAGCATGATAGTGCTTCTGCAGTGTCCCATAAGAGGAAGGGAGAAGAATAAAACCATGAATCAATTATGAATGTATACTTAGACACTCTAAATGTTTGTGTAAGACCTCGTCCAGGGAAAAAACAACACGAGGAGGTTGAACTGTTTGAAGGAAAAAAGATCAAGATAGAAAAAAACCTCACAGTAGTAAGACACGATGTCTAGGCAACTCTTGTCGTGTTCCATGATATCTTTGCTTTCTCTGTTGAGGAAATGCCTTATATACCTTCAGAAGTCATGTGCCACAAACTCGATATAAGACCCAACTATAAATCAGTGATATACCTTCAGAAGGCAAAGAATGAATAGAAGTCATTAAAGAAGAGTTGCACAAATTGCTAAAAACTTGGAAGCGTATGTGGACGATATGATCATAAGGAGCCGGCAAGCAGGTGAACATGGCGCAGACCTACGAGAAACTTTCATGACCCTTCGTAACCACCAAATGCGCCTCAGTCCTGATAAGTGTGTGTTCGGGGTCACTAAAGGGAATTCCTTGCAGATGAACGAGGCATCGAAGCTAATCTAGAAGAGATTTAAGCAATACTCGACATGAAATCTCCAAGATCTGTAAAGGAGATTTAAAAACTAACGGGATGTATTGCAGCACTAGGGAGGTTTATGTCCAAGCCTGCGGAACAATGCTTCCCCTTCTTCAGAACTCTGAAACAAGCCAAGTTTGAATGGACAGGAGTGGCATAAGAGTATACAAATCCCATGGGGGGGGGGGGGGGGGGGGGGGGGGGGGGGGGTTAGTGAATACAGTGTATGCCCGTTTAAAAATTTTTCTGAAAGGTAAGCTCAAGAGCTTGGGTGACCTTTCGAAACAGTTTTCCGGAATTGTTTTAGGTCGATTGATGAATCTATGAAGTATATGCAAAAATAAACTTAAACAAGAACAAGCGATTTGTTCACGAGGTTCAGCTCTAATATAGCCTACTCCCCGCCTATGGGTTCTCTTCCAACCCGTAGGATTCAACGCCTTTTATAGATGAACTTTAAGACAACTTAGAAGATCTCCCTATCTTCTCTCACGAAGTAAAACCCCTTGAAGAACGTCTTACAAGTTCTGTTAATAAAAGTACAAATCCCATGGAGGGGGGGTAGTGAATACAAAGTATGCCCGTTTAAAAATTTTTCTGAAGGGTAAGCTCAAGAGCTTGGGTGTCCTTTCGAAACAGTTTTCCGGAATTGTTTTAGGTCGATTGATGAATCTATGAAGTATGTGCAAAAATAAACTTAAACAAGAACAAGCGATTTGTTCACGAGGATTAGCTCTAATATAGCCAACTCCCCGTCTATGGGTTCTCTTCCAACCCGTAGGATTCAACGCCTTTTATTAATGAACTTTAAGACAACTTAGAAGATCTCCCTATCTTCTCTCACCACGTAAAACCCCTTGAAGAACGTCTTACAAGTTCTGTTAATAAAAGTACAAATCCCATGGGGGGGGGGGGGGGGGGGGTAGTGAATACAGTGTATGCCCGTTTAAAAATTTTTCTGAAAGGTAAGCTCAAGAGCTTGGGTGACCTTTCAAAACAGTTTTCCGGAATTGTTTTAGGTCGATTGATGAATCTATAAATTATGCGCAAAAATAAACTTAAACAAGAACAAGCGATTTGTTCACGAGGTTCAAATCTAATATAGCCTACTCCCCGCCTATGGGTTCTCTTCCAACCCGTAGGATTCAACACCTTTTATTAATGAACTTTAAGACAACGTAGAAGATCTCCCTATCTTCTCTCACCTTTTAAAACTCCTTGAAGAACGTCTTACAAGTTCTGTTAATAAAAGTACAAATTCCATGGGGGGGTAGTGAATACAGCGTATGCCCGTTTAAAAATTTTTCTGAAAGGTAAGCTCAAGAGCTTGGGTGACCTTTCGAAAAAGTTTTCCGGAATTGTTTTTGGTTGATTGATGAATCTATGAAGTATGTGAAAAAATAAACTTAAACAAGAACAAGCGATTTGTTCACGAGGTTCAGCTCTAATATAGCCTACTCCCCGCCTATGGGTTTTCTTCCAACCCGTAGGATTCAACGCCTTTTATTAATGAACTTTAAGACAACTTAGAAGAACTCCCTATCTTCTCTCACCACGTACAACCCCTTGAAGAATGTCTTACAAGTTCTGTTAATAAAAGTACAAATCCCAATCTCACAAAAGAGATTACAAGTTGAATACTTTAAAAAGTATTCCAAGCTTAGGCGTATTTGATAATGAAAGTTCTAACTCTTTTAAACTCTAAAACCTATTACAAATGTATGAGTTAGATAAACTAAGTTTTACAACATTTTTTGAACGTTAGATCTTAATTCAAATAGAGAGAAAATTATAAGAAGTATTGTTGGTGTTGTAGTTGTTGTGTTGTGTAAACTTAATTCTTGAATGAAGCCTCATATATATATATATATATATATATATATATATATATATATATATATATATATATATATATATATATATATATATATATATATATATATATATATATATATATATATATATATATATATATATATATATATATATATATATATATATGCCACGCCTCAACATAATCTTGTAAGCCAAGGAAGCTTCATCCGTCAATATAGTTAATCTGATCAATTTGGGCCAGTCTTCAAAACCTTGAGCAGTAATTCAAAATAACGTGTAATATATTCAAATACTTAAATGTCTTGAGCACACGTTTATTTAGTTCAAATTTAAATATAATCTTATCCAATTATAATAATCATTCAAATTTAAATTACAACGTTATCCAAATAAAATAAACTTAAGTCTTTCAAATTTAAACTTAGTTCAATGTATTTCGGACATAATTTATCCTTTAATCATTTAATATTTAATATGATTTTGGACTTACTTAAACAACCAAAAATATAATTACTTAAATTTATTTGTTTAATTTAATATGTGTTTTGAATATCATCACTTAAAGGAATTGAGTCTTCATTCTCCCCCTTGATGAAAATCAAAACCATATTTTTCTAAATCATATTACTAAATGAACATTAATTGAAAAACATGATAAGAAAAATCACTTAAATATATTATAAATCACGTTAAGTTATAATTTTTCAATACTTTGAAAACTATTTCAAATAAGAATAGTAAACATGATATAACATAACAAATAAAATTACATGCATGGATAATAAATCATTAACATAATAAACAATTATCCAGAATCACAATGCAAAGATGTATGAAAAATTTAAAATTAAAGTGTATCATGATTATCAAACGACATAAACAAGTAGTACTATGAACACCAATCAAAATAAGAAGTACTATGAACATCAATCAAGCATGCAAAGCAAAGCAACAAAACATAATAAAACATGACGACAAACTATTAAACTAATACATAAATTTCTCCCTCTTTTTGACTTTCATCAAAAAGAAAACAGGGAATAAAATGTTTGGGATTGTTTAAGAAAAACTAACTGTTTGCCTATTAAATAAAATGTTCATCAACCAACATTAGGTTTGTTGGGTGAAATGGTTACAGGAGTAGCTTTAATTGTTGGTGGTGGTGATGTAGTTTGGACAGGGGTAGCAACGATTTTTCTTTGGTTCTCCTCCTCCTTCTCAGCCTCTGTGCCCTTTTGAGCAGCCTCTCCTTCTTTTAACACCTTCTTCTCTTTTTCAGCAGGCTCTTTTTCAACATCCTCTTCAACAGTCATTTCCTCAACTACTATACCCTTCATATCCTTCATGAAAGTTTCTAACATAAAGGTAAGTTTGGACACTTTATCATGCAATTCGAGTAGGGACACCTTGATTTCACAAACCTCAGAATCAAGTGAATAGAGGCGAGAATGAGTAGTATATATAACTTTCTTTGGAATGAGGTTCCAACCGGCCTATCTTTTTCCCATGTAATTTCTGTAACTCCTCTTTCTCTGTCACAGATAAATTTGAGTATAACTCATAATTACCTTCGACTTTAAAGATCCCTAAAGGAGTCAGAACATTGTTTAAGAAAGATTGAGGACCAGAATAGTCAACCTCTTCCAAATCAGTAATGAGTTTGAAGTGATCAAAGATGAGTAAAAGAAGATTTGCATATAGGAGAGCCAAATTTCGAAAACTGGAACTACAAAACCTCATAGTAGAAATGATTAAAGAGGCATAATCAATCGGTTTTCGTCAACAATATCCACATTAAAATCAAATGAGAATCAGAGACTAATTCGAAAGAAGTTTCTTTAGAAAATACAATTTTGGCAATCAAATTATGAAGAAGTTTTCCAGACACGGTTAATCCATTATGAGTTAACTGTCTAGTAGGAGAAAAATCAAGATGAGAGGATAAAACAAACAAATCTTTTGCGTTTTGATAAGCAATAGAATTAGGAGTAGTATCATCAACAACATTTGAAAATTTAAACAACTTATTGATTAGGGTTTTATTAATGACAAGTTCTTGACCTCGAAAATAGCTTCTTAAAGCTAGAGAGTCATCAAGCGTTATGAAAGAAAGATTGCAATAGAAAATCTTGACTAGGGTGGGATAAGACACAGATCTTGGGTCTAAGAGTTTACTTGGAGCAGACTCAATAAATGCAGAGATGATTTTGAAATCTTCAAAGAGAAAAAAGTTGTAGTACAAATATCAACAAAAGAAATAGAACGATGTTTAAAGACATCGATCCACTTTCTAAACGCCATATGGTTTTCAAACCATGATTTTGGTACTTCCACAACAATTAAAGGTGAGGGAATAAATGGAATTAAAGTATCTTGCGTTGGTGATTTTGATGTCTCTCCTTTTTTCAGATTTTGTAGAGGACATTGTTAACTTTCGTTTAGGGGCCATTGATAAGCTTTTTAAGAACTTGAAAGGGAAAGGATGAAAAAGATGATTCAAAGGAAATCAGAAATGTGTGTTTAAGTGAATGGGAAAAGAACGGTTCACAACCTATTAAAAAGAGATGAAGTATAATACATTTGTACATCTATAAATTGTGATTTGACAACTTAGAAAAGGACAACATTAAAGTTGAGTGTAGCTTGATTAGTTTGGAGTGTATTGAGTGACGTGAGTGTGTGTATAAGGAGTGTAATCATGAGTCCAATTAAAAACTAATTAGATTACGACCAAATTCATGAATAAGTATTCAATATGTGGTTGACATCCAAATATATATATCAAGCATACAATTTTGTTTAAAATAATTAAATATCCTTTATTAATTAAAGATATTTACTAATAAATCCCATTTTTACGAATTTTATATATGTAGCATATATTTTTAAGAAATTGAAATTTAATTTTCCACCCTCAAATACATGTACAAACATATGTATATGCAACCATAATTAAATCATGTAAATAAAATGAAATACTCCCCCTAAATACATACTTAGTATTTAGTAATAATTGTACCCTTACTCCCCCTTAGTTCATGCAACATCATTTAACATGCCAAGTTCCATACGAATATATGCAAAACGATCATGACTTAAAGGTTTTGTAAATATATCAACTAATTGTAGGAATAAATGATAGAGTAATATGACCTTTTTCAACATGATCACGTATGAAATGGTGATGAACCTCAATGTGTTTTGTACGTGAATGTTATTGTACTGGAGTTTTAGTAATACATATTGCACTTATATCATCACACTTAATTGGAATACCTTTGAGATCAACTCCAAGATCTCTAAGTTTTTTTGCAATCCATAAGATTTGAGGGCAACATGCACCAGCTGCTATATATTCAGCTTCAGCCGTAGATAAAGCAACTGAATTTTGCTTTTTAGAATACCACGAAATCAATGAATTTCCTAAGAATTGACACGATCCTGAAGTGCACTTTCTATCCACCTTATAACCAGCATAATCCGCATCTGAAAAACTAATCAAACCAAAATCTCCACAACTAGGGTACCACAGACCAAAGTCTTTAGTGCCATGCAAATATCTAACGATTCTCTTAACTGCTGTAAAGTAAGATTCTTTTGGGTTAGCTTGAAAACAAGCACATAAACAAACACTAAATATTATATCACGAGTAGCTATTAAATACAACAAATAACCAATGATATTTTTACAATTCTTTTGATCAACACTCTTACCATTTATGTCTTGGTCTAGACTTAGTGTTGCACTCATAGACTTATAAGCACTTTTGCATTGATCCATATTGTACTTCTTTAATAAATCTCTAACATATTTACTTTGACAAAAGAATATGCCATCTTTCTTTTTCTTTATTTATAGTCCAAGAAAAAATGTTAAGTCTCCCATCATGCTCATTTCAAATTCCTTGCACATAATCTCAAAAAATTTCTTGCACAAAGATTCATTAGTAGCTCCAAACAATATATTATCAACATATACTTGAACTACAAGAATATCTTTTCCTTTAGTCTTAATGAAAAGCGTTTTATCAATTTTACCTCGTTGAAAGTTATTTTCAAGTAAATGTGAACCAATTGTGTCTTACAAAGCCCTTGGAGCTTGTTTCATGCCAAATAATAGTTTAAACACATGATTAGGTAGATAAGGATTTTCAAAGCTAGGTGGTTATTTAACATATACTTCCTGTTGTAAGTAGCCATTTAACAAAGCACATTTAACATCCATTTGATATAGTTTTATATTCATATATGAAGCAAAGGCAAGCATAATTCGGATAAATTCTAACCTTACAACTATAGCAAAAGTCTCATCATATTTTATACCTTTTTCCTGATTATAGCTTTGAGCTACTAGTCTTTCTTTGTTCCTGATGATTCACCATCGTCATTAAGCTTGTTACGAAGGACCCATCTAGTTCCAATAATGGTACGTTCTGGTGGTCTTTTAACTAGATCCCAAAATTTGTTTCTTTCGATTTCATTTAATTCATTTTTCATAGCAACGATCCACTTTGGTTCATGTATTGCTTCTTTGACGTCCTTTGGTTCTACAAGAGAAACAAAAGCAGAAAATGCACATAAATTTTTAAGAGAGGATCGAGTTTGTGTACCTTTGTTTGGATCACTTATGATGTTTTCTAGAGGATGTTGCAATAACCATCTAAACCTTCTTCGTAGTATGGATGGTGTGCAATCATTTAAAGAACTTGTTCCTACTTCCTTTGAGGAATCTCTAATTGAAATATCTAAATCACTACGTTCAGGAGCTGTTTCCATGTCTTGAGATTAGGTCTCAAGATCAGGCTATGAGTCTTTAATGCGCTTAACCTGGATTTCTTCAACCTCATCAAGACTTTGTATAGGATCTTGCATGACTTCCTTTTTATCTTCATTAAGATCATTGGCATCCAATTCATCATCACTTACATCATCAAAATGTTTATTAAGGTTTAACTCTTTAAATCCTTCACTTAATATTCCATTATCAGATTCATCAAATACCTTATGTATACTTTCCTCAACCATACTTGTTCGCTTATTTAGAACTCTATAAGCCTTACTATTTAATGAGTATCCAAGAACTATACCTTCATCACTACTAGCATTAAATTTACCTAGATTATCCTTACCATTATTATGGATAAAACATTTGCAACTAAATGGTCTAAGGTAGGCTATGTTTTGTTTTCTTCCTTTAAATAAATCGTAGGGGTTTTCTTAAGTATAGGTCTAATAAGACACCTATTTAACACATAATTTGCTGTGTTTACTGCCTCGGCCCAATAATGTTCCAGATGACGTCAGAGCATACGTTGAGACTGCTTTGACTAATTCCCTTGCATCTAAACACACATTCATTTTGGCTCCATATGTGGAAGAGTAAGTTTTATTTTTGAAATTGAACTTATCTTTTGATTTTTAAAGTCACCTAACCTCTAATTTGTTGATTTTAAATTTGCGTTTGTAGTTTGCATTCGATACTTTTGGTCATATGTCCTTTAACGAACACTGTGCACGTCTTCGACTCATTACAAAAACCTCAAAGCCCGCCTTGCAAGACAAAATTCAAAGCGTAGTTGAATGCGTAGTTAATATTAATTATTTTACCAATTTGATTTAATTAAGTGTTATATATATATATATATATATATATATATATATATATATATATATATATATATATATATATATATATATATATATATATATATATATATATATATGTATTTATATATATGTATATATATATATATATATATATATATATATATATATATATATATATATATGTATATATATATATATATATATGTATATATATATATATATATGTATATATATATATATATGTATATATATATATATGTATATATATATATATATGTATATATATATATATATGTATATATATATATATATGTATATATATATATATATATATGTATATATATATATATATATATATATATATATATATATATATATATATATATATATATATATATATATATATATATATATATATATATATATATATATATATATATATATATATATATATATATATATATATATATATATATATATATATATATATATATATATATATATATATATATATATATATATATATATATATAGTATTAATTTTTCCATGCGTTTCAACACAATGAAAAAAGTAAATGGACAAATGGGATCTACATCCAGAGCCACATTTCCAAAATGGACAGCAATAAAGGTACACAAATTCGATTTTATGCGTTTTTAAGCGTTTTTAGCACTTTTGCGCATAAAGTAGCTCAAACTTTGTTTCTTTCGCACGAAACTTGGCACACAACACTATTTGGTATATATTATTGTGTTGAAGTGGTTAGAATTGAAAATCATTGTCATATGCTATAAATTACGTGTTAAGTTGCGATTTTAAGGGTTTTTAACCGTTTTTGGCACGTTTGCGCATAAAAGTAGCTCAAACTTGGTTTGTTTTGCACGAAACTTGGCACACAACACTATTTGGTATATATTATTGTGTTGAAGTGGTTAGAATTTAAAATCATTGTCATATGCTAGAAATTACGTGTTAAGTTGCGATTTTAAGGGTTTTTAAGCGTTTTTTGCACGTTTGCGTATAAAGTAGCTCAAACTTGGTTTGTTTTGCACCAAACTTGGCACACAAAACTATTTGGTATATATTATTGTGTTGAAGTTGTTAGAATTGAAAATCATTGTCATTTGCTAAAAATTACGTGTTAAGTTGCACTTTTAAGGGTTTTTAAGCGTTTTTGGTACGTTTGCGCATAAAGTACCTCAAACTTGGTTTGTTTTGCACGAAACTTGGCACACAACACTATTTGGTTTATATTATTGTGTGGAAGTGGTTAGAATTGAAAATCATTGTCATATGCTAGAAATTACGTGTTAAGTTGTGATTTTAAGGGTTCTTAACCGTTTTTGGCACGTTTGCGATTAAAGTAGCTCAAACTTGGTTTTTTTTTGCACGAAACTTGGCACACAACACTATTTGGTATATATTATTGTGTTGAAGTGGTTAGAATTTAAATCATAGTCATATGCTAGAAATTACGTGTGAAGTTGCGATTTTAAGGGTTTTTAATCGTTTTTGGCACTTTCGCGCGTGAATTTGAGAAATAAAACTGAATTAATCAATGTTGGATACATTTACACGAGGCCTAGAGTCTTATTTATAGATTTCCATACTCTAACGGCTGAAAACAACCACGTGCAAAACATTTGCACACTTAAAAACATAACAGACAACTAAAATACTCTACAATGCCTTCAAACTAAAACTGGCGACTGGGTGACCTTAGGCTCCCTTTTTGAATGACTTCCCATGCTTGGAAATGGACACTTAGAGTCTTGATGGAAAGATCCTTGTATGAAGATTCCATTTCTACTGTAGCTCAGGTCCTGGGTGCACAGGTTTGGTCTCCACGTGTCGTGCAAGGTGGCCTAGTCGCAAGTTGTGCTGCTGTGCTGTTCTGATTAGGATCAGCAACTGGGTTCCCTTGTGCTTGTGTTCTAGGCGATTATATGCACTACCAGCATGGCTCTTGGACCTTTATGGCTAGTCCTGTGTATAGAGATGACGTCCCCATGATTGGTTAGGCCCAGATCTCCATGGTCAAGGCTTGGGTCACGCTGCAAGATGGGCTGGTCAGCGGGCTGGGCTGTTGCTGCTGCTGTTGTGTTCTGTTCCTCTGCAGTTGCTGTCTTCTGTTCTTGTTTATTACACAAGCGCGACTCTCCTTATATAGAGCTCTCAACTAAAATAATGGCTATATTAGCACACACCTAATTAAAACGCACGTGCTATTACATGGGCACTTAAAACAAAAACAGAAAATCATAGTTGCGATTTTAAGGGTTTTTAACCGTGTTTGGCACGTTTGTGCATAAAGTAGCTCAAACTTGGTTTGTTTTGCACGAAACTTGGCACACAATACTATTTGGTATATATTTTTGTGTTGAAGTGGTTAGAATTGAAAATCGTAGTCATATGCTAGAAATTACGTGTTAAGTTGCGATTTTAAGGGTTTTTAAGCGTTTTTGGCACGTTTGCGCATAAAGTAGCTCAAACTTGGTTTGTTTTGCACGAAACTTGGCACACAACACTATTTGGTATACATTATTGTGTTGAAGTGGTTAGAATTAAAAATCATTGTCATATGGTAGAAATTAGGTGTTAAGTTGCGATTTTAAGGGTTTTTAACTGTTTTTGACACTTTTTCGCATAAAGTAGCTCATACTTAGTATGTTTTGCACGAAACTTGGCACACAACACTATTTGATATATATTATTGTGTTAAAGTAGTTAGAATTGAAAATCATTGTCGTATGCTAGAAATTACGTGTTAAGTTGCGATTTTATGCGTTTTTAAGCGTTTTTGGCACTTTTGCGCATAAAGTAGCTCAAACTTGGTTTGATTTGCACGAAACTTGGCATACAACATTATTTGGTATATATTATTGTGTTGAACTGGTTAGAATTGAAAATCATTGTCATATGGTAGAAATTAGGTGTTAAGTTGCGATTTTAAGGGTTTTTAACCGTTTTTGGCACTTTTGCGCATAAAGTAGCTCAAACTTGGTATGTTTTGCACGAAACATGGCATACAACACTTTTTGGTATATATTATTGTGTTGAAGTGGTTAGAATTGAAAATCATTGTCGTATGCTAGAAATTACGTGTTAAGTTGCGATTTTATGCGTTTTTAAGCGTTTTTTGCACTTTTGCGCATAAAGTAGCTCAAACTTGGTTTGATTTGCGCGAAACTTGTCACACAACACTATTTGGTCTATATTATTGCGTTGAAGTGGTTAGAATTGAAAATCATAGTCGTATGCTAGAAATTACATATTAAGTTGCGATTTTATGCGTTTTTATGCTTCTTTGGCACTGACATCTATTTTCTCTTAGTGCTTTCGACAACCTTCTAATTCCGTTGATTGCGGCTATTACACTCTGAAATACATGGACGATATCTTAAATTCCGTGAAGGAGGTTGGAGTCGAAAACATAGATGCCGTAAGTATTTGTTACGTTCTTAAATTATTATTATTGGTAAAATCTAATGTTTATTAATATTTTAATTTTATATTATATTATAGGTTTTATACGACATTCCGAGGGAAACACGCCCTTTGAGAAGTGGAGAGATGCGCGAATTAAAAGACAAGATTGTCGCGTACCTTGCTAATTTTTGTCCTTGATAAATTGTAATTAGTATAGATTTTTTAGGACTTTAATGTATATTATATTATTGTATATTATATTATTGTATATATATGTACGTACATATCATATTTTATTATCGAAAGTTTTTTATTACAAAGAGATTATTGGTGATTATCATTGGATTATTATTGGATTAATCATTGTTATTACATTCTACATTATTATTGGATTATTATTAGAATAAAACGAAAAAAGAAAAAAAATAGCTATTTGCTGCGGTTAGCTAACAAAACCGCAGCATTTACTTTAGGTCAATTGCTGCTATCACTATTGCTTGGGGCTAAAACCGCAGCAAATAATGGCCAAAAAACCGCAGCAAATGAGGTTTTTTTCACTAGTGTTCCTTGATTCCAACAAATCAATAAAACATGATACAAAAGTGATCTACATGTCGCATCTTCGAACACCCGGTTGCATTG
>NC_080053.1:15261282-15336282 GCF_026212465.1 Amaranthus tricolor
GAAGTTGTTAGAATTGAAAATCGTAGTCATATGCTAGAAATTACGTGTTAAGTTGCGATTTTATGCGTTTTTAACCGTTTTTGGTACTTTCGCGCGTAAAGAAGCTCAAACTTGGTTTGTTTTGCACGAAACTTGGCACACAACACTATTTGTTATATATATTAATGTGTTGAAGTGGTTAGAATTGAAAATCGTAGTCATATGCTAGAAATTACGTGTTAAGTTGCCATTTTATGTGTTTTTAACCGTTTTTGACACTAACATCTATTTTCTCTTAGTACTTTCAACAACCTTCTTCTTCCGTTGAATGCGACTACTACGCGCTGAAGTATATGGACGATATTATAAAATCCGTGAAGGAGTTTGGAGTCGAAAATATTGATGCCGTAAGTATTTGTTACGTTCTTAAATAATTATTGGTAAAATCTAATGTTTATATATTAATCTTTTATTTTTATATTATGTTATAGGTTTTAAACGACATTCTGAGGAAACACGCCCTTTGAGAAGTGGAGAGAAGCGCGAATTAAAAGACAAGATTGCCGCGTATCTTGCTAATATTTGTCCTTGATAAATTGTAATTAGTATAGATTGTTTTTATACTTTAATGTATATTATATATATATATATATATATATATATATATATATATATATATATATATATATATATATATATATATATATATATATATATATATATATATATATATATATATATATATATATATATATATATATATATATATATATATATATATATATATATATATATATATATATATATATATATATATATATATATATATATATATATATATATGTACGTACATAATATTCTATTATATATACGAGCGAGAGTTTATTATAACAAAGAGATTATTGTTGATTATCTGTTGTTATCATTGGATTAATTACTGTTATTACATTGTATTATTAGTGGAGTATTATAAGGATAAAACGAAAAATGAAAAACAAATACAAGTATTTGCTGCGGTCAGGGGCAAAACCGCAGCAAATAATGCCCCACTTATTTGCTGCGGTTTTGCCTCTGACCGCAGCAAATACCCCTCCTTATTTGCTGCGGTTTTGTTTTGACCGCAGCAAATAATGCCCTTTTTTGCTGCGGTTTTTAACCGCAGCATTTAAAGTAGGACATTTATTGCTGTCACTATTGCTGGGGGCCAAAACCGTAGCAAAAAATGGCCAAAAAACCGCACCAAACGAGGTTTTTTTCCACTAGTGTTATTAACCATAAATAATACCAACTTAGGAGATGTTTCCTAGAATATTTTAACATGTTAAATATCAAACTAGAAGTGATTATATGACAAAAAAGTTGCTTAATTAGTTAATTATTTAAAGTTGGTATTATTTTAGGAAAAAGTCTTTCAAAGTTGGTGTTATTCATGGTTAATCAAAATGTTGTATTTATCGGGAAATAAACGAAAACTTGTATTATTCATGATAATTTTTCCTAATGTATATCAATTCAATTAAAATTTATGTTAACTATTGTAAAATTCATAAGTTGTATTAAATTTTTATGAAAATTTAATTTTTAAAATTTAAATTCTTACATGGTCATCTTTTGAAATCTTATCTTTCACATTGTTGGGTTATTCCCTCCCACTTGGAGGAAGGCCCAATTAATATTTTAATTATGGGCTTAATAATAATGGACTAATAATAATAATATTATTTGTTAATTAAATGAAAAAAAAAAGTGAAAAACTGTAAAAAACCAAGATTAGGACAGCAACATAGTGGATTGCAATTAAAACACATTCACGCACAAAAATCAGAAACTGAGGAGAAGAAAAAGGTGCGACACGTGACTTTTCGGCGATCCGATCGAAGGCCATTCGTGCTCCGTTTTTCGTCAAATTTTGACACGTTGTTCCTGCCTACCCAATCTACATATTCAACGGTTGGATTGTCATTTGGTGCATCGTAAGTGGGTAATTTGTATTTTGCCCTAATTTTACCCTAATTGTTGTTTTACCACTTTTGAGTGATGTTTTAGGGTTGTTTGGTGTTTGTATTACCTCTAGTATTGTCTAGAGAGGATTTTTGGTTGTACCCATTAATTTTATTGGTGATTAGTGGAAGAGTGTGGTATCACTTACGGTCCCGTGGTTTTTTCCCGCATTGGGTTTTCCACGTAAATATCGTGTGTGCTTTACTTTCCGCATTTTTACTTTATTGCGCTTGATTGTGGGATTATTATTATTTGTTTGATTGGATTGGTTATTGTTGCTCATCTAACAACACAAAGGGAGAAAGTGTGTGTATTATATCGCCTCTTTTCTCAACACACATATTTTCTAAAGATTATCCCACCATTAGGTCACATTTTTCTCTAAAGGACTTGTTAATTTCATTGACTTATTGTAGCACATTATTCTGGTACATAAGAAAAAAATATAATTTACCATGTGTCTAAATATAATTAGTTAGATTTCCGTTCGCCACTGCTTTCCATCCCCTTTTCCGGCAAATTTCATCATCAACCTCACTCATCGTACGACTATCTCCGGGTGGTTAATGCATGGTTCGAGTTTGCGTGTGGTTAGGCTAATCGAGTAGGGGTGTAGTTGTGACTCCTAGTGGTTTAAGAGGAGGGGAACAATTTTCAGCTAGTCTCTTGAGAGACCGTCTCTTTGTGAGACGTATCTTAAGACTAGTCTATCAAAGATTGATGTCTACTTAACGTACTTTTAATGCCTATTTATATTATTCTTAATGCTTACTTACCGTATCCTTAGTATCTACTTTCAATATTTTAAATGTCTACTTACATCATTCTTAATGTCTACTTATAATATTTTAAAAAATATATAATAAGTCGGCCCAATTAGAGATGGTTTCTCAAAGAGACCGTCTCTCACAAGAATTAATCAATGTTTTTGAGTGCTTAGGATTTTTGATTGAAAATAAAAAAAAATACATAGTGACTAGAGGATTTGGTAGTCATCTGGTCGCTATAGGCCTACAAGGACAAGTTGACGACCAAATGCGCTTGGTTGCTGAACAGACCTTCACAAAAGTAAAATGGTAGTGTGGCTGCCACTCGCGACCACCTGACTTCTGGTAACCACCTGAAACTTTTCAAAGATATAAAAAATGCAAGAAGATATGAATCAAATTCCTGACCTTCTACAACAACACTAATTCTTAATTGAGGTCGTCTCTTCGTGAGACGACTTTAATTGGGTAAGTTCAAGCTATTTAAAAATAAATAACCACTTCATGTACATGTTGAAATTCAGTTTTTTATGTTTTTTTTTGGATATTCTATATGGTAAGTATCAACTATTGCAAAAGGCGAGTGGTAGCAATTTTTAAAATTTTTTCCACATAATAGCACTCAACTCTTGAAAAATTAACTACAGTAATATTATGGAGGTAAAAACGTTTAATTTCCATTATGTTTTGGTAAAAGTCATAAATGCCCCTAATAAATTCCAAATGCAAAGCCTAACTTAACAGAAAGTAAACTTAACGGAAATGTTACTGTAGTTAATTTTCCAAGAGTTGAGCGCTATTTTATGGATAAATTTGGGATTTATTAGGGGCATCTATGACTTTTACCAAAACTTACGAAAATTAAACATTTTGACCTCCATAATGTTACTGTAGTTAATTTTCCAAAAGTTGAGTGCTATTTTGTGGAAAAAAGTTTAAGAGTTGCTATCACTCGCCTTTTGCCATAGTTGGTGCTTATTATATAGAATATCCTTTTTTTGTTTTTTTACTAATGGGCTGCTTGTATGAGCCCGTTTTACGGTGAGACAGTCTCATACAAGACTTGCTGCTACAACAAAGGCAACACATAACCCTGCAACCACTAGGCCACACACTAGTTAGTGATTCTTCATGTAAACTATAGATACATATAGACTATTGGCTTAGTTTAATATTAGTCATCTAAGTGTAGTATTAGTCGTAATAGTATATTCTTATTTAAGTATTAGTCATAATAGTATTATTTTTTCGTAAAATATGTAATTAGCATAACATTAGTTGTATTAGCATATTAGTAGTTGTACTAGTGCCCGTGTGATTCACGGCTTTATTAAACTTTCCGACATATTTATATCATTTATGAAATAAATTTTACATTATAGTTATATTTCGTTTCACTCTTAATAGTTGTATACAGTACATATATTGTTCGATTTGTATCATATTTTGCATTATTCGCGTAGATAATTGTGAAAATTTAGTTCATGACAAATAAATCACAACAAAAGACAAAAAATTTGATTGTATATTTAATATAATGATATGTATACTTCTATTTGTTTATTTTGAATAAAAGGGCAAATGGTTAGTACATGAACTATACAATACAAAATTATGAGTATTTTTAATAATTAAATAACATACCAATTTATGCTAACAAAAAAATATTACATTCATTTATATATAGTATTACAACTCTAGATAACACGCATCAAAATCAAATTTAACTTAAATATTTATGTAAAATTATTTTATAAAAGTTTATATAAAAAAAATAATTTATATGTCATAAAAAATATGAGTGACTTGCATGAAATTAGTCGCAACCTAAATCATATTAGAATTAAACATTGCATTTAAGTAACCAATAGTATAAATAAAAATTTCATAATAAAAGTATATTATCTTTTAACCATCTCAAAATATCCAATATACTAAAATAATAATCATTTAATTAATAAAAGGAAAAGTTACCATGAATAATACAAACTTTCACTGATTTTCCTACAATAATACGAACTTTCAATTAACCATGAATAATACGAACTTTAATACATATTTCCCACTAGCATACCTGACCGGTTCTTTACCTGGAGAAACGGTAAATTCCCCATTTCTTCATTATGCTAGCGGGAAATATGTATCAAAGTTTGTATTTTATTCATAGTTAATTGAAAGTTCGTATTATTGTAGGAAAATCAGTGAAAGTTCGTATTATTCAGGGTAATTTTTCTTACTTAGTTTTATCAGCCAAAAAAAAAAAATTAAAAGGAATGAGTAAGTTTACCGGTAACAGGTAAAATGGTATGCCAGCGGAAAATATGTATCAAAGTTCGTATTATTCATGGTTAATTGAAAGTTCGTATTATTGTAGGAAAATTAGTGAAAGTTTGTATTATTCAGGGTAATTTTTCCTTAATAAAATTGATAAAATTTTATAAATAATTGAAAAACAAATTAAATATATAGTTTTCTAATACATTAATGATGTGATCCAAAAAGTATAAAATCAATCAATATGGATAATATTATAATTATAGTTATAAAGTAATAAAGTGAAAGATATAATTTTTAGTCATAATAACAATGACATCGATATTGAGTTTTAGAGGGAAAAATTTTGTTAAGGTTGTGACATGTAAGCAATATTTTATAGTGATGATGTTAGCGTTTTTTGTTTTAGTAATAGTTATAGATTATTATATTACTAGTCATATTGGTCTAATATTTGGTGTAATACCATAATATTAATCATATTAGTAATTGTTCTAATATTTGGTGTATTACCATAATATTAATCATATTAGTAATTGTTCTAATATTTGGTGTATTACCATAATATTAATCATATTAGTATAGCATTAACTGTATTCGAATAGTATTAGTCATATTTTATGTAATATAATTAAATTTAGTTTGCTTGTGTATGCTTATTGTTTATTGGCGATCTCATATCCATGAAAAAAGGAGGGTGAGCGGTAGGTTAATGATAACCAACTCAACAAATTTAGTCATCCCATGATCATAAACTATAAATCAATTCTCCTAGGGACATTCCGTACTCAGTGAAGCGTTGCAATTCTTTGGCCTGGGTGTGGTGAAACGTATGCAAAGATTTCTTTGTCATCGTCCATAAGCTGCCCTAGAATATTAACATATACTCCTAGTAATCCTAATTTATGAATTTGCCGTTTACACAATTAAATTATATATTTCAAATTAATATCCAAATGAACTCAATTAGAATAAATAAAGAAAGATTTTTTTCGTTTTATATAATTTATTTAAAAGGGTAGTTTTAAAAGCGTAGCTAAAATTTTTAATAGAATAGATGGCTTTAAAAAGACAAAGATTAAAACAATATAGTTGAAAGGATTTTTTTTAAAGAATATTTTATAATGAAATGGAACTGAAGCTTGTAAAAATAAACATGGGTTAAGTGTTCAAAACCCACGACACAGCGAAACGCCGGCGAGTACTCTGGTGGCTGATTTGCCGCTGGAAAAGCTAAGATCAGAAAAAAAAAATTATCACTTTTCAAAATAAAAGATAGGTAATTTGGATTTGAAATTAGTAGAATAATTTTTATTTTTGAATATTAAAAATTAATAATAAATGAATGACATTAAATACCTAATTAAATATTTGTTCTTACTTGTGTAGATTGAAACAAAATAGCTAATGAGTGAGAGAGAGTTAGAAGGAGAAAAAAAAAAAACTGAAAGTGGTGAATAAAATTAAATATAGTTGTAGAATAATACAGGTTAATTAATGGAATTAGAGATGAAGAGTGGGAAGATGTGGATAAATAATGGAGCTACAAGAGGTAGTACGTGAAGGAAGTTTAGAGAAAACCGCGTAATTGGTTTCACATTTATTTATTTATTTATTTATTTATTTATTTATTTATTTATTTTAAATTAATTTCCTGCTTTTTTTACTAATTTTTTTATATTATTTTATTTTATTGAGAAAATTTTGGATATTACATACACTTCCCCTTAAACTAAAATTTCCCTTGAACTTCAAAATTAGAACACATAAAAACTAAAATATTGAAAAGATAGTTAAATTTTATTAGACGATTCGATAGTCACATTCTACACTCCTTTTAAAGAGTTTCGTCCTCAAAACTTAATCGATAACTTACTGATTACAATCAAGAAAAAGATAACTCCTTATAATAATTTTATGAAAGGGTTTAGATTGGGTGGGTTGTTTCTCACATCAGCTTGCAAATAAATCAAATATATTTTAGGATATTTAAAGTGAAAATAAATATGAACAATCAAATAATGACATATAAATTAAGTACCAAAAAAATGTATCCCTCTATATCCCACACTCAAAACACACAATTATTGAATTCTTAAGAAATTTATTTACCCTAAATTCAATTTAATTTTATCAACTTTATCCTGTTTAATTTAACCAATGTTAACTAAATATTTCCTAAACAACCTTTAACCTAAACTACTGATATCACTTTGTAACAACCCTCGTAATTAGGTTCAATTTTAAAAAAATTTTGAAGGAAAAACTTAAACTAAGTCCTAATCATGGAAGTGTCACCACCACACCTATTTCAATGAAATAATTGTAAAGCAAAACGAATACAAAATAATTAGTACAATTTAACAACTAAACAATTCTTAAAGCTTAAGAAAGATTTAAACTTAATCTAAGTCTATATAAAACTTATACAGGTGACAGTAAAATTTACTCTAAGACATGACTACTAATAAACTAATTTTTTAGGTGAACTTCACTCCACGATCTACACGTGATCATTAGCTTGCAAAAATAAGAATACAAGAAAGACAAGGAAAAAAACTCCCAAAACTAGAAAATTGAGTAATCCAACTCCATCATGTAAAACAATTAAAGTTGAGAGTAGTTTATGAAAATTATATTTACTTGAGTTAAAAATCAATTTGTGCACATAATATGATATCATATAAACCAATTAATTTATTTGATTTTTACTAATGACAAACACATATTCAATCATTAATTTAAGGGAACGACAAAGCCAGCAGGATGAGGCTTTAACCTTGTTTGTACTTGAACAAGAGGTTCACCCCAAATAATGCAAGGTCAACATAGTAGTCTCAAGTAAAGCTAGTGTGCAATCCCCTACTGCTTGGATCTAAACAAATAGAAGGAAGACTAGAAATCGTATCTAGTATCAAAAATAAAAAATATATCGGCAACTAAACTAACTAAATAGTGCAATCTATTCATTATCCTTACACTTGGATCACGATATAAGAGCTTTATTTCCTTGTGTTTCACTTTAAGTGAGTTAATATATTTTAATATTAATCATGAACACACAATCATGTAACCAAACATACATTATATATATTTTATTTATTTCATGATCATAAAATTTTCCATTAAATATATATCTTAAGAATATCCAATTGTAATTTCATTGTCAAATCACCACTTTAACTTCAATTGGTGGCAATAGGAAATAATATTATAAATATTTTTCTCCCTCTTAAAACAATAGTTCGTCCTTGAACTCAAAGTTAAAACACATAAAAACTAAAATACTGAAAAAAAATATTGAAATTTTATTGGTTCATATAGTTGACCGCAATTTATTGTTATTAAGGTTCGGGAATTGTTATTATTGTGTATATGAGTATATTATTAGTATGATATTAGTCTTATTGGTATTTTCTTAATCATGTTAATATATGATTATCATAGTATCATCATATATTTAATAATTTTTCTGTAAAAAGACAAATGACAGCTTATGAGAGCTTTGCCAAATGTCATTATTTTAATGATTAACACATTATTATGTGTCAATTAATTAAATAACTAATTGCCCAAATCAACAAATTATTTTAAACATATTTTACAAAAAAAGTTAGTTATTATAAAAATTCTATAAAAAAATTGTCAAATTAACATGTAGTATTATCATACCATGAGATTTATTTTAAGAATTTATTTTAAATATTGTGATATCATGATAAGACTATATAATATTATCAAAATATATTATAGAAACTTATAATGTTATATGATATAGTCATGAAATATTCTATTTATTCTTATCATGTAATAAAAGACATCGATTTTGTACAAATTTATATTTATTCTATTTTATAAAATATTTAATTTGAATTATTTATATTTTGTTTTCTTGGATATTGAATATATAATTAATTCAATAAGTGCATCATTATATATTTTTTTTAATCAGTTTTTCCATGTATGGTAGTTGTACAATATCCAACCTTATAAAATGTAGTAATTAAAGATTTCTTATTCAACCCAAATTTCTCTCAAATCTATAAGAATTTATTTGTTTTAAATTTATAATATCATTCATCTGTGATTAAAACATTAATGAAAAGAAAACTTCTTTTGCAAATTTAATTTAAAATACTTTTTATTAGATAGTAGTATGAGTATCTTGTATAAAATAAATCTCAATAAAACTAATTGTCTCCCATATAAATCAATTTTATTTAAATAAGATATGGTGATTTTGTAATATCTTTACTTTTAAAATTTATTACAATCACCTGTTGGTATCGTTAATTTATGTCTATATTACAATTTTTTAAATATATTTACATACTTACACATTCAAGCATTGCATGGACATATATACTAGTTAGTTATATTAGTGTAGTTTTAAAAGTATTAGTATTGTATTAGTCGTATTAATGTATTATTAGAATAATATTTTCTTAGTTGTTTTTGTGTATATTGTTAGTCGTTCTAATATATTAGTTGTCACATTTGTATTATATTAGTCGTATTAGCATAATTATAATCATATTATTGTATTATTAATTGTATTAGTATTTTGTTAGTCTAATTGATAAAATTAGCATAATATTAGTCATATTAGTGTAGTATTAGCTATATTAGTATTGTACTAGTTATATTAATGTATAACTAGCGTAATATTGGTTATATTTGTATAATATTAGTCATATTAGTATAGTATTGGTCGTATTTGTATAATATTAGTCTGATGTGTATATTATTATTCGTATTAACATAGCTTTAGTCATATTATTAGTCATATTAGCATTATATTAGTCGTTACAATATATATTTAGCAAAGTATTAGTTGTATTAGGGTAGTATTAGGTTTATTAGAAGTGTATTGGTCGTAAAGTAAATAATTATCGTAGTATTAGTCCAACTAGTGTAGTATCAGTCATATTAGCATAAAATTAGTTGCATTAATGTAGTACTAGTCATATTAGAGTAAAGTAAGCATAATAGTAATATATTAGTGGTATTAGTATATTATTTGTCATATTAGTATAATATTAGTTATATTAATTTAGTATTAGTTGTATTTATATAATATTAGATGTATTAGTGTAGTATTAGGATTTGTTATACTTTCTATTTTCCTCGGTCCCTTTAATTTTGCAATATTTTCTTTCAAAGAAATGATCCCACCAATTTCTTTTATATTACATTTACACATTTTCTCTCCTTTTCCCTCTTTTAATAATACAAAAAATTTTAATGTCTTTCTAATTTCTTAATCTTTATATCATTTGTAGGTGAAAATGACGATGTATTAAAGTTCGAACTATGTGTTTCAAACTCCAATATTGCCAAGATCGAGTGTATTAAGTTTAGTGACAAACAAATTACGCTATCAATGATATGAACGTTTGTAGGAGAAAGTAATGCAATAAAATGACACAAAGATTTAACGAGGTTCACCCAACTAAGGCTACGTCCTCCGGTGTGTAGTATCTCTTATATAACCAAAAGGAGTTCAAAGAACTCTCAAATATGGAGAATTACAATAGAGAAGAGATATAGGCTAGTGTTTGGCTTGGGGTGTATTTGTGGATGTTTGCAATGTGATTGAGAGCTCTCTATTTATAGGAGAGATCACACTATGTTACATTAAGTACATTAAAGCTATGATTAAATGATAATGAAACATCCCTAAGTACATGAAGAGTCATAAAAGAACATTCTAGAGTATCAGAGACTTCGCTCGACCAAAACAGAGGTTCGCTCGATCGAGCGACTTGGTCGAGCGGACTTCAATAAGCTTCTGGTTGCATTCTGTCTGCTCGCTCGATCCAACCTGAAGCTCGCTCGGTCGAGCGAGCTGGTCGAGCGGCCTTTCAGAAGGCTTCTGACAGTATTGCTCGACTTGCATAGTAGAGCATCTTGATTCAATTTTTCCACTTCTTCATTAAGTCCCATAACTCTCACACTTCATTACCTTATTAATCAATACTTAATCATCATCATAAATCAATCATCAAAACTTAACTTAATACACCCACATTAACACATTCATGGGATTCCATCCCAAAGGTCACACATGAATGCACCTCATCAAATGTGCACTCAAGTCACACCAATCGCAACAATCTCCACCTTGACTTGAGTTCACCCAAGTCAATGGAATTCTCTAATTCACTCCAACATAACATAACAACTTACACAACATCATACTCAAAACAAAAACAACACATGTGCATAAACATAGCACATGCACTAAACATGCCCTCATAGGGCTTACAAGAGTATGCTTTTAATTACAAATCAAGTCCATACATCCCATGGACTCATTGGGATATGTTGAAATTACTCTCAAACTGTCGTTAAAAGAAGTATCAATTTCATTTTCATGCTCGGTTGAAGTAGTGGACACACAAGCCGAACTAATCAAGGTTGAACCCAAAAGCATATACACGTCATCATTAATGGATCCTTTTAAGAACAAATTAGGACCCTTGCCAACCTTCAACACTCCACCTTCACCAATGCACTTAAAACCTTCTTTATCCAGAATACTAAGGGAAATTATGTTTTTATTCATACCTGGAACATGAAGAACTCCGGTCAATGTTCTTTCAACACCATCAAACATGATAATTTTAACATCTCCAATACCAACTATCGAACAACTAGCCTCATTGCCCATAGTGACTTTCCTTCCATCAACCTTTTGATAAGTTGAGAAGAAACTAGAGTTAAAAGTTATGTGTCTCGAACATCCCGAATCCAAAATCCAAGAATCACCACCCTTATATTCACTAGTAACGACAAGAACATCAACATCATAATCATCCTCTACAACATAGCTAGCTTCGGCGGAGCTAGCTTTTACGGATTTGCTTTCATTTGATTGTTTGGCCTTTAATTTCCAACAATCTTTCTTGAAGTGGCCCTTCTTCTTACAAAAGTTGCAAGTCATGCTCCTTTTGTTCCTACTCGACTCTTTAACAAATAAAGCACCATTGGAAACTCTTGACTCCTTTTGAGCAAATTGAGAATCAATAAGGTCCTTTTGAGTCAAGGCCTTTCTAACATCCTCACTACTCAAAGTGTCTCTTCCATATAACAAGGTTTCCCTAAAATGCTTATATGAAGACGGTAGAGAAACTAACAAAAGAATAGCCAAATGCTCATCATCCACTTTTACATCAATATTTTGCAAATCCATAACTATTGAGTAAAATTCATCAAAGTGCGGTTTCATAGGCTTCTCTTCTTGTAATCTGAGATCATACAAACGACTCTTTAACAAAAGTCGATTTGTAACACTCTTTTCCATATAGAGTGATTCCAATTTATCCCAAATGCCATTAGAAGTTTCTTCCTTTACAACTTCTCTCAAAACTTCATTAGAGAGACAAAGTTGTATGGCGGATAGAGCCTTCGCATCCATATCTTCCCACTTAGCCTCACTTATGCCTTCGGGTCTCTTCTCCACACCATCTAGTGCTTTATGCACTCCATTTTGTATCAAAATTGCTTTCATTTTGACTTGCCATAAGCCAAAGTTAACACTCTTATCAAACTTCTCAATATTAAGTTTCATTGTAGCCATGTTGCACCAATATAACCTCTAAAACACGATAACAACAACTTGGCTCTGATACCAATTGAAAACGACGATGTATTAAAGTTCGAACAATGTGTTTCAAACTCCAATATTGCCAAGATCGAGTGTATGAAGTTTAGTGACAAACAAATTACGCTATCAATGATATGAACTTTTGTAGAAGAAAGTAATGCAATAAAATGACACAAAGATTTAACGAGGTTCACCCAACTAAGGCTACGTCCTCCGGTGTGTAGTATCTCTTATATAACCAAAAGGAGTTCAAAGAACTCTCAAATATGGAGAATTACAATAGAGAAGAGATATAGGCTAGTGTTTGGCTTGGGGTGTATTTGTGGATGTTTGCAATGTCATTGAGAGCTCTCTATTTATAGGAGAGATAACACTAAGTTACATTAAGTACATTAAAGCTATGATTAAATGATAATGAAACATCCCTAAGTACATGAAGAGTCATAAAACAACATTCTAGAGTATCAGAGACTTCGCTCTACCAAAACAGCGGTTCGCTCGATCGAGCGACTTGGTCGAGCAGACTTCAATAAGCTTCTGGTTGCGTTCTGTCTGCTCGCTCGACCCAACCTGAAGCTCGCTCGGTCGAGCGAGCTGGTCGAGCGGCCCTTCAGAAGGCTTCTGACAGTATTGCTCGACTTGCATAGTAGAGCATCTTGATTGAACCTTTCCACTTCTTCATTAAGTCCCATAACTCTCACACTTCATTACCTTATTAATCCATACTTAATCACCATCATAAATCAATCATCAAAACTTAACTTAATACACCCACATTAACACATTCATGGGATTCCATCCCAAAGGTCACACATGAATGCACCTCATCAAATGTGCACTCAAGTCACACCAATCACAACAGTAGGTATTGTAATTTTAAGGGGATGGACGAAGTTGGTGTCAATATCCTAGACACAAATTTGAATCTTTAGACTCGACTATATCATAGTTCACCAACTTCTATGTTCTACGTTCAGTTTGAAAAAAATGATATATAGTGTAATGCATTTGATTATAAGTACGTAAATATTTATTACTCAACTATGTTTATTCAAGATTCATATATGTATTCGTCAATTATGTTAGTTATTTTCTTTTTATTTTATTATTAGTATGGTACATACACTAGTTTCTTCTAATTAAACCATCAATTAAAGGGGCCAACTCAATAGAATAAACCCTAAATCCCTAAATCATTCTTCAAATACTCCAATTGTCAATCAAAATCAATGAATAAATAAAGATAAATATCGATCTTAGAAGGAATTAAGAGGAATTAATTATACATTAAGATGATATTCCTTCTAAAAAGAAAGATTGGAGAAGATAAAGTGAAAATACGTTATTAGTCATATAATTTTTTTGAGTTTTATTTACAAATTTGACTTTATTAGTTGGTAAAATTATTAATTTTTTATTTTATTTTTTTATAATTATGATGCTTATATGTGTCACATTTTTAAATTAAGACACTTTAGTTAGTTATTTGTACGTACTCTATTTATTATGTTTGTAAGTTGCAGGTTTCACCTTTCTCGAGCCGAGGGACTCTTTGACCGCACTTTTCTCTATGGGTATGACCTGCCGTCTTTCTTCCCTCCCTAGACCATGACCATAGTTTTTCTATGAGCGGGATACATTGGGTATGATGATGATGATTTTGATATAAGACACTTATAAATGTCGTAATTTGATACTCCCTCCGTTACTTTTTATTCTTTCCGTTTACTTTTTGCACAGTTTTCAAAGCAAATTTTAAATCTCAATATCTCTAAATACACATAATAAAAAATTATAAAAAGTATATAATAAAAAAAGTATACATTAAGACAAATCTAATAACATCTCACATGGATATATTTTATCTTCTAAATATGTATCAAAAACATTAATCAAATTTTTCTCTCTTTAAGGTGGAATATTCCAAATTAGAAGAACATTAGAGAACGAAGAAAGTATAATGACAATTATAAATGTTTTGAAAGAGGGACACTTATAAATGTCATTGATACTTTTTGGACTAGCAACATTTTAGAAGGATCGCAAATTTTAATTGACGACTGGAGCTTTTATACGTAGTAGAATCATTACAAGACAAGCATTGCTGATAACATGAAACTTGAATTGAATGTTTGGTTAGGTATTATCTTGAATGAGAAGCAAAGTTAGATAACTGATAATGTAATTTGTTAATTCTTTTGGGCTGCCTTTAATTTTTTTTTTTTACGAATAACCACATTGGGGAATCAGATCATATTACAATTGTTTTCAACCTATTCTTTCTCGCTCCTCTACTTATATGACATAAGCCTTCAACCTTAGTCTATTTTTTTCTTCAAGTAAAAATTGTTTTAGATGGGTTGAACTATTGACCATCAATGTTTCTTTAGATGTAATCTAATAATTACATTTGATGGACTGAACTTTAAAATATGTTTTATCCAATGGCCTATTTCTTGTTGTTGATTATGACATGTTATTTATAATGTCGTTGTACACGTAATGTACAATTTTAATGCGGTGTTACACGTGTCGTTTTGTTATTGAACTACTTTTGTTTATTATATATTTTAGATTAAATTTTTTTAATTCATTTATTTTTTTTAAAAGTATTTTAAAATTTATTAATTTTTGATTAAAATATTAGGTTTCTTAAACGAAATAATTTTTTATTTTACTTTATTTTATTATAAATGTTTTAATTCAATTTTTTTAACTTAGATCCATTTTTTAATACATACATTTTTATTAAGAAAAATTATTTCTAAAAAGTCAACCTTTTGGCCATCTGCAAATAAAGGGTCCACGTTTTATTTATTTAATAAAAATACAACCTGTGTCTCATTTTTGCAAATAAAGAAATACTTTACTAGTAAGCGGTTTAGCATTTATTACATATACCAACTCATCTATAGTTATCTCTGTCATTACTTTATTTCAAAATTCACCATCTTCTTCAACTTCCATTTGCAAATACACGACAATTGAACTTCCTACTTCAACCCAAAATTTTCGCATCATTCCACATTCTTCAATGGAGGAACAAATCGAAGTTTAGGACAAATTTGATTTCCAGTAAAACTCACAACACAAGTTTTTAACTCTAAATATTTGCAATTCATGTCTTATTATTGATAATTGTTGGAATTTGCTTAGAAATTAGATTTTTCTCTTTTATGATGGAATTTGATTAAACACATTAGAAATTAAGATTTGTTTGTAATTATGAACATAATGAATGAAAGGTGTCTATTAGAATTTGGTATGGGGGTAAATTCCAGGAAGCCAAAGGTGGTATTAGTTATATTGGAGGTTTTCATAGAATAATGGAGGTAGATCCAGATGAATTGTCCATGGATTACTTCATGAGTTTAGCTAATAGGTGCAATGGAGATAGAGGGATACAAGGGCTTTTTTACTTGCTTCTGGGTTACACTTTAAAGGATGGCTTAAGGAATATAGATGGGAAAAATGTTGTTATTGAGTTACATAATGCAATAATACAGATGAGGACAGTGAATGTGTATGTGCTTCATAAAAATATCCAACTCTAGCACTCCCTGTAACTGATCTTAACAAAGGACCACTGAAAATGCAAGAACAACAACCAAAAATACAAATATAATTAATTAACTTACTGGCCAATTTGGGCAAGTATAAAATTTCTCTCCTGCGTTTGATCCCTTACGAACAGTTTTTAATTTAGCTTCCAATTTGTGCTAACATTTAACATTATCTAAGTTTGCACTGTGCCCACGAGAAGAAGAACCACACCTACTCATTTGAGCTTCAAGGAATAGGGAGATTGAAAAGAGAGAGAGAGAAGTAGGGAAAGCGATTGAATGAAGATTACAGGGAAGATGAAGAATTTACTAAGTTAAGAAATTAATTTCTTTTTCAAATTACTAGAGTTAACCGGTCACTGTAGGTTTGCTTCATATGAAATCTCTTTATTTGCAAAAATAAGCCAAAGGTTGTATTTTTATTGAATAAATGAAACATTGACCCTTTATTTGCAGATGGCCAAAAGGTTGATTTTTTAGAAACAATTTTTCTTTTTTACTACTCATTTAATTTTTTCATTCTAGTTTTTTTTTTTTATATTTTAAATTCGTTTAATTTTTTTAGTTATATTATTTTTTCAAAATAGTTTTTTAGCAATGATTTTTAATACTAAAAGTTTTATTTTAAATGTATGTAAAGACAACATTTCTCAATGGCAATATTGATGAGACAATTTTTATGAAAACAACGTGAAAACTTTATGGTGAACAACCCAAAAAATATGGTTTATAAACGTAAGAAATCCATCTATGGACTTAAGCAAGCGTCTCATTAATGGTATTTGAAGTTTCATAAAGTGATTATCTCATTTTGTGATAGGTTATTTCTCAGTCCAAAAATAAATTCACTTACTTTCCAAATACAATTTAATGTAGTAGGGTAGTAAGGTTCATATCCTAGAGAGATGGGATTTAAGGAGGTTTTTGTACAATATGTGCTTTGGAAGATGAAATTGAAAACAATCAATAACACAAAGGAAAGCGGGGTTTTAATTTGTCTTTCTAAAATAAAATAACTTGAACAAGCCATTAACTAAGTGAAATCTATAACAATGGTGTTTTTCTAAAAATCAATGGAAAGGATATCTTGAGTTAAGTTGATTGTACACTTCTTGTTTCTCGTTGATCATTTAATGCTCTACTTAATAAATTTACTTTTGACCACCTTTTGTGAAGATGATTATAGTTCTATTCTCCTTAAGTGTAGCTAAACATCAAAATCAGTTTGAATGCAAAGCTCTTATCATTAGTTAATTCAATCCAATCAGAGATAGAATTCAATCCAACAATACCTTTAAGAAAAGAGAATCAATAGGTTTGCTAAAACTATTTAAGCAAATAGATTTCAATCAAAACGAAAAGTTCATTTAGTATCTAATCATTCATAATTTGCATTCAAAATTAGAACTAGTTGGTACCATTAATCCAAGTACAAAACTAACTGATTTTACAAATAGATTTAGCATAAATGAATATTTTAATAATAAGAGCAATAGTTGATTGCCAATTTTAAACAATATTCATAAGATTCAATTAATAACTTTTCAATAATCAAAAGTATATTAAGTAGAGGAATTCTTACAATGAGCAATTAGAATTTTCCAATCAACCTTGCTCAACAAATGAAAATTTAAGCTTGAAGCTCCATAACCATGGCAAAACAGAAATGAAGAAGAAGAAGTATTTTACTGAAAAATTATAGGATGGTTCCATTCCTAAGCTTTCTTGCCTATTTATAAAGATTTGATGAAGCTTTTTGCCATTGGATTTCCTCATCATTCCTCTCTGCAAGTCGCCTCCTAAACCCCTCTAAATATCCAATTGAAAATGAAAGCCAAAATGGGCAAAGTGAAATAGCCGCGCATCCTAGTCTTATCCTATTCTTTGCTTGCTTCTTCTTTTTTGCATGAAATGATATATTTACATAATGACCTTCTAATTAATCTAGAATTATCATCTAGAGAATTACATCAATAAAACTATTCTATAAAGTATTTTCTCTAATTGTTATATAGTTAAATCTAAATTCTACTTAATAAAATCGAAATTATAATGAAAAGATACACAAAATAAGGTATTATCAAATTCCCCCACAGTTGAATCTTACTCATCCTTGAGTAAGTCCCAAAATGATAAATCAAATCCCAAAAGTTCCTTAAGTTAACTCTAAGCTAAACCATACTTTGTAATTCCCAAGCCGAATCAAGATCTTTTCTAAAAAATAATGTTAATACCGTAGAAACAGAGCGTGAGGAATTTAAAAAAAAAAAT
Organism: Amaranthus tricolor; assembly: GCF_026212465.1. Classification (NCBI taxonomy): domain Eukaryota; kingdom Viridiplantae; phylum Streptophyta; class Magnoliopsida; order Caryophyllales; family Amaranthaceae; genus Amaranthus; species Amaranthus tricolor. Next base: position 15,279,747 of record NC_080053.1, read on the forward strand.
TCCCCTACACATTTCCTAACAAAAATAAGTAATCCCAAAAGAATTTATCAACCAAAAGAATTTTAAGCTTCAAAAAGAAATGGCACTCTCATGAAAGACTTACGAAGAATCCTTGAAATACTTGTGCCTAGTTGTTGGTTCCTTCTTGCATGAGTAGTGAACTTCAGTTTGTGCTTAAAACTGGAAATGTTGGCGCTCGTTCTTCCTCTCTTTTCTTTTATCTCTCAATTCATTTTGCCTAGGCGCCTTTTCGATTTTTCACCTAGCCGCTCTTTTTACCTTATTTTCTCTCTATTCTTTTGCCTTACTACTCACTTACATACCCTCTTGTTTTTGCCTAAGTACCCTTACGGGTTTTCACTTAGCGAGGCCCCCATAACTTTTGCCTAGGTGCCCATCCTTGTGGGTTTTCACCTAGCGGGGATTTCATTCTTTCTTCCTTTTTTTAATTATTTTTTGAAATGCATCAATTACAAGAAAATATAACATAAAACATTAAAAATAAGGATTAAATAACAATGATTAAAAAAAGTACTAGAAAGCTTGAATATGTACACTTCTTCCCCCACACTAATTTGGAGCATTGTCCTCAATGGTCCTTGTTACGTGCCCTCCTTAAGGCACGTTGCACCCTTCGCCTTTCAAGATTAGCTTGGATGGAGGGTGTTGGGTCTGTGTATGATGGATATTGAGAGACAAAGAAGTTATTCATGTCGGAAACCATGTCGGTCATCGAATACATTGTGTCCTCCAAATAATCACCTTGCTATTGTAGCTCATTGAGTTGAGTCCCAAATGCAAGCTATCCATCCTCCATAGAAGCCATCCTAGCTTCCATACTTGCATAGAAATCTTGGGGCTGCTGTGGAAATGAAGGTTCGGGTGCTACAATTCTCCCATATTCCTCTTCAACACCGGCTCTATAGTGCTCATCAGGGAGTAGGTAAAGTTGGGCATGGATTGTATTCTCTGTAATCATTGTGCGTTCTTGAGGGAGTACAATTCTCCCAAAAAGCCAACCATATGAATATCCTGTAGGTGGACTCCACAACATGAATGCCCTCTTTAATGCATCGAGGTTATAAATGTAGGAAGGGAAATGATCATAGTCGTATGGGATTCCTAAGGGTTTTAAAATTTTGTTTTCATCTTCATCTATAGGGACCTTAATGTCTAGATGTGACGCTAACACAGGGACCATCCCGCCCATGCTGATTTTTCCTTTGTCCTTCTTATCCAACTCAATGCAATTTGAAATCCAAATATTTACTCAATTTGGACATCCTACCCCTTGGGGTTTCATTGCCCACAAGTATTTTAAGTCAAACTTAGGTACGTTTGTGGGTTCACCATGACAAAAGATTGTTGCACCAAGCAACTGGTTGATGTATCTCAGTGTTGGATGAGGTATATGGCTATTTTTGCATTTGCTGTTCCATCTTTGACCTTGAGTTATGTGACCCCAAAATATGCCCTCATTGTATCCTTCATAAGTATCGAAGCTAGGGTCATGCTCATAATCCCACCCAAAAGCTTCTTTCACTTCCTCAAAATACATGGTATATTCTTCATCATTTAAGTAAAAGGTGATGAAAGGACCTTCCTCTTCTTCTCCCTTTTCGAAAGTTAAAAGAAATTCTAGAGTGTACCTTACCTTGGTTGGGGCACTCACTTGAAGGAATTTGGTTAAACCCACTTTCCCCAAGCAATTGTTCAATGGGTTCCATCAAACCTAAGGTTTCTAGAATTTGTATGAAAGCAAACTTTGTCTCTAAGATTTGTCTATTCCCCGAATCAAGTCTCCCCCATCGTATTTTGGCATTGTCATTAAGATTGAGGAGTCCTAAAGAGTTTATTTTAGGGATATTCAGGTTGGATGTGGAAGCACCTCTTCTTCTTTTAGAAGCCATTATTTTCAATACTTCAACAAATATCACTTCTACTCCTTCTCTAAGCACAACAACCACCAATTTCCAATTGAATCTCAACAATTACCACAATATTACTCACTACTACTAACAATTCTCAACAAAAATAAAAATTATCAACAAAACAAATGATTAACAAGATGAAAAGAACAAGGTAGGAAATGGATTATACCACAATGTGTTGAAGATTTCCTTCAAATAAGTTTCTTGTTGATGTTTGTTGTGACCCAAAAGTTTTTTTGTTGATAAATTTCAAAGCTATATCTTCAAATTACCAAATGGTCCATCAAACAAAATCCCTAAATTCTCTAAGGTTTAAGAGAAAGCATGAAAAATGGTTGAATTTTTGATTCTTTTTGTTTGCACTTTTTGTTGTTGTATTGTAGTTTTACTTCTTGGATTGATGATTTTTAGTTAGGAATGAAAGAATGTGGGGTAGATTTAAGTGAGGAAGAAGGGCTTGAGAGAGAAAGAATGGTTGGGTTTGAAAATGGTACTTAAAGAATGGAGTTTTAATTGAATATTTCGGGTGTTAGAATAGGGGCAGTAGGGGCTCCACGTGTCACGGAATTTTGGGCGGGGTACGGAGTTTGGTCAAAAATTTTTCCGCGTGCCGCGAAGTTCTTGGCGGGGTGCGGAGTTGATTCCATCTATTTTCATCTACATTATCTTCTTGTTTTTTTTCTTTTTTTTCCTCTCATTTTTTTTCTTTTCTTATTATATATATATATATATATATATATATATATATATATATATGTATGTATATATATATATATGTATGTATATATATATATATATATATATATATATATATATATATATATATATATATATGTATGTATATATATATATATGTATGTATATATATATATATGTATGTATATATATATATATATGTATGTATATATATATATATATGTATGTATATATATATATATGTATATATATATATATATATGTATATATATATATATATATATATATATATATGTATATATATATATATATATATATATATATATATATATATATATGTATATATATATATATATATGTATATATATATATATATAAATATATATATATATATATATATATATATATATATATATATATATATATATATATACATATATATATATATATATACATATATATATATATATATATATATATATATATATATATATATATATATATATATATATACATATATATATATATATATACATATATATATATATATATATATATATGTATATATATATATATATATATATATATATATATATATATATATATATATATGTATATATATATATATATATGTATATATATATATATATATGTATATATATATATATATATATATATATATATATATATATATATATATATATATATATATATATATATATATATATATATATGTATATATATATATATATATATATGTATATATATACATATATATGTATATATATATGTATATATATATATATGTATATATATATATATATATATATATATATATATATATATATATATATATATATATATATATATATATATATATATACATATATATATATATATATACATATATATATATATATATATACATATATATATATATATATATATATATATATATATATATATATATATATATATATATATATATATATATATATATATACATATATATATATATATACATATATATATATATATATATATATATATATATATATATTTATATATACATATATATATATATATATACATATATATATATATATATACATATATATATATATATATATATATATATATATATATATATATATATATATATATATATATATATATACATATATATATATATATATATATATATATATATATATATATATATATATATATACATATATATATATATATACATATATATATGTATATATATATATATATGTATATATATATATATATGTATATATATATATATATGTATATATATATATATATGTATATATATATATATATGTATATATATATATATATGTATATATATATATATATATGTATATATATATATATATGTATATATATATATATATGTATATATATATATATATGTATATATATATATATATGTATATATATATATATATGTATATATATATATATATGTATATATATATATATATATATATATATATATATATATATATATATATATATATATATATATATATATATATATATATATATATATATATATTATACTTTACATTCAAAAGGTCTCCCAACTAACTCTAAACCATCGGTTACCTGTGCAAAAAAGAAAATAAAATAAAATGTGTAATGTAAAGAAAATCAAACCAAACACAATAATGAAAATTGACACAAACATAAACTGGGGTTGCCTCCCGAGAAGCTCCATATATTTGTTGTCGTTGGCACGACTTAGTGCTTTCGATGCTGCAGTACACCGGGTCCTCTATTTGTTCTTCCACATCTTTTAGTTGAAAACCTGCATAGTATGGCTTCAATCTTTGCCCATTTACGTTGAAGATTTTAGAATTTTCTTCACTTTAAATTTTCACAGCTCCATATGGAAACACTTTGACAACTATAAATGGTCCTATCCAACGGGACCTCAGCTTTCCTGGAAATAAACGAAGGTAGGATTGGAATAGAAGAACCTTTTGACCGACTTCAAAGATCTTCCTACTTATGATCTTGTCATGCCATGCCTTAGTCTTTGCCTTGTAAATTTCAGCATTCTCATAAGCCTCATTTTTAATTTCTTCCAATTCTTGTAGTTGTAATTTTCTACGCAAACCGGACTCCTCTAAGCTCAGTTGACACACTTTACACCCGAATATGCCTTATGTTCTAACTCAACAAGCAAGTGACAAAATTTCCCAAAAACAAGACAGTATGGTGACATTCCAATCGATGTTTTGTACGTTGTCCTGTATGCCCATAGTGTATCATCTAACCTTTAGCTCCAATCTTTTCTATTTGGGTTGACCGTCTTTTCCAAGATGGACTTGATTTCCCTATTTGATACTTTTGCTTCTCCATTTGTTTGTGGATGGTAGGCGGTGGATATCTTGTGTGTCACATGATATTTCTTTAACAAAGCCCCAATGGTTCAGTTGCAAAAATGAGTTCCATTGTCACTTATCAAAGCTCTTGGAAATCCAAACCTAGAGAAGATGTTAACTTCGACAAAATCTGCAACAAATCTAGAATCATCAGTTCGGGTGGCCTTTGCTTCCACCCATTTCGAGACATAATCAACAACCACTAATATATAAATAAAACCAAAAGAGTTGGAAAATGGCCCCATAAAATCAATGCCCCAATCATCAAAGATTTCACAATATAAAAGAGGTTGTTGTGGTATCTTATTCCTTTGAGAAATATTCCCTACTCTTTGACACTTAATACACGACTTACAAAAGTAGTAAGCGTCTCTATTCAAACTAGGCCAATAAAAACCACATTCTAAAATTTTCCTTGCTGTTCTCCTTGGTCTGAAATGGCCTCCACAAGCATATGAGTGACAAAATTTTAAAATGATATTATCTCACCATCAGGGACATATCTCCTTATGATTTGATCCACACAATGTTTCCATAGGTGTGAATCGTCCCAAATGTAGTGTTTTGCTTCATTTCTTAGCTTGTCTTTTTGAGATTTTGTAAAATCTGTGGGAAACTTGCCAGAAACAAGAAAATTTACAACATTGGCATACTGTGGATAATAAGCATTAACTGCGAAGAATTGCTCATCTGGGAATTCTTCACGAATGTTATATTTCAATGAGACATCTTTGTTTTAATTCATGCTTTCATGTGGTGTGATCCTGCTCAAATGATCAGCTACCACGTTTTTTGTGCCTTTTTGTCTTTTGCCTCTAAATCAAACTGACTCAACAAAAGAATCCATCTTATTAATCTTGACTTTGCCTCTTTTTTTTTCATCAAGTGACGTAGGGCTGCATGGTCAGTATATACAATAACCTTTGTACCAAGCAAATAAGATCTAAACTTTTCTAACGAAAATACTACCGCCAACAACTCTTTTTCAGTTGTTGAATAGTTGTGTTGAGCCTCGTTCAAGGTCATTACGCGTAGTATATAGCATGTAGAATCCTTCCTATTCTTTGTCCTAGCGCAACCCCATTAGCGTAGTCACTTGCGTCACACATAATCTCAAATGAAAGTGACCAAATTGGGGGTTGAATTATTGGAGCTGAGATAAGTCTATTCTTTAGCGTATCAAACGCCTTCTTGCAACTTTCATCAAAAATGAACTCTTTACATCCTTTTGCAACAACCTGCATAATGGAACTGCAATCTTGGAGAAGCCTTTAATAAACCTACGATAGAAACCTGCATGACCAAGAAAAGATCGTATTTCTCGAACATGACAGGGTAAAGATTGTATGATGTCAATTTTTGCCTTATCTACCTCGATACCCTTTGCAGACACTACATGACCTAGAACAATTCCTTGTTCCACCATAAAATGGCATTTTTTCGAGTTTAGCACGAGATTAGAGTTTATGCATCTCCTAAGCACTAACGCAAGATGATTCAAACATTGATTAAATAAGTCTCTATGGATCATGAAGTCATCCATGAAAACTTCCACAAAATTTTCTATAAATTTAGAAAATATACTCACGATACGTCTTTGGAATGTACCAGGTGCACTACTAAGTCTAAAAGGCATACGCCTGTAAGCAAATGTACCGAATGGGCATGTGAACGTTTTCTTTTCTTAATCCTCTGGAGCAATAGGTACCTGCAAATAACCTGAATATCCATCTAAGAAACAATAAAATGCGTGACTAGCAAGCCTTTCTAGCATTTGATGAATAAAACGCAATGGAAAGTGATCCTTCCTAGTCACCGTGTTTAGCCTACGGTAAGCAATGCATACACGCTATCCATTTTGGATGCATGTTGGAACCAACTCACCATTTTGGTTCTTTACTACAGTAACACCAGTTTTCTTTGGCACAACTGGAGTAGGACTCACCCATTCACTATCAGAAATTGGATAAATAGTACTTTCTTGTAGTAATTTTCAAATTTCAGCTTTCACTACCTCCATCATTGGTGAATTCAACCTTCTTTGGGGTTGTCTTACTGGCTTGGCATCATTTTCCATCAAAATTCGATGCATACATGAAGTAGGGTTTATACCCTTGATGTCCGCAATCGACCATCCTATGGCCTCCTTATGTTGCTTTAGGACTTCAACCAACTTGTTGTCTTGCTCCCTTGTCAACTTACTTGAAATGATTCATGGCAAGGTCTCATTCTCTCTAAGGAATACATACTTCAAATGTTCAAGTAATGACTTAATTTCTGCCTTGGGTGCCTGCAAAACAAAGGGTAACAAATTCTCCTTGGGTATGGTTAGTGGTAATGGGAGTTGTTCTCAATTCTTTAAATCTTGCAAAACTTCCTGCAATTCAGCACTCAAAACATATTCCTCATTATTTTCATTCAAATCATACTCAATCAGCACTTTTAGTTTATCTTGGCCATCTAAATTAAACATATCTTGACTAGAGGTATCAACTAAATCAATAGCAAAACAAGAATGATCCTCAAGCGGAAATTTCATAGAGTCATAAATGTCAAACTTTACCTAACTACCATCAAATTCCATAATAAGTGATCTTATATCTAAATCAATTTTAGTCTTGGCAGCTTTCATGAAAGGTCTGCCTAGCAAAATAGCTGTTGTATGTTTATCATGTTCCATATCTAACACATAAAAATCAGCAGGAAATATAAGATCCCCTACTTTAACTATGACATCCTCTATTATTCCCTTAGGATATCCGTTAGACCTATCAGCTAATTGTATCACAACACTTGTTTCATGTAATGTACCAAGTTTCAAAGACTTATATAGTGAATATGGAATCACATTGATTTATGCTCCTAAGTTTAACATGGCTTTTGAGATGTAAGCTCACCTATAATATAAGGGACAATGAACATACTTGGATCTCCATATTTAGGTGGTAGCTTTCTTTGAAATATTACTGAAATGTGCTCGCTCATCTTCACCTTTTGAATTCCCTTTAATCTTTGCTTTCTCTTTGTCGTACAAAGCTCTTTAAGGAATTTGGCATATCTTGGAATTTGCTTCAAAGCATCTAAGAGAGGGATGTTTTCTTCACACTTCTTAAAAACCTCATATATGTCCTTATCATCTTCATGCTTTTTCCTTTCCTTCAATGCCTCTGGAAAAGGTGGAACTGGTTCATATGGTGGTAAGGGTGCACTTGTAACCTTCTTCTCTTCTTGTGATGAAGTCGCTTGATTTTCAGATGATGAAAATTCATGCACAACAATTTCTTCTTGGAGTTCTTTATCTCTTGATATGGTTCTTTCATTACCTTGTAAATCTATTCCACTTCTAAGAGTCATAGCACTAGCATTCATCCTTGGATTTGGTTCTATTTGTGATGGCAACTTTTCTGAATCTCTAGCCTCTAACTTGCTAACTGCTCCTGAGATTTGACCCATTTGTCTTTCAATGTTCTTGATGTTGGAACCAGTCTCATCTTGGAATTGAATCATATTCTTTGTTAGAGTATTCAACATTTCTTCAATGGACATAATGAATTCAAACTTGATCCTTGACCTTGATGTAGGTGTCCAAAATAGGATTGTTGTTGTGGCTTGAAGAATGTTTTTTGTTGATGATGTTGTTGGTTCCCTGATGGATTCCCATACTAGAGATTTGGATGGTCTCTCCACCCTGGATTGTATGTACTGGAAAACGGATCATTTCTTTTTTGAAACCCTTGGTTTTGAAAACCAATTGCACTAACTTCTTCATTACCTTATTCTTGTAACTAAGGGCAAGAATCTATAGAATGATTAGAAAAGCAAATGCCACATGACTTCACTTGTTGTGCTTTTTCGTTAACCATGAATTCTCTCATCATTGATCTTAATGCTTACATTTGATCTTCTAGTTTTCTAACCTTAGACTCAGTGCTAACATTTTCTCTAATTGATCTTTTATCGTGGGATCTCTTGTTGAATTGCCTAGAACCTTCAGCTAGTTCTTCAATCAATGCCCTTGCAGCTTCCAGTGTGTTATTGAGAATGGAACCTCTACTAGCTGCATTTATCATTCTTACATCATCATTGACAAGCCCATTGTAAAAATACATAATGAGATCTTCAACGTGGTACCCATGATAGGGACAGCTAGCACACAACCTTTTAAATCTTTCCCAATACTCATAAAATGATTCATCACTACTTTGTTCGATGTTGTTGATTTCTTTCTTCAAAGTGGATGATTTTAAAGCTGGAAAGTATTTTTCTAGGAACCTCTTTTTCATCTCTGCCCAAGTGGTGACACAACCTGGTGGTAAGTAATAAAGCCAATCCTTAGCCGCATCCTTTAGGGCAAAAGGTAATTCTCTAAGTTTAACCTTCTCCTCTGTTGCTCCATTCGGTCTCATACCACCACAAACCACATGAAATTCAAATAAAAAGTTGTTGGAATCCTCTCCATTTGACCCATGAAATAAAGGTAGAAAATGGATTAAACCCGATTTAAGCTCAAAAGTATCACCTATATCTTCTTGTTGATATGTAATGCACAAGGGTTGTTGATCAATATTAGGATAAGCGAGCACCCTCAAGGTATGATTCTCCCTTCGAGCCATTTCTTCTTCTACTTCTACTGCAAATGGTAACTCTAGAAAATTATTTCTAAATTCCTTCCTTAAGCTTGAAATTCCATAACCATGGCAAAACAGAAATGATAAAGAAGAAGTATTTTAATGAAAAATTACAGGATGATTCCATTCCTAAGCTTTCATGCCTATTTATAAAGATTTGATGAAGCTTCTTGCCATTGAATATCCTCATCATTCCTCTCTGCAAGTCGCCTCCTAAACCCCTCTAAATATCCAATTGAAAATGAAAGCCGAAATGGAAAAAGTAAAATAGCCGCCCAGCCAACAGACTGACGTGCGCGTGCCATGTAAAACTCCGCGGGTCTCGCATCCTAGTCTAATCCTATTCTTTATTTGCTTCTTCTTCTTTGCTTGAAATGATATATTTATATAATGACCTTATAATAAAGCTAGAATTATCATCTAGAGAATTGCATGAATAAAACTATTCTATAAAGTATTTTCTCTAATTGTTATATAGTTAAATCTAAATTCTACTAAATAAAACCAAAATTATAATGGAAAAATACACAAAATAAGGTATTATCATTTTGTTTTGAAATGAATTCACTTGATACCACAGTTTAGTGGAAAGGAATACATTTTTGTGATTTTCTATGTTAATGATATATTACTTGCCAGCAACGATATAAGCTTTTTGCGTGAAACTAAGAACTTTTTATTAAAGAATTATTTGATGAAAGATCTTGGAATCGTTCTCGAGGTATTCTTAGGTTATCACAAAAGAGTTATATCAAAAATGTGTTAAAAAGGTATGGCCTGCAAAACTGCAACCCAGAAGAAACCCTTATGACTAAGGGAGACAAGTTCAGTGTAGAATAATGTCCCAACAATGAAATTGAGAAAAAGAAAATGAAAAATATTCCTTATACTTCGGCAGTTAGGATTTTAATGTATGCTCAAGTTTGGACTCGTCAAGGCATAACATACATAACAAGGATGTTGGGATGTTATTTATATAATCCAGGATTAGAACATTGGAGAGTAGTTAAAATGGTCTTATGATATTTATAGAGGCTAAAGACATACATACTCACATATAAGAGATCAAAGAAGCTTGAGATTATTGAATATGCTGACTCTGATTTTGCTAGATGCATTAACATAATTGAACCTACCTCTAGTTATATTTACATGTTAGCTAGAGGTGTTGTCTCATGGAAGAGTGTCAAAAAATCCATTACGACATCTTTCTCTATGACGTTAGAATTCATTGCATGTTATGAGACATCAAATTGTGGGATATGGATGCAGAATTTTATCATGGGACTGCGTATAGTGGATTCTATTTAAGGACCAGTTAAGTTATTTTATGAAAACGACTCTGCTACGAAAGTTTCTAATAACAATAAAGTTTGAGGAAGTGAAAGTTTTCGGCTCTCAAATTCTTGGTTGTAAAGGATAGAGTTTAGGGTAAAGAATTGTCGATTACGCATATTTGTACAAACTCTATGATTGCAAATCCACTTATCAAAGCATTACCTCCCAAGCGATTTCTTAAGCATGTGGTTCATATGGGTGGTGTTTCTGCTATGGAGGATGTTTAGTTTTAATGGGAGTTTGTAATTTTATTTTATTGAACTTGTGTTGACATTATAGTTAAACAGTATTCTGCAGAAATAAAGTTATGATAAATTTTGATTTTTATACTCTGATTATTTTATAGTAATAATTTGATCTCACTATTGAAGTGGACCAACCGGATATAGACATGCTAAGATCACATTGCATGTTGTTTCCATGTTGCACATCCATTTCATGATCTATGTCATTCTTTTATGTTGGTATTATTATGGTCATAATTGATGGGTTTAGATACAAAAAATGTAACAAAGGCTACATTAGTCTACGTAGATATGATTGATGGACGAGATTGATTTTATACGTTACAATTTTGACAATATGGTTGAGCTCAAATTTCGTTTTATAATAATACATGTTTACACATTTTTCATATAGCCCATAGCAGATTGTTGGATCATAGCCCAACGTTGGGCTTATATGTAAATGTATGTGAATCCTTATATTTATTAAAATTGTCTTTGTGCGCAACTTAAAGCGATCTAATTAAAATAAAGGGTTTGGGCTTAAATGTATCAATAAGTGTTGGTGTTAAATCTGTAGAGACTTATTTTATAACTGTGTTCAAAGATTGGTTGAATACTAGTTATATGTTATTATTATATATAACAGTTATGGTCCATAGGTTATACGTATTCTTTTTTTCCTTATCATCCCACTATCTAAGAGAATTAAAATTGAGAACATTAGGGTTGCCACTATAGAGAATACGTATTAATGTAGAAGATCTAATCGCTCTTATTCTTCAAATTTTCTCCTGTGTAATGGATTCAGGTAACCTTTGGTTTTGTTCTTCTAATTCAACATAATAGATCCTATTTGTTAGTAATGGCTTTCACCTTTTTTTGTCCTATTAGAATCACCTTAAATCTTTGTGTTTGTTGCATTAATTTTTCATTCTTAAATGATCTTAATACTTATAGATAGTCGAACTTTGTTACTTAATCTTTAAAGCTATATTATTCAAACTCTCCTGGCATTTTTGTGCTAGTGCTTCCACTTTTGTTAGGTCCCTCTTACAAATTCAATTTGCAATTTTCTCTTTGTTTCTCCCTTATTCTTTTCCATTTCCATGGAATTTTCAAATACAAAGGTTACAAGAGCATGGGTAGGCATTGATTTTGGGTTGGATGTTAGACGGGCCCACGGATATAGGTGGTCATAAGGTAGCTGCAATAGAAAGAGAGTAAAATTTTAAAAGTTTTGACAATGAGTATAGGACATGTTTTGGTGGTTATTATGGTGCTTGGCCAGGGTGGGTGTGACTTAGGAGGCTAATCGTGTTTGGAGGGGAAAGATATTTTAATTTCTTTTTAGTTTTAATTTAATCTAAATATAATTTTTTTTTCTTTTAATAAATTATTAAATTTTAGAATCAGAAAAAATATTGTTTAGGTCACAAGTCAGAAAACGCATTGCATGAAATCTATAATTAAAGTTTAGCACAACGAATAAATCAATTTAATATAAAGTACTAATTTAAGAAATTTTGACGATCAACAGCCCTAAGTCATCTTAATGAACCATAGATCGCTAGTATTAGAGGCATGATAGAAGTATTATTCATTTGTTTGTTATCCATCCAATTTTCATCCCACCTTTCTCATTTGTTCCGTATATATCGTCCAAATAAAGGAAGTTTCTTCCTTATAATTTTCTCCCCTTTAATTTCCCTCGTGCCTTTCTTTTCCCTGGTCTCCTTTACACCGAACAAGCATAAAAGACTATTCAAAACAAAAATAGATTAGGATAATTTTTAGTCATACAAATTTCATCTAGTGTAGCTTATAGCTATTGCAAATTTGTTACATGATCTTGGGTGCATCTATAGTTAAGCACACCCAAGGCTACGGTTCAACGCCCTTGTGGTTTCTATATGAATATTTCATACACCATACACAAACATGTCAAGTTTTCTATATATACTGTAGCCTATATTAAAAATTAGTTACAAAAAGATGAAGAAAAATGAGCTTAATTAGATGGTAATAAAATATTCAGAAAAAGAGAAGATAAAGGATACTTATCATCTGGCAGCTGATAGTTGCATTGCTTCTTGCTCGTCCATTGATTCATCCATCCAAGCAAGTCGGTGTGTCATGAGCGATAAATGCATTTCTTGGTTTCTTGCTTCTTCGAGCTTCTCCCACTCATTCCATCTCTCGGTTAAGCCTACTCCTTGCAGTATCTTCACCACTTCTGCCATCCTTGGACGATCTTCTGGTGCCGTTTGAGTGCATAGCAATGCTACCTGGACTATCATCTCCACTTCTTTGGGATCATACGATTTCAAGTTGCTGTCTACTATATCTTGAAGTCTTTGTTCTTTCAATAACTTCTTGATCTACAGAAGATTGCACAACACAGATTCACATTGATCAGTAACGGAAAACAACTGGGAAGTTCGATATGCAAGTGTATAAGAGCCTATGTTAGTGAAACTCTTTGTTTCGCCTCAATTACTTGTGTCTAAAACATGAAGTTTTGACTTTATCATGGACAAAATCATGGAAACTTTGACAAAATAACCAAGTTTGACACTTGGACACACATCTGAGTCTAACACAAGTACTCGAATTTGAATAACGTAGCTAAGAACCAGTCATTGAACATCTGATCCAGCCACCTCTCATACAGCCAATAATTTATTCATTCATTAACAATAAAAATCAGTTTTCTAGAATCTATTAATTTGATTATTTGATTTACATGAGAAGATCGGCGAAAATCAGAACTTACATGATCGACCAAAAGCACATCTTCTTCTTCTTCAAGACGGGAAAAGTCTATGGCTCGCTGACCTGTCACAAGTTCTAAAAGGGTTATACCATATCCAAACACATCAGTCTTTTCCGAGGATTTTCCAGTTGATAGATATTCAGGAGCAATATGACCCATAGTTCCTCGTACTTGAGTAGTAACATGGGTTAGTTTTGCATCGACCAGTCTTGCAAGCCCAAAATCCCCAATGATGGCTTCAAAATTTTCATCTAGAAGAATGTTTGCAGCCTTTAGATCACGGTGTATGATCTTAGGATTGCAATGTTCATGTAGATATTCAAGGCCATGCGCTGTCCCAAATGCTATCTTTTTCCGCTTTGGCCAGTCTAAACCTTCCTCGCCAGGCTTTAAATCTATCAAAAAAGAACAATTTCATGAGTACTGAACACAGAATACAAGGAAACGCCTGCAGAAAAGATCAATTCAACACCTCTTAAGCAATAAGCAACACTGATATTTTCCATGTATGGGTAAACAAGGATTCTCTCAGACGCGGTAATACAATATCCGATCAACTGCAAGAGATTCTTGTGAACTGCAACACTTATCAACTGGACCTCTCTCAGAAACGCAGCCTCTCCGCCTGGATTATGATAATCTGTTAGGCGCTTCACAGCCACCTTAGTGTTGTCCACCAGTTTACCCTTGTAAACCCTCCCAAAACCTCCTTGGCCAATGATGTTACTTTCACTAAAATTGCTTGTTGCAATCTGTATCTCACGCCATGAAAACCTTTTCACTTGTCCAAAGCAGATTTTGCACTCATCTTCCCCTAAAATTTTTCGAGAGTCAAATACTTCCTTTTCGAATAATTGTTGATAGGAAAGCGGCATAATATACCTGCAACATCTTCAAATACTTCCTTTTCGAATCTAAGTAGTTGATGTCGTCGATATGTGAAGGCAGCTCCCAATAACAAGAGGAAGAATGCACCACAACTACCAGCAATCATTATAAGTTTGACTTTTGATTTTCTGCTTGTAACTGGAAATATATTGTAACATTTAATAAAAAGGATTATGCTGAGATGGGCAAGAAAGAATGCCTTCTAATAAGAATATACCTCTAAGTGAAGAGCTAGAGTCACAAGGTTTCTGATATCTGGCACCACATTCAAGTCTTGTCCCTGTGAAACTGAATATAAACTGCATTAAATTGCGTGTGTAATCATTATCTTAAATGAGGCTGGAACATGTAGCAAGTTCGGTACATCTAAAAGACAAGAAAACATATAAAATCCCAAAAAGTAATTACTTGAATGTTCGAGCAGAAAAGAGTTGTGATGGAATTGCGCCACTCAAATCGTTTCCTGAAAGATCCCTGCGTAAAAAAAAACACCAACGGTGAGGATTGATTTTTCTTATGTTATCAATTAGCAATTTTATGTAGATTGTGGTATAGACTATAAGAAAATAAGTTATTACTAGAAAAGAGAGGTGGGGATTACAGATGCATAAGATCGGAGAATTGTGCCCAAGTACTTGGTATTGAACCACTAAAGTTATTATTGGATAAATCCAGATTCTGTAAGTTCACCAAGCTGCTCAAACAATCAGGTAAATTACCTGAAAGATTATTATCCCGCAATTCCCTGCACCATCAAATGCAATTGTAATTTCCATGACATAACTGCCCTAAAGCAGGAAGTTATAGGAAAATCAGAGATGAGAACAAGCATTCCTCATTTACTACCAGAATTTTAATTTCCATCAACCAGAGTTTCTTCAAGGGCTGTGCTCAGTTACATCGAACGTTCACATTTGTTTTATCAGTCTAGGTAGTGTGCTACTTTAAGGTATTTAGTTCTCTTTTAAGGTATTTAATTCAATGATAAACTTTCCTTGAGATAGAGATGACTAGTTATAAATATAATACATTTCAATCATACCTATTTTGACGCTTTAGGTACTCACTTATAAAGGTGGCACGAATCCAATATGAACAACGTTTAAGTAGACATAAGTCATTTATAATTATCCAAAAAAAGTAATTCACAAAAAAGACTCAAAATCAGAAATTCTTAAAAGCAAAGTTCAGTTGAAGAGACTGCAAGTCATTGGAAAGGAACAATTATGCATCTTCCTAGTATTACCTTTGAGCCTTTTCTCTAAGCAACAAAAGAATAGACCGAGACCAGCAATAACAACTTTTATATCATTTAATGTGCCTAATGTACTACCTTCATCCGTTGTTGATTTGCATACCAATGATATTCTTAAGAATCGGTTCTCCAATAAGAATGGTTCTGAAAGGAGAGGTAAAAGCCTCACTCAAGGATCACTAATAAAGGTTGAAGGAAGGTTTATGATGTATCAATGTGTAGGAACCAAGTTAGTGATAAAAAACAATAATAAAGTAAATAATCAAGACAATTATTAAGGTGGTTCACTAATCTTGGACTACATCCACCTTCTAGCCTAGGATTATATTAATGTGTTTAAAGGACAGAATACAAAACTTGAAGGAAATACAATGGAGATAAGTATGGGAAAGAGAGGAGCTAATTGGGAAGAAAATATGAGCAAGAAGGTAACTCTTGGATGTGAGACTCTTGGTGCACCTATTACATTATTGAGTATATATGAGTATATATAAGGAAATAAGGTGTGTAACAAATGAGGCAGCAATAACTCACAAAGCACCAGCAGCAGAATCGAAAAAACAGAAGCACAGGTCAGTTCGACCCTTGCTCGACCTTGGCTCGACCAGCTAAAGGTATACTCAGACATATGGGGTAGACTACTCAGAAAATTTTTCCCGGTATCCAAGATTGATACAATTAGAGTCCTATTCTTAGTAGCTGCAAATAAAGATTGGTCGTTATACCAGTTTGATGTAAAAAAATGCTTTCCTCCATGGTGAAATTGAAAAAGTCTATATGAAAGCACCACCGAGGTTCTTAGATTAGTATGGATCAGGAGAGGGGTGTAAACTCAAGAAAGCATTGTATGGCTTGAAACAATCTCCGAAAGAATGGTTTGATAGGTTTACTACAGCAATGAAGACATTTGGTTACGAGCAAACTAACTCTAATCACACTTTGTTCTTGAAGAAAGAGAAAGGAAGGATTACCTGCTTGATAATCTATGTTGACGATATAGTCATCACTGGGAACAATAACGAAGAGATTAGTGACCTGAAGAAGTTGTTTATAGAGTTCGAAATGAAAGACCTAGGAAATCTGAAATATTTCCTTGGGGATTGAAGTTTTAAGGTCAAGACGAGGAATCTTCATCAATCAGAAGAAGTACATACTTGATCTCCTAGTAGAGACTAGGATGCTTAATGTAAGCCAGCTGAAACACCAATTGTAGCAAAGCATAGGCTTCAGATAGTACAAGATGGAGAATTAGCCGATAAAGAACAGTATCGGAAGTTGGTAGGAAAACTCATCTACCTATCCCATACTAGACCCAATAGCCAAAGGAATAACAGAGATTTTATGGCTTAAGAAACTCTTGTGTGAATTGAACTTCCCACCAAAGGAAGCTTGTAAATTATTCTGTGATAATCAAGCAGTCATCAACATCTTAGAGAACCTAGTTCAACATGATCGAACAAAGCTTGTAGACATAGACAGACATTTCATAAAGGAGAAACTTGAGAAGCAAGTCATCAGTCTTCCATCTGTGCTATGCAAAGATCAACTAGTTGATATTCTCAAAAAAGACGGTCACACCTGAAGCTTTTGAAGATACTTTGTGTAAGTTAGGTATCGATGATCCGACGACCTAACTTGAGGGGGAGTGTAGGAAAGAACGTATTTTATGGAATTAGAATAAAAATTATAATTATATTATTCTGTTTCTTATTCTGATTTTATTTTTGTTACCATAATTAGTTTCCTAAATTGTATATTTATAGGAGCTTTGTAATTCAGTCAAGATATACAAAAACGAGTATTCACTCGAATCCTTTATTCCACTATTTTAATTTTATCGAGTCAAATTCACTTTTAATGACCTCTTTCCAAAAACTATCACCAACCACCCTCATAGCCTCCTCAAATGTCCAAGGGTTCTCTTTTGTAATGAATGCATAAACAATGTCCATGTATTGACCTTGAAGTCTTTGTGTAACACTCAGTGGAAAAGTGGGATAAAAAGTGTTAAAACTAATAGATTTCAAAATCCTCAAATAAAAAAGGCTTAGTTGAAATTATATGGATCTTGTGAAGATGCAAAATTAACAATTGAATAAGCTTAGAGATTGGCTAATGCACTTAATAATTTTGAGTTTTTTCATGGTAAGATGATTTGGTACGATATTTTATTTGTCGTGAATATGATAAGTAAGATATTGCAATCCACGCCAATTTGCATTGACTCTTCCATGCAAGAAGAAAGAGGCATAATGTTATCTTTTGAAAAGTATAAAGAAGAAGACTTTGCTACTAGTTTTAGAGATTGCTTAAATTATAAAGCGTTGCACTTAAAATGGGTGTAGAGCCTAATTATTTTGCAAAACGTCGTACTATTAGAAAGAGACGGTTTGATGAAATTTTAGAGGATCCTAAAATTCAATCAACAAATGATATGTTTAGAAATGATTGCCTCTTCTATAGAAACCAAATTTGATCAATTGAAGGCATTTGAAATATTTTTGGGATTTTTGTTTGATTCCACTAGGTTTAAACTATTAAATGATAATGAATTAAGATTTTTTTGCTATTCTTCACTCCACATTTTCTCATGAGGATTTGTCTAATGTTGATTTTTTAATGCTTTTTATTATGAATAAGTGTTGAAAATGACTTTCCCGATGAATCAACTAATTGTTTCCCAAATGTCTTAGTTACTTATAAAATTTTTTAAACTTTCCTTATAAATGTGGCATCAGTTAAAAGAAGTTTTTTCAAAGCTAAAACTCATAAAACTTATTTGAGGTCATCAATATTGCAAGAAAGGATGAATGATTTGAAATTATTATCATTAAAGAAAGAGTTAATAGCAGAAATTAGTGCATATGTTATTATTGATGATTTTGCTTCACGAAGTATAAACCACTTTTGATGATTTTTTTATTTGTTTTGTCGGTGCTGATAAGGAGCTATTTTATGAGGAGATTTCTCCATGTTCGTTAGAAAACGCTTTTTATGATTTTTTTTTTAAGACGTGTAATATTCTATATTTTTTATTCTTTAATTATATTTTAGAAATATTACAAGAGGGTCCTCATTGTTTATTTTTCTTGGGCCTACAAAATGTCATAAACGACACTTACCATTTTTCAAATCTTTCTTATATAGAGTCGCCCAACAAATTTGTATAAAACTGCACATTTGTTATAACCTCCATCCCTAAATAAAGTTTCTTTTAGGCTTGGGCAAAGATAGCCATAACTTTAGAAGGGAGGTGTAGGTATTTGTAGTGTTCTTTTTTTTAAAGTTAGGTTTTTGAAGTGCTTAGTGTCAAAGTAAGTGAGAAAATTGATTGAAAATAAAGTTATAGGGGCAAAGATCAAATGAATAAGGAAGGGAGTGTGTATGTGGGGCAAAGATCAAATAGAGTTGTCCACATCATATAGATTGGGTGGACTAAATTTCTATATTGGGTAACAAGAATTTCCATTTGTACACAGACTGAAATTGGAATGGAATACAGGACCATTATATGTGGACAATAGCAAGAAGCTACTTTTCCCAAAAAAAAGTTTCACAAAAGAAATTTCTTTAGATTGCCAGGCTACCTGCTTCAATGTAAGATATTTAGAGTATGAAAAATTAGGTTCCTAATTCCTAATTTAAGAAAAAGATATTCAAACCCTTGTGATTCAGCATATCATAGTAGAAGCAGAAAGGGAACTCAAATCTTCATCTATCAATGTTTTCCTTCACTGAATACATATCTGTCCTCATGAGTTTGCCCAATATACTTTTTTGGCCTCCTTTTGAGTTATCCCTACTACCCCTTTAGGAAGGTGGCCCTACCAATACTAAAGTTGACAATGTAACAATCCACTTGAAAAGTAGTGTTCTTGTCAAGGAAAGACAGTGTCCATAACTCCATAATTCACAATTTTCAGTTGGTCTTAAGAGGTATCACCCTCTTGCAGAAAGAGTGATAAGCATGGTCATTAAAATCACGATTCTAATATACGATTCTACGGTTTTACAATTATCTAAAAATACGTGAGCGATTCGAATGGTTGGTAGAATTGCAAGTTAGTAGAATCTTACGATTCTAATTAAAATAAAATTTGTAGTTGTAGAATCATAACACGATTTTACGATCCTAAGATTTAACGATTCGTCTCTACAAATTTATTCTTAATTTTTAAAATTTTTCTTATGTACCATCTTTCATTATTTTTTCTTACAATTTAACGATCCATTATCATAATTTTTAAAAAATAAATTTCTTTATCGGTATGAAGATTTAAACTAATTATTAAACATATTTTTCTATTTCACTCTTAAAAATGAAGTGAATGAAACTTTAATTAATAAACTTAAACTTTTGAGGTAAACAATTATGATTAGATAGCAAATTTAATTTTATTGTAGAATGTTACAATTCTACGATTCGATTTTGCCGATTCTATAAGTCTCAACGATTTCAATTCCCGATTTTAACAACTTTGGTGATAAGGATCCATTTGGGTTTAAATTGAATGAACAAAATAAAGCATCTGCCCACTTCTGGTGAAATATTAGCCTAATCTATCTAAATACTCGAGCAACTATTTCAGTATGGAATGCTTGTTAAATTTGTTATTACTAATGCAGCTCAACAATATGATGAATATGAATATGAATATAAATGCGAAGTAACATTCCTTACAAGCTATTAAGGAACTTGAGCTTGCACATAGCAGCAGAAACAGTCCCAGAAAATCCAAGAGAACAAAGGCTTCTGCATAAATGAGTACAAGGTCAAGAATACCTTGTGTTAGTAAGCTGACAAATGAGAACGAAATAAGAATTAAACTACTAAAGATCATACAAATTGAATATATTCCATTGTAAAAAATCAACTCCCGGGAAGCTAAGAAAGAACACTTACAGGTATTTGACATGTCCGTTCAAGCATGTTACGTGAGACCATCCTGAACAAGGACTCACATAGTATATATTCCAATCTTTAATCCTATTGTTCGTGTCATTCAAAGCCTTCCAGAAATCAATCAAAGCTTCACCTAACAATTGACAGAAGCTTAGCAGGACATCCAATGGCTTATATGGTAACATATCTATTGCTCCAAACACCCTATTTGTAGTTTCTAAAGACATAAAAAGTTACAGAAATTACCTTCAACATCTGGAGCGGAGATTGAAGTCCCATTTCTTAGCAGCATGATGAATAAGAACCAGTTTAGAATTACCCTTGCCAAAATGTGTTCAGAAGATTTAAAATAGAACGAAAAACTCTCTCTTTTGTCTGAAAAAACAAGCAAGCAGAACTTTTCAGCTTCATTAGGTCATTATAAGTACAAAGTAGGATCATTTTATATGAAGACTTAGACAAAAATAATGCAGAATTTACCGCGCCATTTCAATGTGTGGCACAATAACACAAGATTTGAGATATGACCTCATTCATTGTTTTATTTTGTTATCCTATTTCTATTAAGTGGCTCCCACCTAAGTAGATTTAAAAGACCGAATGTAAATAACCTTATACTTGATAACACTATGTTTGGATAATAACTATGAAGAGAAATGAATGAAACAAAAGGTGAAGGGAATGGAAAAGAAGAGAAATGCTAGAAAAACAATTTTATTTGCTCAGGAGGGATGAAGGGAAATAATAGAGATGTGAGATTTTCTTTCGAATGTTTCCAACTATGGATGAGAAATTGAAAACTTAATAAAAAATTATTATTCTAATTTTTTCAATCCCTTCCCTACAAAGTTCACTTTTATTTTGTTATTTAAATAAGAGATTTTTTATCCCTCTAAATCCCCCCTCTTCCTTTTCCTTCACTTCCTTCCACCAAACATATCTTTAATAACAAACATTAGCAATAGCTTTACATAAATAAAAGGTGATAAAATAAAAAATAACAAGAACAATGTAAAGGCTAAATTATAGTCTGCTTCAAAAACTTTACTTTACTATCAGTAGGATCATCATCTCATCCACTAATATGATAGAAATGATTAGTTATAACCAATATTTTGTTACTATAAAATAAACACATAATAAAAACACAAACACAAGCCTACTTATCAAATTTTCAGACATAAGGACAAACAAACAAAACCAGAAGAGACACACAACATATTAAAAGGAAAAATTCTTACTTGGTTGCGCCATGACTCCTGCACCCTTTCACCAAACAACAGGAGAAGAAAACAGAAGAAGAAATAGGCAAACATGATCAAGAATAAGTGAATATCAGAATTATGATGATGTAAATGATTATGTGATAGTGCAAGGGACCCACATGTCATACCAAAATCAAATCAATAAAAATTAATATATTTAAAAAGAAAAAGGAAGAAAAAGATTATCTCTTTTAGAAATGGAAGAAAAAGATGAAATTATACAAGTGTTTGTGCTAAATGCCTATCTGGGATAATGGAAAGTCAGTCTAAGAGAGAGTGGGAGAAGGAGACATATCAATTACTACCTCTATTCCGTTTTAGTCTCAAGATAAGGAACTTTGCATAATATTTAAGAAACATCTTTTTCAAAGCAAAATGATAATTTAACCCATTTCATATGGGTAAGGTGATAATTATATGTAGGGAAAGGAATAAAGTAGGAATAAATTAGAAAATTGTATAATTACTTTTTGTCAAAAAAAAAAGTAATATTGCAAGTAATATAAAGATCCAAAAATAGAAAGTGTTGTAAGTAAATTGGAAAGGGAGGAATTATGATAGATGTAATGTAAACAAACACTTCGGAAATAGTATTACTATTTGGGGTTTTGTGGTGGGCAAGAATATTAATAAGTGAATATGAAACCCACTCAACAAAATGCTGTCTTTACTTTAAATTTCTTTATTAGTGTAGTCTTATTCTGAGTGCATATATTGTTGTTGAGCTTCCCTTTTACACATCTTTTTTCTCTCTGATGTTTCTCATCCTAATCTGCTTTGCATTTAAAATGTTTAAGCACTGATGACAAACTGCTTTGCTTTGTTCACATACATTCAATCATGTTTCTTTATTGGATAAAGTCAACATTTTTAGTACAAACTAATGTCACCGATTGGTGATCTGCATTGCAATACAGGCACAGCTCTCATAGCAACTGCCAACTGCTCAATAACTGTTGTTGATTTGAATAAGGAAAATTTGATCCTATTAAAGACTAAAGAGGTGTAATAGAGGCAGAGACCAGTTCTAACACTCCATTAGAGCATTCTTAACAATGATTTTTTTTAAGTTTATTTGGAAAAACTTTAACTTTGCCTTCTTACAACGTACTAAAATAGGTTGACCTTACAAAAAATTGCCCCAAACAGTCATGTGATGACTAGAGGTGTTCATTCGGTTGATCAGGTCGGTTTCGGATGGGTGTTATTCGGTTCGGTTGCATTTCGGATCGGTTATTTTTCGTCTGTGTGTTACAACGGGTCACACTCGGGTCGAGTCAGTTAGTCACGGTCCGGTTAGAGATCGGTTATTCAAGCTATCGGGTTAGCATCAATTCGGTGTCGGTTCAATTTTTTCGGGTACAGATCGGGTTCGAGCTTTATTTTCCGAGTAGATATCGGTTACGGATAACTATTGATCGGGTCAATATCGAAATAAGTTAATAGTCAGGTTTTTAATTAATGTATGCTCATTTACTTACAAAAAATAATTACCGATTGTTTTATGAGATATAGCAGATCGGATCAACTTGCTAATGACCCATTTAACCTACTTTTTTTTTAGGTCATTAAATTCATATATTTCAGGTCATTTTGACCCATTTAACCTTAATTAAAGGCTTCCTCCAAAAATAAACGTATGCCACTTAATGCAGCGAGCACACGGTATTCTTTAGTAAAAGGCGAAAGAATAGTTCGCTTTGTGCTCACGGCGTGGCTGCGTAAGTTGGTATGAGATCTGTGGAAGTGATTTAAAGGATTTTTCTTTTATTAGTATCTTTCATAGCCGATGTGGGACAACTTCCTTTGTTATTGAAAGTCACCTTCAGCTGCCAAATCCCTTAGCCGATGTGGGACAACTTCCTTTCTTATTGAAAGTCATCTTCAGCTGACAAATCCCTCAATACATGGTAATTGGTATTATCTTAGTTTTACGAAGTATTTGGCAAATGTTGATCCGTCTTAAATTTAATAAATGGGTTAAACAGGTTTTTTTCGGGTTAAAATATTCAACCTGAACCTAACCCATTTAATTAATTGAGTCAAAAATCTAAACCCAAACCCGCTAATTTTGAGTCGGTTTTAGATCAGGTTAGCAAGTCGAGTCAGCTTTTCCCAGCCCTAATAGGCAGATCAATTTAATTCAATTAGTTTATATATATATATATATATATATATATATATATATATATATATATATATATATATATATATATATATATATATATACATATATATATATATATATACATATATATATATATATATACATATATATATATATATACATATATATATATATATACATATATATATATATATATACATATATATATATATATATACATATATATATATATATATACATATATATATATATATATACATATATATATATATATATATATATATATATATATATATATATATATATATACATATATATATATATATATACATATATATATATATATATATATATATATATATATGTATATATATATATATATACATATATATATATATATACATATATATATATATATATATACATATATATATATATATACATATATATATATATATATATATATATATATATATATATATATATATATATATATATATATATATACATATATATATATATATATATATACATATATATATATATATATATATATATATATATATATACATATATATATATATATATACATATATATATATATATATATATATATATATACATATATATATATATATATATATATATATATATATATATATATATATATATATATATATATATATATATATATATATATATATATATATATATACATATACATATATATATACATATACATATATATATACATATACATATATATATACATATACATATATATATACATATATATATACATATATATATATATATATATATATATATATATATATATATATATATATATATATATATATATATATATATATATATATATATATATATATATATATATATATATATATATATACACATACATATATATATATATATATATATACATACATATATATATATATATATGTATGTATATATATATATATATATATATATACATATATATATATATATATATATATATATATATATATATATATATATATATATATATATATATATATATATATATATATATATATATATATATATATATATATATATATATATATACATATATATATATATATATATATATACATATATATATATATATATATATACATTTATATATATATATATACATATATATATATATATATATATATATATATATATATATATACATACATATATATATATATATATATATATATATATATATATATATATATATATATATATATATATATATATATATATATATATATATATATATATATATATATATATATATATATATATATATATATATATATTCTGTATGCAATCTCTTCTGTATAAAACTTGTGTTCTTCCTTTTTCCGTATTATTAGAAAACTGAAATTGGACTTAATTTGCTAAAATTAGGTGAAAATTCGATTCAGATTTATAATAGTTCGATTTACAATCGATTCGGGTTTGTATCAGTTCGGGTTAAAAACAGTTCGATTAATAATCGATCGGGTTTGTATCAGTTCGGGTTAAAAACAGTTCGATCTTAATCGGTTTTAGTCAGGTTACATTCGGTTACATGCATAATTCGGGTCGAATTTGACTCGGGTCGATCACTATTCAGTTCGGGTAACAACGGTTAAGGTTTATATGTCGGTTATAAAATTCGGTTGCAGTTCGAGTTCGATTTTGCCCTTTTCGGTTATCAAACGGTTCGAGTGAAGTATCGGTTTGGGTAATTGCGGTTCGGTAAACCTAAAAAACTTACATTTTTTCGGGTCGAATAATTTTCGATTCCGGGTCGGATTTTCAGGTCGGGTTTGTTTTGAACAGCTCTAGTGATGACCTAGGGAAACAACCTTGCATTATGATTTTTCTTTCGAACAATTCGCCATGTGTCAGCAGGGGATTGGCTGAGGCAAAAAGGAAATTCGGTGGTTGACGAGTGCGACACAGGGCAACATATCTGAAATGTGATTGGGACGCGTGGCAACCAGTATTGGCTGAAAAAATAGATTTATTTGAACGGTTATTTTTTAATTAAATTCACAAAAATAAATAAAACAATCATATTTTTTCGAGATTTATAAATAAGACCAATTTTGAATTTTTGACTCATTTTCAAAAATTCTAATTTTCTTTGCTGTTTACAAAAGTCTTCTATTTAGCGATTTTACTTATTAATGGTTTTACATTTATTCTTCGGTTTCTTTTACTCTGTTTTGTTTCTTTTAACGTTCATTTGTTTTTTTATTCTATATCTGTTGCTCTTTTTTATTATATGCATGGATGTATTGTATGTGTTAGTAGTGTTAATTGTGATGTTTGATTTATGTAAGTGACCAAGATGGTCAAGACACGAATGTCCAAGATGTCCAAGTCCAATCCAATGCAAGGGAATCAATTTTGTCCAAGTCCTATTATGATCTTAGTATGCATGGTATCAAATGGTTGCACTTTGCTGAGCATGACTAATTACAGATTAAGTTAGTTGGATTCTTCCTTAAAGACTTCAATTACAAGGAATTAATTCCAAACAGCTTTGAATACAAAGGGCCATGTTTAAAGCTGGTTTTTAATCTCATTAACTTCCAATCAGCCTTGGAATACAAAGGGTCATGTTTAAAGTTGGTTTTTACTCTCATTGATGGGAATTAATTCCAATCAGTCTTGGAATTCAAAGGGTTTGTAATGGGGATTAAAGTGGACAGTTATGAGCCCTTTAATCACCTTTTTATTTTCAGCATTTTATTTTGTTTTGTTGCTATTAATTAGGGAAGTTGTAAAGGCAATTAGTGGGTGTACTAAGTCTATAAATAGCATGCTGATTATCAATGAAAATCCATCCAGAAATTTGCCAAAAAACTTGTGTTTTGTTTATTGAACTTGACTTGTGTTTAGTCAATTTTAATTGTCCAAATTTGAGTGTTCCAAATTTGAAGAGTAGTAATTTTGGTGAGAGTTCCCAAAGTTAAGACTTGTAGTTTGTGATTTGGTGAGAGTTCCCTTATCTAAACTACCCCAAGCAATAGAGTGAGAGTTCCTCTTTGCTATACCTTTAGCTTAGGGTGAGAGTTCCGCTAACTAATCTGATCATACAAAAAAATATACCAAAAAACGTGTGACCCCTTTAAATTATCATTTTGTAACAAGGTTTCTCATCTTGTTTACACATCATTTGGCGCGCCAGGTACGGGGAGTTTTTCTAAATACTTCCATAGGGGTCGAATACCTACACACTATGGGAGAGAATCAAGATTTGAGGGTAGCTTTGGATGCTCTAAATCGTTCCATTGCTAGTCAAGAAAGGTTGGCCGAAACTAATGTCAATCTACAAGGGAATCTTGCTGCCTTAATGGCAAGACTCTTGAACGAGCAAGATAGGAGAGATCAAAACGAGGAACCTCGACCTAGGAGGGAAGATAGGAGTCTCAAAGTAGACGTCCCTGCCTTTGATGGGTCACTTGATCCAGAGAAGTACTTGGAATGGGAGAAATCCTTGGAAAGGTACTTTGAATACAAAGATATTCAAGAAGAAGTGCAGAAATATAAGATAGCCAATGTGAAACTGAAGGGCTATGGTGACAGTTGGTTGCAAGGAGAACAAAGGGCACGTACCCTTAGGGGTAAAGCTCCCATATCAACTTGGAACTAAGTTGCTGTTTTCTACATCACATCATCCACAAACCGACGGTCAAACCGAGGTGGTGAATAGAGTTCTTGGTTCTTTACTTAGAACATTGGTTAGTAAGAGCACCAAGGATTGAGATGTTAAGCTTGCTCATGCCGAGTTTGCTTACAATAGGACTCCTAGTGCTACTACAAAGTATTCACCTTTTGAAGTAGTCTATGGTGTTAATCCCTATGTTCTTATTGATCTCATAGCCCTACCTCAAGATAAGTTTGTACATGGAGGTGCTAAGGAACAAGCTGAGTTCATGGTCAAGATTCACAAGGAAGTGAGGAAGAATATTGAAAAGGCCAATGAGATTTACAAGAAGCAAGCCAACAAGAGGGTTAGAAACGTGAAGAATTTTGAAGTTGGTGACTTAGTGTGGATTTACATGAGGAAAGAAAGGTTTCCTAGTCAAAGGAAAAACAAGCTCATGCCAAGAGCTGAAGGTCCATTTGAAGTAGTGGAAAAGATCAATGACAATGCATACAAGGTTGATTTGGGTGGAAGGCATGGCGTCTCTAGCACGTTCAATGTGGGAGATCTTGCACCATACTATGATGATGAAGAATTGAGGGCAATTCCCTTTGAAGAAGAGGAGGATGACCAAGATGGTCAAGACACGAATGTCCAAGATGTCCAAGTCCAATCCAATGCAAGGGAATCAATTTTGTCCAAGTCCTATTATGATCTTAGTATGCATGGTATCAAATGGTTGCACTTTGCTGAGCATGACTAATTACAGATTAAGTTAGTTGGATTCTTCCTTAAAGACTTCAATTACAAGGAATTAATTCCAAACAGCTTTGAATACAAAGGGCCATGTTTAAAGCTGGTTTTTAATCTCATTAACTTCCAATCAGCCTTGGAATACAAAGGGTCATGTTTAAAGATGGTTTTTACTCTCATTGATGGGAATTAATTCCAATCAGTCTTGGAATTCAAAGGGTTTGTAATGGGGATTAAAGTGGACAGTTATGAGCCCTTTAATCACCTTTTTATTTTCAGCATTTTATTTTGTTTTGTTGCTATTAATTAGGGAAGTTGTAAAGGCAATTAGTGGGTGTACTAAGTCTATAAATAGCATGCTGATTATCAATGAAAATCCATCCAGAAATTTGCCAAAAAACTTGTGTTTTGTTTATTGAACTTGACTTGTGTTTAGTCAATTTTAATTGTCCAAATTTGAGTGTTCCAAATTTGAAGAGTAGTAATTTTGGTGAGAGTTCCCAAAGTTAAGACTTGTAGTTTGTGATTTGGTGAGAGTTCCCTTATCTAAACTACCCCAAGCAATAGAGTGAGAGTTCCTCTTTGCTATACCTTTAGCTTAGGGTGAGAGTTCCGCTAACTAATCTGATCATACAAAAAAATATACCAAAAAACGTGTGACCCCTTTAAATTATCATTTTGTAACAAGGTTTCTCATCTTGTTTACACATCATTTGGCGCGCCAGGTACGGGGAGTTTTTCTAAATACTTCCATAGGGGTCGAATACCTACACACTATGGGAGAGAATCAAGATTTGAGGGTAGCTTTGGATGCTCTAAATCGTTCCATTGCTAGTCAAGAAAGGTTGGCCGAAACTAATGTCAATCTACAAGGGAATCTTGCTGCCTTAATGGCAAGACTCTTGAACGAGCAAGATAGGAGAGATCAAAACGAGGAACCTCGACCTAGGAGGGAAGATAGGAGTCTCAAAGTAGACGTCCCTGCCTTTGATGGGTCACTTGATCCAGAGAAGTACTTGGAATGGGAGAAATCCTTGGAAAGGTACTTTGAATACAAAGATATTCAAGAAGAAGTGCAGAAATATAAGATAGCCAATGTGAAACTGAAGGGCTATGGTGACAGTTGGTTGCAAGGAGAACAAAGGGCACGTACCCTTAGGGGTAAAGCTCCCATATCAACTTGGAACTAAGTTGCTGTTTTCTACATCACATCATCCACAAACCGACGGTCAAACCGAGGTGGTGAATAGAGTTCTTGGTTCTTTACTTAGAACATTGGTTAGTAAGAGCACCAAGGATTGAGATGTTAAGCTTGCTCATGCCGAGTTTGCTTACAATAGGACTCCTAGTGCTACTACAAAGTATTCACCTTTTGAAGTAGTCTATGGTGTTAATCCCTATGTTCTTATTGATCTCATAGCCCTACCTCAAGATAAGTTTGTACATGGAGGTGCTAAGGAACAAGCTGAGTTCATGGTCAAGATTCACAAGGAAGTGAGGAAGAATATTGAAAAGGCCAATGAGATTTACAAGAAGCAAGCCAACAAGAGGGTTAGAAACGTGAAGAATTTTGAAGTTGGTGACTTAGTGTGGATTTACATGAGGAAAGAAAGGTTTCCTAGTCAAAGGAAAAACAAGCTCATGCCAAGAGCTGAAGGTCCATTTGAAGTAGTGGAAAAGATCAATGACAATGCATACAAGGTTGATTTGGGTGGAAGGCATGGCGTCTCTAGCACGTTCAATGTGGGAGATCTTGCACCATACTATGATGATGAAGAATTGAGGGCAATTCCCTTTGAAGAAGAGGAGGATGACCAAGATGGTCAAGACACGAATGTCCAAGATGTCCAAGTCCAATCCAATGCAAGGGAATCAATTTTGTCCAAGTCCTATTATGATCTTAGTATGCATGGTATCAAATGGTTGCACTTTGCTGAGCATGACTAATTACAGATTAAGTTAGTTGGATTCTTCCTTAAAGACTTCAATTACAAGGAATTAATTCCAAACAGCTTTGAATACAAAGGGCCATGTTTAAAGCTGGTTTTTAATCTCATTAACTTCCAATCAGCCTTGGAATACAAAGGGTCATGTTTAAAGATGGTTTTTACTCTCATTGATGGGAATTAATTCCAATCAGTCTTGGAATTCAAAGGGTTTGTAATGGGGATTAAAGTGGACAGTTATGAGCCCTTTAATCACCTTTTTATTTTCAGCATTTTATTTTGTTTTGTTGCTATTAATTAGGGAAGTTGTAAAGGCAATTAGTGGGTGTACTAAGTCTATAAATAGCATGCTGATTATCAATGAAAATCCATCCAGAAATTTGCCAAAAAACTTGTGTTTTGTTTATTGAACTTGACTTGTGTTTAGTCAATTTTAATTGTCCAAATTTGAGTGTTCCAAATTTGAAGAGTAGTAATTTTGGTGAGAGTTCCCAAAGTTAAGACTTGTAGTTTGTGATTTGGTGAGAGTTCCCTTATCTAAACTACCCCAAGCAATAGAGTGAGAGTTCCTCTTTGCTATACCTTTAGCTTAGGGTGAGAGTTCCGCTAACTAATCTGATCATACAAAAAAATATACCAAAAAACGTGTGACCCCTTTAAATTATCATTTTGTAACAAGGTTTCTCATCTTGTTTACACATCATTTGGCGCGCCAGGTAGGGGGAGTTTTTCTAAATACTTCCATAGGGGTCGAATACCTACACACTATGGGAGAGAATCAAGATTTGAGGGTAGCTTTGGATGCTCTAAATCGTTCCATTGCTAGTCAAGAAAGGTTGGCCGAAACTAATGTCAATCTACAAGGGAATCTTGCTGCCTTAATGGCAAGACTCTTGAACGAGCAAGATAGGAGAGATCAAAACGAGGAACCTCGACCTAGGAGGGAAGATAGGAGTCTCAAAGTAGACGTCCCTGCCTTTGATGGGTCACTTGATCCAGAGAAGTACTTGGAATGGGAGAAATCCTTGGAAAGGTACTTTGAATACAAAGATATTCAAGAAGAAGTGCAGAAATATAAGATAGCCAATGTGAAACTGAAGGGCTATGGTGACAGTTGGTTGCAAGGAGAACAAAGGGCACGTACCCTTAGGGGTAAAGCTCCCATATCAACTTGGAACTAAGTTGCTGTTTTCTACATCACATCATCCACAAACCGACGGTCAAACCGAGGTGGTGAATAGAGTTCTTGGTTCTTTACTTAGAACATTGGTTAGTAAGAGCACCAAGGATTGAGATGTTAAGCTTGCTCATGCCGAGTTTGCTTACAATAGGACTCCTAGTGCTACTACAAAGTATTCACCTTTTGAAGTAGTCTATGGTGTTAATCCCTATGTTCTTATTGATCTCATAGCCCTACCTCAAGATAAGTTTGTACATGGAGGTGCTAAGGAACAAGCTGAGTTCATGGTCAAGATTCACAAGGAAGTGAGGAAGAATATTGAAAAGGCCAATGAGATTTACAAGAAGCAAGCCAACAAGAGGGTTAGAAACGTGAAGAATTTTGAAGTTGGTGACTTAGTGTGGATTTACATGAGGAAAGAAAGGTTTCCTAGTCAAAGGAAAAACAAGCTCATGCCAAGAGCTGAAGGTCCATTTGAAGTAGTGGAAAAGATCAATGACAATGCATACAAGGTTGATTTGGGTGGAAGGCATGGCGTCTCTAGCACGTTCAATGTGGGAGATCTTGCACCATACTATGATGATGAAGAATTGAGGGCAATTCCCTTTGAAGAAGAGGAGGATGACCAAGATGGTCAAGACACGAATGTCCAAGATGTCCAAGTCCAATCCAATGCAAGGGAATCAATTTTGTCCAAGTCCTATTATGATCTTAGTATGCATGGTATCAAATGGTTGCACTTTGCTGAGCATGACTAATTACAGATTAAGTTAGTTGGATTCTTCCTTAAAGACTTCAATTACAAGGAATTAATTCCAAACAGCTTTGAATACAAAGGGCCATGTTTAAAGCTGGTTTTTAATCTCATTAACTTCCAATCAGCCTTGGAATACAAAGGGTCATGTTTAAAGATGGTTTTTACTCTCATTGATGGGAATTAATTCCAATCAGTCTTGGAATTCAAAGGGTTTGTAATGGGGATTAAAGTGGACAGTTATGAGCCCTTTAATCACCTTTTTATTTTCAGCATTTTATTTTGTTTTGTTGCTATTAATTAGGGAAGTTGTAAAGGCAATTAGTGGGTGTACTAAGTCTATAAATAGCATGCTGATTATCAATGAAAATCCATCCAGAAATTTGCCAAAAAACTTGTGTTTTGTTTATTGAACTTGACTTGTGTTTAGTCAATTTTAATTGTCCAAATTTGAGTGTTCCAAATTTGAAGAGTAGTAATTTTGGTGAGAGTTCCCAAAGTTAAGACTTGTAGTTTGTGATTTGGTGAGAGTTCCCTTATCTAAACTACCCCAAGCAATAGAGTGAGAGTTCCTCTTTGCTATACCTTTAGCTTAGGGTGAGAGTTCCGCTAACTAATCTGATCATACAAAAAAATATACCAAAAAACGTGTGACCCCTTTAAATTATCATTTTGTAACAAGGTTTCTCATCTTGTTTACACATCATTTGGCGCGCCAGGTAGGGGGAGTTTTTCTAAATACTTCCATAGGGGTCGAATACCTACACACTATGGGAGAGAATCAAGATTTGAGGGTAGCTTTGGATGCTCTAAATCGTTCCATTGCTAGTCAAGAAAGGTTGGCCGAAACTAATGTCAATCTACAAGGGAATCTTGCTGCCTTAATGGCAAGACTCTTGAACGAGCAAGATAGGAGAGATCAAAACGAGGAACCTCGACCTAGGAGGGAAGATAGGAGTCTCAAAGTAGACGTCCCTGCCTTTGATGGGTCACTTGATCCAGAGAAGTACTTGGAATGGGAGAAATCCTTGGAAAGGTACTTTGAATACAAAGATATTCAAGAAGAAGTGCAGAAATATAAGATAGCCAATGTGAAACTGAAGGGCTATGGTGACAGTTGGTTGCAAGGAGAACAAAGGGCACGTACCCTTAGGGGTAAAGCTCCCATATCAACTTGGAACTAAGTTGCTGTTTTCTACATCACATCATCCACAAACCGACGGTCAAACCGAGGTGGTGAATAGAGTTCTTGGTTCTTTACTTAGAACATTGGTTAGTAAGAGCACCAAGGATTGAGATGTTAAGCTTGCTCATGCCGAGTTTGCTTACAATAGGACTCCTAGTGCTACTACAAAGTATTCACCTTTTGAAGTAGTCTATGGTGTTAATCCCTATGTTCTTATTGATCTCATAGCCCTACCTCAAGATAAGTTTGTACATGGAGGTGCTAAGGAACAAGCTGAGTTCATGGTCAAGATTCACAAGGAAGTGAGGAAGAATATTGAAAAGGCCAATGAGATTTACAAGAAGCAAGCCAACAAGAGGGTTAGAAACGTGAAGAATTTTGAAGTTGGTGACTTAGTGTGGATTTACATGAGGAAAGAAAGGTTTCCTAGTCAAAGGAAAAACAAGCTCATGCCAAGAGCTGAAGGTCCATTTGAAGTAGTGGAAAAGATCAATGACAATGCATACAAGGTTGATTTGGGTGGAAGGCATGGCGTCTCTAGCACGTTCAATGTGGGAGATCTTGCACCATACTATGATGATGAAGAATTGAGGGCAATTCCCTTTGAAGAAGAGGAGGATGACCAAGATGGTCAAGACACGAATGTCCAAGATGTCCAAGTCCAATCCAATGCAAGGGAATCAATTTTGTCCAAGTCCTATTATGATCTTAGTATGCATGGTATCAAATGGTTGCACTTTGCTGAGCATGACTAATTACAGATTAAGTTAGTTGGATTCTTCCTTAAAGACTTCAATTACAAGGAATTAATTCCAAACAGCTTTGAATACAAAGGGCCATGTTTAAAGCTGGTTTTTAATCTCATTAACTTCCAATCAGCCTTGGAATACAAAGGGTCATGTTTAAAGATGGTTTTTACTCTCATTGATGGGAATTAATTCCAATCAGTCTTGGAATTCAAAGGGTTTGTAATGGGGATTAAAGTGGACAGTTATGAGCCCTTTAATCACCTTTTTATTTTCAGCATTTTATTTTGTTTTGTTGCTATTAATTAGGGAAGTTGTAAAGGCAATTAGTGGGTGTACTAAGTCTATAAATAGCATGCT
Organism: Amaranthus tricolor; assembly: GCF_026212465.1. Taxonomy (NCBI): domain Eukaryota; kingdom Viridiplantae; phylum Streptophyta; class Magnoliopsida; order Caryophyllales; family Amaranthaceae; genus Amaranthus; species Amaranthus tricolor. Next base: position 15,314,806 of record NC_080053.1, read on the forward strand.
GATTATCAATGAAAATCCATCCAGAAATTTGCCAAAAAACTTGTGTTTTGTTTATTGAACTTGACTTGTGTTTAGTCAATTTTAATTGTCCAAATTTGAGTGTTCCAAATTTGAAGAGTAGTAATTTTGGTGAGAGTTCCCAAAGTTAAGACTTGTAGTTTGTGATTTGGTGAGAGTTCCCTTATCTAAACTACCCCAAGCAATAGAGTGAGAGTTCCTCTTTGCTATACCTTTAGCTTAGGGTGAGAGTTCCGCTAACTAATCTGATCATACAAAAAAATATACCAAAAAACGTGTGACCCCTTTAAATTATCATTTTGTAACAAGGTTTCTCATCTTGTTTACACATCATTTGGCGCGCCAGGTAGGGGGAGTTTTTCTAAATACTTCCATAGGGGTCGAATACCTACACACTATGGGAGAGAATCAAGATTTGAGGGTAGCTTTGGATGCTCTAAATCGTTCCATTGCTAGTCAAGAAAGGTTGGCCGAAACTAATGTCAATCTACAAGGGAATCTTGCTGCCTTAATGGCAAGACTCTTGAACGAGCAAGATAGGAGAGATCAAAACGAGGAACCTCGACCTAGGAGGGAAGATAGGAGTCTCAAAGTAGACGTCCCTGCCTTTGATGGGTCACTTGATCCAGAGAAGTACTTGGAATGGGAGAAATCCTTGGAAAGGTACTTTGAATACAAAGATATTCAAGAAGAAGTGCAGAAATATAAGATAGCCAATGTGAAACTGAAGGGCTATGGTGACAGTTGGTTGCAAGGAGAACAAAGGGCACGTACCCTTAGGGGTAAAGCTCCCATATCAACTTGGAACTAAGTTGATGTTTTCTACATCACATCATCCACAAACCGACGGTCAAACCGAGGTGGTGAATAGAGTTCTTGGTTCTTTACTTAGAACATTGGTTAGTAAGAGCACCAAGGATTGAGATGTTAAGCTTGCTCATGCCGAGTTTGCTTACAATAGGACTCCTAGTGCTACTACAAAGTATTCACCTTTTGAAGTAGTCTATGGTGTTAATCCCTATGTTCTTATTGATCTCATAGCCCTACCTCAAGATAAGTTTGTACATGGAGGTGCTAAGGAACAAGCTGAGTTCATGGTCAAGATTCACAAGGAAGTGAGGAAGAATATTGAAAAGGCCAATGAGATTTACAAGAAGCAAGCCAACAAGAGGGTTAGAAACGTGAAGAATTTTGAAGTTGGTGACTTAGTGTGGATTTACATGAGGAAAGAAAGGTTTCCTAGTCAAAGGAAAAACAAGCTCATGCCAAGAGCTGAAGGTCCATTTGAAGTAGTGGAAAAGATCAATGACAATGCATACAAGGTTGATTTGGGTGGAAGGCATGGCGTCTCTAGCACGTTCAATGTGGGAGATCTTGCACCATACTATGATGATGAAGAATTGAGGGCAATTCCCTTTGAAGAAGAGGAGGATGACCAAGATGGTCAAGACACGAATGTCCAAGATGTCCAAGTCCAATCCAATGCAAGGGAATCAATTTTGTCCAAGTCCTATTATGATCTTAGTATGCATGGTATCAAATGGTTGCACTTTGCTGAGCATGACTAATTACAGATTAAGTTAGTTGGATTCTTCCTTAAAGACTTCAATTACAAGGAATTAATTCCAAACAGCTTTGAATACAAAGGGCCATGTTTAAAGCTGGTTTTTAATCTCATTAACTTCCAATCAGCCTTGGAATACAAAGGGTCATGTTTAAAGATGGTTTTTACTCTCATTGATGGGAATTAATTCCAATCAGTCTTGGAATTCAAAGGGTTTGTAATGGGGATTAAAGTGGACAGTTATGAGCCCTTTAATCACCTTTTTATTTTCAGCATTTTATTTTGTTTTGTTGCTATTAATTAGGGAAGTTGTAAAGGCAATTAGTGGGTGTACTAAGTCTATAAATAGCATGCTGATTATCAATGAAAATCCATCCAGAAATTTGCCAAAAAACTTGTGTTTTGTTTATTGAACTTGACTTGTGTTTAGTCAATTTTAATTGTCCAAATTTGAGTGTTCCAAATTTGAAGAGTAGTAATTTTGGTGAGAGTTCCCAAAGTTAAGACTTGTAGTTTGTGATTTGGTGAGAGTTCCCTTATCTAAACTACCCCAAGCAATAGAGTGAGAGTTCCTCTTTGCTATACCTTTAGCTTAGGGTGAGAGTTCCCCTAACTAATCTGATCATACAAAAAAATATACCAAAAAACGTGTGACCCCTTTAAATTATCATTTTGTAACAAGGTTTCTCATCTTGTTTACACATCATTTGGCGCGCCAGGTAGGGGGAGTTTTTCTAAATACTTCCATAGGGGTCGAATACCTACACACTATGGGAGAGAATCAAGATTTGAGGGTAGCTTTGGATGCTCTAAATCGTTCCATTGCTAGTCAAGAAAGGTTGGCCGAAACTAATGTCAATCTACAAGGGAATCTTGCTGCCTTAATGGCAAGACTCTTGAACGAGCAAGATAGGAGAGATCAAAACGAGGAACCTCGACCTAGGAGGGAAGATAGGAGTCTCAAAGTAGACGTCCCTGCCTTTGATGGGTCACTTGATCCAGAGAAGTACTTGGAATGGGAGAAATCCTTGGAAAGGTACTTTGAATACAAAGATATTCAAGAAGAAGTGCAGAAATATAAGATAGCCAATGTGAAACTGAAGGGCTATGGTGACAGTTGGTTGCAAGGAGAACAAAGGGCACGTACCCTTAGGGGTAAAGCTCCCATATCAACTTGGAACTAAGTTGATGTTTTCTACATCACATCATCCACAAACCGACGGTCAAACCGAGGTGGTGAATAGAGTTCTTGGTTCTTTACTTAGAACATTGGTTAGTAAGAGCACCAAGGATTGAGATGTTAAGCTTGCTCATGCCGAGTTTGCTTACAATAGGACTCCTAGTGCTACTACAAAGTATTCACCTTTTGAAGTAGTCTATGGTGTTAATCCCTATGTTCTTATTGATCTCATAGCCCTACCTCAAGATAAGTTTGTACATGGAGGTGCTAAGGAACAAGCTGAGTTCATGGTCAAGATTCACAAGGAAGTGAGGAAGAATATTGAAAAGGCCAATGAGATTTACAAGAAGCAAGCCAACAAGAGGGTTAGAAACGTGAAGAATTTTGAAGTTGGTGACTTAGTGTGGATTTACATGAGGAAAGAAAGGTTTCCTAGTCAAAGGAAAAACAAGCTCATGCCAAGAGCTGAAGGTCCATTTGAAGTAGTGGAAAAGATCAATGACAATGCATACAAGGTTGATTTGGGTGGAAGGCATGGCGTCTCTAGCACGTTCAATGTGGGAGATCTTGCACCATACTATGATGATGAAGAATTGAGGGCAATTCCCTTTGAAGAAGAGGAGGATGACCAAGATGGTCAAGACACGAATGTCCAAGATGTCCAAGTCCAATCCAATGCAAGGGAATCAATTTTGTCCAAGTCCTATTATGATCTTAGTATGCATGGTATCAAATGGTTGCACTTTGCTGAGCATGACTAATTACAGATTAAGTTAGTTGGATTCTTCCTTAAAGACTTCAATTACAAGGAATTAATTCCAAACAGCTTTGAATACAAAGGGCCATGTTTAAAGCTGGTTTTTAATCTCATTAACTTCCAATCAGCCTTGGAATACAAAGGGTCATGTTTAAAGATGGTTTTTACTCTCATTGATGGGAATTAATTCCAATCAGTCTTGGAATTCAAAGGGTTTGTAATGGGGATTAAAGTGGACAGTTATGAGCCCTTTAATCACCTTTTTATTTTCAGCATTTTATTTTGTTTTGTTGCTATTAATTAGGGAAGTTGTAAAGGCAATTAGTGGGTGTACTAAGTCTATAAATAGCATGCTGATTATCAATGAAAATCCATCCAGAAATTTGCCAAAAAACTTTTGTTTTGTTTATTGAACTTGACTTGTGTTTAGTCAATTTTAATTGTCCAAATTTGAGTGTTCCAAATTTGAAGAGTAGTAATTTTGGTGAGAGTTCCCAAAGTTAAGACTTGTAGTTTGTGATTTGGTGAGAGTTCCCTTATCTAAACTACCCCAAGCAATAGAGTGAGAGTTCCTCTTTGCTATACCTTTAGCTTAGGGTGAGAGTTCCCCTAACTAATCTGATCATACAAAAAAATATACCAAAAAACGTGTGACCCCTTTAATTTATCATTTTGTAACAAGGTTTCTCATCTTGTTTACACATCATTTGGCGTGCCAGGTAGGGGGAGTTTTTCTAAATACTTCCATAGGGGTCGAATACCTACACACTATGGGAGAGAATCAAGATTTGAGGGTAGCTTTGGATGCTCTAAATCGTTCCATTGCTAGTCAAGAAAGGTTGGCCGAAACTAATGTCAATCTACAAGGGAATCTTGCTGCCTTAATGGCAAGACTCTTGAACGAGCAAGATAGGAGAGATCAAAACGAGGAACCTCGACCTATGAGGGAAGATAGGAGTCTCAAAGTAGACGTCCCTGCCATTGATGGGTCACTTGATCCAGAGAAGTACTTGGAATGGGAGAAATCCTTGGAAAGGTACTTTGAATACAAAGATATTCAAGAAGAAGTGCAGAAATATAAGATAGCCAATGTGAAACTGAAGGGCTATGGTGACAGTTGGTTGCAAGGAGAACAAAGGGCACGTACCCTTAGGGGTAAAGCTCCCATATCAACTTGGAACTAAGTTGCTATTTTCTACATCACATCATCCACAAACCGACGGTCAAACCGAGGTGGTGAATAGAGTTCTTGGTTCTTTACTTAGAACATTGGTTAGTAAGAGCACCAAGGATTGGGATGTTAAGCTTGCTCATGCCGAGTTTGCTTACAATAGGACTCCTAGTGCTACTACAAAGTATTCACCTTTTGAAGTAGTCTATGGTGTTAATCCCTATGTTCTTATTGATCTCATAGCCCTACCTCAAGATAAGTTTGTACATGGAGGTGCTAAGGAACAAGCTGAGTTCATGGTCAAGATTCACAAGGAAGTGAGGAAGAATATTGAAAAGGCCAATGAGATTTACAAGAAGCAAGCCAACAAGAGGGTTAGAAACGTGAAGAATTTTGAAGTTGGTGACTTAGTGTGGATTTACATGAGGAAAGAAAGGTTTCCTAGTCAAAGGAAAAACAAGCTCATGCCAAGAGCTGAAGGTCCATTTGAAGTAGTGGAAAAGATCAATGACAATGCATACAAGGTTGATTTGGGTGGAAGGCATGGCGTCTCTAGCACGTTCAATGTGGGAGATCTTGCACCATACTATGATGATGAAGAATTGAGGGCAATTCCCTTTGAAGAAGAGGAGGATGACCAAGATGGTCAAGACACGAATGTCCAAGATGTCCAAGTCCAATCCAATGCAAGGGAATCAATTTTGTCCAAGTCTTATTATGATCTTAGTATGCATGGTATCAAATGGTTGCACTTTGCTGAGCATGACTAATTACAGATTAAGTTAGTTGGATTCTTCCTTAAAGACTTCAATTACAAGGAATTAATTCCAAACAGCTTTGAATACAAAGGGCCATGTTTAAAGCTGGTTTTTAATCTCATTAACTTCCAATCAGCCTTGGAATACAAAGGGTCATGTTTAAAGATGGTTTTTACTCTCATTGATGGGAATTAATTCCAATCAGTCTTGGAATTCAAAGGGTTTGTAATGGGGATTAAAGTGGACAGTTATGAGCCCTTTAATCACCTTTTTATTTTCAGCATTTTATTTTGTTTTGTTGCTATTAATTAGGGAAGTTGTAAAGGCAATTAGTGGGTGTACTAAGTCTATAAATAGCATGCTGATTATCAATGAAAATCCATCCAGAAATTTGCCAAAAAACTTTTGTTTTGTTTATTGAACTTGACTTGTGTTTAGTCAATTTTAATTGTCCAAATTTGAGTGTTCCAAATTTGAAGAGTAGTAATTTTGGTGAGAGTTCCCAAAGTTAAGACTTGTAGTTTGTGATTTGGTGAGAGTTCCCTTATCTAAACTACCCCAAGCAATAGAGTGAGAGTTCCTCTTTGCTATACCTTTAGCTTAGGGTGAGAGTTCCCCTAACTAATCTGATCATACAAAAAAATATACCAAAAAACGTGTGACCCCTTTAATTTATCATTTTGTAACAAGGTTTCTCATCTTGTTTACACATCATTTGGCGTGCCAGGTAGGGGGAGTTTTTCTAAATACTTCCATAGGGGTCGAATACCTACACACTATGGGAGAGAATCAAGATTTGAGGGTAGCTTTGGATGCTCTAAATCGTTCCATTGCTAGTCAAGAAAGGTTGGCCGAAACTAATGTCAATCTACAAGGGAATCTTGCTGCCTTAATGGCAAGACTCTTGAACGAGCAAGATAGGAGAGATCAAAACGAGGAACCTCGACCTATGAGGGAAGATAGGAGTCTCAAAGTAGACGTCCCTGCCATTGATGGGTCACTTGATCCAGAGAAGTACTTGGAATGGGAGAAATCCTTGGAAAGGTACTTTGAATACAAAGATATTCAAGAAGAAGTGCAGAAATATAAGATAGCCAATGTGAAACTGAAGGGCTATGGTGACAGTTGGTTGCAAGGAGAACAAAGGGCACGTACCCTTAGGGGTAAAGCTCCCATATCAACTTGGAACTAAGTTGCTATTTTCTACATCACATCATCCACAAACCGACGGTCAAACCGAGGTGGTGAATAGAGTTCTTGGTTCTTTACTTAGAACATTGGTTAGTAAGAGCACCAAGGATTGGGATGTTAAGCTTGCTCATGCCGAGTTTGCTTACAATAGGACTCCTAGTGCTACTACAAAGTATTCACCTTTTGAAGTAGTCTATGGTGTTAATCCCTATGTTCTTATTGATCTCATAGCCCTACCTCAAGATAAGTTTGTACATGGAGGTGCTAAGGAACAAGCTGAGTTCATGGTCAAGATTCACAAGGAAGTGAGGAAGAATATTGAAAAGGCCAATGAGATTTACAAGAAGCAAGCCAACAAGAGGGTTAGAAACGTGAAGAATTTTGAAGTTGGTGACTTAGTGTGGATTTACATGAGGAAAGAAAGGTTTCCTAGTCAAAGGAAAAACAAGCTCATGCCAAGAGCTGAAGGTCCATTTGAAGTAGTGGAAAAGATCAATGACAATGCATACAAGGTTGATTTGGGTGGAAGGCATGGCGTCTCTAGCACGTTCAATGTGGGAGATCTTGCACCATACTATGATGATGAAGAATTGAGGGCAATTCCCTTTGAAGAAGAGGAGGATGACCAAGATGGTCAAGACACGAATGTCCAAGATGTCCAAGTCCAATCCAATGCAAGGGAATCAATTTTGTCCAAGTCCTATTATGATCTTAGTATGCATGGTATCAAATGGTTGCACTTTGCTGAGCATGACTAATTACAGATTAAGTTAGTTGGATTCTTCCTTAAAGACTTCAATTACAAGGAATTAATTCCAAACAGCTTTGAATACAAAGGGCCATGTTTAAAGCTGGTTTTTAATCTCATTAACTTCCAATCAGCCTTGGAATACAAAGGGTCATGTTTAAAGTTGGTTTTTACTCTCATTGATGGGAATTAATTCCAATCAGTCTTGGAATTCAAAGGGTTTGTAATGGGGATTAAAGTGGACAGTTATGAGCCCTTTAATCACCTTTTTATTTTCAGCATTTTATTTTGTTTTGTTGCTATTAATTAGGGAAGTTGTAAAGGCAATTAGTGGGTGTACTAAGTCTATAAATAGCATGCTGATTATCAATGAAAATCCATCTAGAAATTTGCCAAAAAACTTGTGTTTTGTTTATTGAACTTGACTTGTGTTTAGTCAATTTTAATTGTCCAAATTTGAGTGTTCCAAATTTGAAGAGTAGTAATTTTGGTGAGAGTTCCCAAAGTTAAGACTTGTAGTTTGTGATTTGGTGAGAGTTCCCTTATCTAAACTACCCCAAGCAATAGAGTGAGAGTTCCTCTTTGTTATACCTTTAGCTTAGGGTGAGAGTTCCCCTAACTAATCTGATCATACAAAAAAATATATCAAAAAACGTGTGACCCCTTTAATTTATCATTTTGTAACAAGGTTTCTTATCTTGTTTACACATCAGTAAGTAATGTTATTACGTTGTTAATGCTAAAAATATATGTATCTGCCTTTACATTTTTTTTAATTGAAGGTTTACAAATACTTGATTTACTTGTTTTTTTAATGAAGTTTTACAAATATATTTGCTTCACCATTCTTTAATATTTTTGCTTTACGTTCTTTACAATATTACAAGTATTTTTGCTTTACGTTCTTTACAAATATTTTGCTTTTACTTTCATATTATTATCTGGTCCTTATTTTGCTTTAAATTCTTTAAAGAAATATTTTATAATAAACTTTTATGTTATGATCGGATCAGTTAATATTGCTTTCTAAAAGTTGCAAGCATATTTTGATATGATTTTAAGTAATGAAGAGCAATTGAAAGAAAATCTTGCCTTGACTATATCTTCTACTCCATCACCATCAAATGAAGAAAAGGCAATAATACGGGTAAAGATATGAATGCATAAGATCTTGTAATTGTGTAGACAATTTAATATTTTGATTATTAACTTTTTATGCTCTTGTTTAACATTTTCTTGTTATTATATGATCAATTAGTCTTTCTAACAACTTGGTATCATTATAGGTAGTGAAGAGCAATTATAAGGAAAATAAACAATTATTAAACAATTAATATGTGGCTAAAGGTATAAAATAAACAATTAATATTTATGTATTAACTTTCCCGATTCTTATTTGTCGCCACCTTTTTCATTTTATCGCCACTCCCCTTCGCATGAAATTACGAATTTGCCCCTGAAATTTAAAAATTTACAAATTTGCCATTGGACTTAATAACTTTTCATTTTCATTTTTTTAATTGTTTTTTATTATTTTTATTTATATTATTATTGTTATTATAATAATTATTATTATTGTTATTATAATAATAATAATAATAATAATAATAATAATAATTATTATTATTATTATTATTATTATTATTATTATTATTATTATTGTTATTATTATTTAAATAAAAGTAACTTAAAAAATAAATTAATTAAACAAAAGAAATTTTATAAGTCGAAATTCAAAAAATAAAAATAAAAAAAGATTAAGAAAAAAAAATTAAAAAAAAAATTTCCAGTCGCACAAAACGTGCGACTCGACCTAGGTACAGTCGCACGTTTTGTGCGACTGGTTTTTTTTTTTTTAAAAAAAGATTTTTTTATATTATTATTGTTATTATTATTATTGTTATTATAATTATTATTATTTTTGTTATTATTATTATTATTATTATTATTATTATTATTATTATTATTATTATATTATTATTATTATTATTATTATTATTATTATTATTATTATTATTATTATTATTTATTAATATTATTATTATTATTATTATTGTGGTTGTTATTATTATTATTATTATTAAATTATTATTTTTTTTAATTATATATTTAATTTATATTTTTAAATGTTATTATTATTATTATTATTATTATTATTATTATTATTATTATTATTATTATTATTATTATTATTATTTAAATAAAAGTAACTTAAAAAATAAATTAATTAAACAAAAGAAATTTTATAAGTCAAAATACAAAAAAAAATAAAAAATAAATAAATTTTTTTTTATATTATTGTTGTTATTATTATTAATATTATTGTTATTATAATTATAATTATTTTTGTTATTATTATTATTATTATTATTATTATTATTATTATTATTATTATTATTATTATTATTGTGGTTTTTATTATTATTATTATTATTATTTTATTATTATTATTATTATTATTATTATTATTATTATTATTATTATTATTATTATTATTAGTATTATTATTATTATTATTATTATTATTATTATTATTGTTGTTGTTGTTGTTATTATTATTATTATTATTATTATTATTATTATTATTATTATTATTATTATTATTATTATTATTTAAATAAAAGTAACTTAAAAAATAAATTAATTAAACAAAAGAAATTTTATAAGTCGAAATTAAAAAAAAAAAAATTTTAAAAAAAAAATATATACCAGTCGCACAAAACGTGCGACTCGACCTAGGTACAGTCGCACGTTTTGTGCGACTGGTATTTTTTTTTTTTTTTTTTTAATTTCGACTTATAAAATTTCTTTTGTTTAATTAATTTATTTTTAAGTTAATTTTATTTAAATAATAATAATAATAATAATAATAATAATAATAATAATAATAATAATAATAATAATAATAATAATAATAATAAAAATAATAATAATAATAATAATAATAATAATAATAATAATAATAACAAAAATAATAATAATTATAATAACAATAATAATAATAATAATAACAATAATAATATAAATAAAAATAATAAAAAAAATAAAAAAAAAAAACAAAAATGAAAAGTTATTAACTCCAATGGCAAATTTGTAAATTTTTAATGTTCAAGGGCAAATTCGTAATTTTATTAGGAAAGGGGTGGCGATAAAATGAAAAGGGTGGTGACAAATAGTAATGCATTTAACTTTTAGTGTTGTTGTTTAAAACTTTCATGTTATCATCTGATTAGTTAATGTTGTTTTCTGACAAGATGAATCATAAATTTAATTCTCCATCCAAACCAATTTAGATGTTCTATTTACTTGGGCACGGTTATTAAGGATAATGTGGGGTCCATTAAAAAGGGTAAGTAGTAAAGGATAAGTAGTGAAGGGTAAGTAGTGGAGCGTAAGTAGTAAAGGGTACTTGGGTAAGTAAGGTATATGGGGTATATTTGTAATTACTTGTGTGAACGAAGAATATTTAGGTAAAAAAAGATTGACAAAAATAGAAATGGGACAACTAAAAAGACTTAATTAAAATAAATAAAAGTATAAAATCTATTTTGTGATATTGTACATTAATTTAATATTATCTTCTTTCTATTTTGTGATACTGTATGTAGTATCAATTTAATGTTACTTCCTACAATTTAATTTTATTGTTTAACCAATTAAAATATTTATACCGAAGAAAAGAGAAACCAAGGAAGAGCAAACTAAAGAAGACACCAAATCTTATGATGAATCAAAACTTGAAGGTGAGCAAAAAGAAAAAGGTATCCAAACTATAAATTATTTTAATATTTTAAATGTGATTAGGACATGACACAAGTTAAAAAAAAATAAAAAAAAATAAAAATAAAAACAATGAAAAATAACTTAAAATAATTCAAATATTTTATGATTTTTCTATAATAATCTCAATTATTAAGTAACCATGAATAATCTCAACTTTATAGAGTATTTGCCTTGAGTAAATTAAATGACTTGTTATAGTAGGTAATTTACCAAAAACGTAAACTAAAAATTAATATAAAGTTAGAAAAAAAATTTGAAAATTTTACATAAATTTATTTTAAAAAAATTAACATTTTTGAACATTTTTTGAAATTTAATTTAATTTATTTTTTTAAAATAATAAAATTTACTACATCAGGTCATCTAATTACCTGAGTGTGATCTAGGTAAATATCCCATAAAATTGAAATTATTATAGGAAAGATATAAAAAAATTGGATTATGTCGTTAATTTTTCCTATAAAATATTATTTGCGTAACATGATTTATACACAACAAAGCAAATAAAGGTACAAAATCTAAAATTACTTTGTATATGTTTTATTATATTGTATATCAATTTCATGTTACTTCTTATATATTATTTTTATTGCTGAAGAAAAAAAAAACTAGTGAAGAGCAAACTGAAGAGGACCCCAAATCTAATGATGAATCAATGCAAAATCAGAAACTGAACATAAAGAAAGTGAGCAGGATGAATTAGAAGGTATATCCAAACTGTAAATTATTTAAAAATTTTAGTGAATAGTATACCAGATAAGTAGAAATCATAAATTTAATAGAGTATTATTTTGGCGACATAATTTATTTTTAAAATGTAATGAAAACAGATCAGGCTGTAATTCTGCCAACAAAAACCCCCCAGACCACCATAACTTAGCCAAGCAAAACTAAAAAAAGGTACAAAATCTGATGTTACTTTTATATCCGTATTGTGATAATGTATATCAATTTCATATTACTTCTTACATATATTATTTTTATTGTATAACCAATTCAAATATTTAGACTAAAGAAGAAGTAAATGAAGAGTAAACCGAAAAGGACCCCAAAGCAAACAATGAATCAAAATCAGAAATCGTACTTGAAGAAAGTGAGGTGGAAGAAGAAGGTATCCAAATTATAGTTTATTTAAAATTTTAAATGTTATTAGTATATTGTAATTAGGATGGCAATGGATCCTAGACCTGGCTCGGATCCGTAGATACAGATTCGTTTTTGCGGGTCTGGGTCCTAAAATTTTAGACCCGTCGGATCTGGTTCGGGTTTGGATCCGTTTGTAATTGACGCTCTGGATCTGAATTTCAAAAAAATGCCCAGACCCAAACCCATGGATCCTAAGGAATCGTTTTATTTTACGAAACTCTTTAAATTAATGGGCTGCATTAGTAGGAGTGTTGCAGAAGAGATTTAATTTGCTCGTCAAAAGTCATTTTTGAACATAAAAGACTCAAAATTCATAAAAGCCATAAACAAATTATATACAATTGATAAACACAATTGATAACATCAATTGTTCTATTTGTCTACATAGAAACAATGTGTTACTAATAAAAGTTGGAAAATGATATGTATAAGATGTAATCTTGCATTTTATCTATGTAATTTAATGTTTTTCTTTAAAAACATAAGAATTTAATTAAACTTTATTAATTCAGTATTTATTTTTTCTTGAAATGTTATAAAAATTATATAAAATATTAATTGTTTTTCAATTTCTAGATTAGATTGTCTTAAAAAGTCATAATTATTGATGATAAAGAAGAGTTATTAATTTTTATGTACAGCCCTAAATGCTGTAAATATCATTACCCATAAAAGTTCAATATATTTTGACAATAGAAGACTCAAATTTGATCATTGCCTCTCACAAAAATGCAACCTTATGTATATGTATTACCTCATCATCATTCTCACTTAAATTTTGATGATAGATTGTGTATATTATTATCATTAGTCAACAAGTATAGCTATATTGCAATCTCTATACGATCTAAAATTCCCCAAAATGCCAAAAAATAAGTTGGACCCGAAACCGATATTGGATCCGCCTGATCTACTTGTAGGTGTAATGGGCTTGAGTTGGTCTGGCATAAAGCGAAGGCTGTAAAGAGGGTCTTAAAGTCCCTTCATCTGGTTCATTTTAAGAATCTTCAGGAGACGATCAGTTTTTGGAGGTCTGAGTTGGATCAAGTTCAAGTTGCTCTTCAGCATTCTCCCTTTACTATGGCTCTTCATCGACGGGAGATTCATGCTAGTGACATGTTAAGGAAGTGGCTTCGTATTGAGGAGGGTGGTTTGCGTCAGAAGGCTCGGATTGTATGGCTTCATGTGGGGGACTTTAACTCTCATTATTTTCATATTGTTGTGGAAAAGAGATGTAAGAAAAATAGAATTGATGCTTTAGTTGATGATTGTGGGGATATTGTAACTGCAACTGATGCCATTAGAAGTTCAATTACCCATTTTTATCAAAACCTCTTAGGGAAGGCTTTTGATTCTCTTAAGGGTATTGATCTTCAGGCTATGCGTGTTGGCCCCCAGCTTACTATATCTCAGGCTCAGGATCTTATTAAGCCTATTAGCAGGGCGGATGTTGATGATGCTCTTAAGGATATTGATGAGTCTAAAAGCCCTGGTCCTAATGGCTTTAGCTCGCAATTCTTTAACGTAGCTTGGGATATTATCAAGGAGGATGTCTATTCGGATATTTTTTAGTTCTTTAATGATGTTGCTATGTATACTCTTATTAATGCCTCAAAGCCGAAAGACTTTCGGCCAATTTCTTGTTGCTCTGTGCTTTACAAATTTATTGCGAAGATTCTTACGGCTAGACTTCAGAAAGTTGTTGCTCATCTTGTTAATCCGGCTCAGTCAGGCTTTATTCCTGGTGGGCAAATCTCTGACAACATCTTGCTTGCTACTGATCTTATTCGTGGCTATAATTGGGATAATACTAGTCCCCGTTGTATGCTTAAAATTGATATGGCGAAGGCATATGATTCTGTTGAATGGTCCTTCCTTAGAAGTGTTATGCAGGAGATGAGTTTTCCTACTCAATTTATTGATTGGGTTATGTGTTGTGTGTCTTCTGTGTCGTATTCTATTTTGATCAATGGTTTGCCTGGTATTCCTTTCAGAGCGCAGAAGGGGCTCCGCCAAGGGGACCCCATGTCTCCTTTCCTTTTCGCTTTTGCTATGGAGTATTTTAGTAGATGTTTAAGGAGTAAGAAGGGTGATATTATTAAGTTCCATCCTAAGTGTAAGTGCTCGGAGGTCATGGAACTTTTATTTGCTAATGATCTTTTGGTTTTTCTTAAAGCTGATCTTCCTTCTATGCATGCTTTGAATCTCGTTTTGGATGATTTGACTTTGGTCTCTGGTCTTTTTATTAATAAAGCCAAGAGCGCCCTTTATGTTGCGGGTATTAGTGATGCTATAAGTCTTAGGCTTGTCCAAGTTAGCCAAGTGTCCAAAGGGGTTCTTCCTATTCGATATTTTGGGGTTCCTTTATCTGATAAGAGCCTTGGTATTCAGGATTGCTTAGTATTAGTGGAAAAAATTACGAGTCACATTACTCATTGGGCTACTTGGAATCTCTCTTTGGCTGGTAGAATTCAGCTAGTTTGTAGTGTTATCCAGAGTATGCATTCCTATTGGCCTCAGATCTTTATTCTTCCTTCAAAAATTATTCAGATGGTTGAAGCTATGTGCAACAAGTTCATTTGGAGTGGTGGTCAAGACTCTAAAGCTAAGCCTCATGTAGCTTGGAGTTTTTCTTGTCTTACCAAGTCTTGTGGTGTTCTTAATTTGAGTCAGTTAGACCTTTGGAATAAGGCTGCTATGCTAAAGAGTCTCTGGTCCTTTGCTCACAAGAAGGATTGGCTCTGGATTCGGTGGATTAATGATTACTATCTCAAACATTTTAATGTTTTTAACTATGTTGTTCCTAATACAGCATCTTGGATGCTTGCGAAAATTTTTGATAGCAGACATTTGGTTGAGAATCTTCATGACTTGAATGCTTGTGCCCCTCATGGTCGATTTAGTATGAAGATTGCTTACAAGAAGTTATTAGGAAAATATCATAAGGTTCCTTGGAAAGCTATTTGGTGCAATAACAAGGCGTTCTAAGGAGTGTGGTGTGCATGTGGCAAGCGATTCTTAATCGACTTCCTACTATTGATAGATTGCGAAAGTAGGAGATGTCTTGGGATCCTATGTGTAGGCTTTGTAATGATACTCCTGAGACTAGAGATCATTTGTTTGGAGATTTTGCGTATATTCGGAAGGTGAAAGTCTTTGTTTGTAGAGATTTTTCTTGGTCATCCTCTTTGACCAAGATGTTCGTCTTATGAATCAGTTGAGTAAGAAGAAACGCAATACCAATGCTCTTGTTATTACTATGTCCTGGGCAGAGATCATCTACTATATATGGTTCCAATGGAATGTCTAAATCTTTGGAGAGAAAGAGTATGGATGAGCAACAACTTGGACGGATGGTGATTTTCAATGTTGCAGCTCGGCTTTCTGATAAACAAAAACAGTTTCTCCTTGTGTAATTGTTGTCTGGTGCTTCTTTTGTTGTTTTGTTTGGTTTTTTGTATGACTCTCCCTTTTGTGGGTTTTGTTACTCCTCTCTCAACGTCTGGGGAGTGTGCTTTATGGTAATAAGATCTTTAATTGCCAAAAAAAATAGTAATCAATATATAAAATAAATTTGAAACCATAACAACAATAAATTTCAAGAACACAAAGTGAAAAACCCTAAAATTCTGAACTTCAATACGAGAAAACTATAAACATTGAAAAGCCCTAAAAAATGAAAAATGTAATAGCTTGAATTAAAGTGAATTGGATATTCCCATGTAAATATGAATTTCAAATTACACGTCGGACCTTTAAGTTAAATTGTTTCTAAGATCGATGATGTTATAGTGATAAAGAAATAAGTAATCAAAAGAAAATGATAAAAATAAATCAACGAAAGTCTTCAAGTTTACAACTTAGGAGCCTAAGGGCCTCATCAATTTCAGATTAAGTCCAAAATAGAGCGTACTTACTAAAACAAATAGTACAGTTTAAACAATAACTAGAAACAATATAAACTCAGATATGATAGTCAGCACATTAACAGGTTCTAACGTTTGAATCCTCACACACCAGCCCCACCTGTAAATCAACCTAACAGTTGTCAAATGACAAAATCATAACAACCACCAAAGAACACAAACCAATACATGTTAGAGATTTCATACAATGTCTTTGAAAGTTGATAGGAGGTCAAATACTCTCTAGAAGGGGGGTGAATAGAGAGTATGGGTGTTTAAAATTTTTGTCTGGAAGCTTATCTCAAGAGATTGGGGAGTCTTTTAAAAATGTTCTCTGGGACAGTTTTGAGTCAATTCGTAAAACAATAACGTATGTTCGAAAAATAAACTTTAAAGAATAACACATGATATGTTAACAAGGTTCGGTTCTAAACAACCTACTTCCCGACTATGGGTTCTCTTTCAACCCGTAGAATTTCAACGCCTTTTATACAAACAAGAAGATCTCACTATCTCCTCATACCACGTTCTTCCCCTTGAAGAACCGTCTTACAAGTCCCTTTAATAAAAGCAAATCCCAATCTCTCAATAGAGATTACAAGTTGAACACTTTGAAAAGTATTCTATGTTAGGCGTATTAAACTATGAAAATAATCTAACTCTTTTTAACATTTAAGCCTATTAGAAATTGTAAGAGCTAGATGAATTAAGAATTACAACTCGTTTTAATACTTATAGAATTTCTAGATCTTAAGTCAAGAGAGAATATTGTAGGATGAGGTGCATCCTTAATTCTTAAATGAAGCCTTGTATATACAGATGTTACGCCTCAACATCTCCTTGAAGAGCAAGAAAGCTTCATCCGTTAATTTTGTTGATCTGGATATTCTATAACAGTCTTCAAGACCTTTAGCTTTATGTCAAACTGACGTGTACTGACAGCTTGTATAATTTCGTCGTTGTGTGCTGTAATTTGTCTATGATAACCAATACTATGCTGCCACATTAGTACTCATACAAGATAATGAAAACTAAGAAAAATCAGATTAATCAACGTATAAATACTTATTCAAATTAATTCATATTTTTAGCATTAATTCAAATAGTCATTTCCTATTTTTAGTATCAATTTAAAATATCATCTTATTTATAGGAAACTATTTAATTAGCTTAACAACATAATTAAATTCAAATATTAACGTGTACTATATACAACCAAACGTGTATTAGCTTGTACTATAGATATTTAATCATCCAACTATTTTAAGCACATATTTTTTTATATTCAAATTCAAATATTCAAACGTTAATAACAAACCGTGAAATAATATATTCAAAACTTAGTTTCAAATAATATCAAAGTAAATTTTAATGAACCTTGACCTATTAAAATATTTCAAAGTTAATTTTAATGAACCTTGACCTATTAAAATATTTCAAATATATTTACGAAACTAAACTTATTATAAACATAATTATCTTCAAGACATTGAAACTAATTTCAAGACTTATAAATTTAACCTTAAGATAAGCTTAAGTTATTTAAGCATATTCCAACAATTCGGACTTAAACGTAAATCAATTACCAAAAATTTATATCCAACATGATTTTAGACTAACTTAAACAACTAAATGTAATTACTTAATTTATTTATTTAATCAAATGTGTTTTGAATTATGATCATTTAAGAGAGTTGAGTCTTCAATCTTCCCCTTGATGAAAGTCAAAACCATATTTTCCTAAATCATATTACTAAGTTAACATGAATTGAAAAACATGATAAGAATAACAAAATATCATGGAGCAGAATGTTTTTCAAGACTTTGAAAACAGTTTCAAATCAGAACAGTATATAAAAATCAGAATAGTATAAACCAATAAATTTTCATGCATCTTATTATTACAAACGAATAAGGTTTCATGCACTAGTGGAAAAAAACGTATTTGCTGCGTATCATTTGCTGCGGTTTTGTATATTCGCAGCAATAAATAGGAAAAAGAATTAGAAAAAAAATAATTAATTGCTGCGGTTTAGTGGGATGACCGCAGCAAATACTCCATTGCAACATTAATTGCTACGGTTTTGCTTGTGACCGCAGCAAATAACTGTTAACTGCTTCATTATGTTGTTGTTATTTGCTGCGGTTGTTTGATGCCCGGAGCAATTAAGTGCCATTATAATGAAATTGCTGATGTTCTCCCTCGAAGCCCGTAGCAAATATTGTTTCTTAAAAATTAAAAGAACGACGTTCCAGTAGCTACTGTTGTATCAAAATGAAAATTAAAACCCGCCTTTCAAACGTTCCAGCCATTATTCACACTTACTGTTGTATCAAAAGCCCTCCTAAAACCCACCATTATCGCACATTGCTATTGTTGATTCTTCATCGTTGTACTGTCTGTTGTCTTCAATGTTGTTTGTCTTCTTCATCATTGTACTGTTGCTTCCTTCAGTTTCGCATAACCAAGAAACATTTCAACCTAATTAAATCGACCATTTTCGTTCTTTTTCTTCTTCTTTAACATTTGAAACCCACCATTGTTGCTTTATTCAAAAACCCATGAAACCAGGGCTTAGTCTTGTTCTTCTTCAAGGTATTATTTTTTCAAGCATAATTTAAGTTCTTCAACCTTCATTATGTTTTAGGGATTTAGTTTTTTTATACTAATTTTTTTTCATTGTATAGGTTATACACAACCCACCAAAACCCACGAAATTCAAGGTATCTTTTTCATTTTGATTTTGTAAATTAGGTTTAAAATTGTCATACTTTATGAATGTGTATATTGTTGTTTTTAAGTTTTAAATTTATCAAATATATCATGTTTTGTTATATTTTTAAGTAATTTCTTCATTTTATTTATCAATGTGTGTGGTTTTTAAGTTTTAAATTTATCATAATTTATTTCTAATTTGTAAATTAGGTTTAATTAGGGTCGTTTATGGTTAAATGAATGAGTTGTTGATATGAATGTTAATTAGTTGTCCAAGTTTATGAATGTGATTTTATTTTTATTGTTTTTATATGTTGTTAATATATATAAATATTAATTATGGTTAGTACAATAAACATCATTTGGAAAGTTTAAAATAAACACTGTATTATTATTTGGGTTAATTAGGTTTAAATGAATGATTATTACTTAATTTTGTGCTTCATTAGGGTTCGTTAAGTATATATGTTTAAAAGTTGTTTATTAATTTTTTTTTGAATCAATTAATCACACTAATTAGGATGACAAAAGATCGTTCTTGGATGTATGGAAGCATTCAATCGTCGGAATTTATTGATGGCGTATTAGAACATTGTAGTATTGCGGTTGAACATCAAGTTAGGACGGGGGGAGTTGGTTTTTATTGTCCATGTGTCAGTTGTGGCAATGTATCAAAGGTAGATAGTGTTGATATCCTTAGGGAGCACATACTTCGACGTGGGTTTAGGCCTCAACATCATGTTTGGAATTGGCATGTTGAGCAGGGAGTTTACAAAAAGAAAAGTGTTGTTGAGGACGTCAATAATGTGGCCGATGTCAATGAGGATGTAGTAGATCATGTTGATGGGTATGAGATAGATGAAGAGAATGTCGATGAGGATGTGGATCGTGTTGATGAGATGATGGAGGGGGTCGAGGATGAGTTAGGAAAACGTCCTCGTGTTTTTGACTTGTTGACAGAGGCTTCTCAAAAGCCTTTGTACCCTGGACGTACAAAGTTCACAAAACTAACAACAGTATTGACAATTTTCAACATTAAGTCAAAGTTCAATTGGAGTGACACTAGTTTCACAATGTTATTAGAAGCGTTAGGTGAGATGGTTCCTGAGGGAAATGAACTTCCAAAGTCGACATATTATGCCAAAAAGCTCATGTGTCCTTTCGGCTTAGAGTACCAAAAGATTCATGCGTGTCCGAATGATTGTGTGTTGTATCAGAATGAAAACGAGAACTTAGAAGAGTGTCTTTGGTGTGGGTTATCGGGCTACAAGCCTAAAGGGGCTCGGGATGCTAAAGGGCCCCCGGCTAAGGTGTTGTGGTATCTTCCAATAATACCTAGATCCAAGCGCTTGTTTTCTATAAAGAAAGATGCGTTAAATTTGAGGTGGCATGTAGATAGGGTGAAGAAAGGTCACTTGCTCACATATCCATCTGATTCTCCGAAGTGGAAGAGTATTGATAGGTTGCATAAGACTTTTGGGGATGAGGGTCGTAATTTAAGGCTCGGACTGTGTACGGATGGAATAAACGCATTCGACAATCTTAGTTCTCAACATAGTACTTGGCCGGTACTTTTAGTGATCTATAATTTGCCACCTTGGTTGTGTATGAAGCGTAAGTACATTATGCTTTCGCTTCTTATCTCGGGTCCTAAACAACCTGGAAATGACATAGACGTATATCCTGCACCTCTAGTTGAGGATTTGAGAAAGATGTGGGATGAAGGCGTTTCAGTGTTTGATGCATATGCTAATGAGGAGTTCACCTTGCGTGCAATGCTTTTATGCACCGTTAATGATTTTTAGGCATCTGGAAACCTATCGGGGTATAAGAACAAAGGGAAGAAAGCATGCCCAATATGTATCGATGACATGGAATACACGTGGATTCCTAAGTGCAAACACGTATTCATGCACCATCGAAAGTTCCTCCCACGAGACCACCAATATCGTAAGAAGAAGAAGTTGTTCAACGGGGAGGTTGAGGACCGTGTAGCTCGTCGACCATTGACCGGTTTTGAGGTTTATGAACAGGTTAAGGGAGTTGAGACTGTATTTGGTAAAACGGGGCAAGTGTAAGGGGGTGAACACCGATTATGGAAAAAAGAATCAATCTTTTGGAAGCTTCCATATTGGAGAGATCTAGATGTTAGGCATTGTCTTGACGTTATGCATATAGAGAAAAATGTAAGGGATGCCATACTCGGGACTCTCATGAACATTTCGGGTAAGACAAAGGATGTTAGGGCCGTGCGAGATTGGTTTGAATGTAAGGGTCTTCGTCCGGAGTTGTGGGCACATGTTAAGGTGAGTAAGAAAATAAATAAAGCTGACGAAGTTTGTGACAGTATGAAGAAGATGAGTAATGACAAAGTTTATTTTCCTCCAGCTTGCTACACATTGTCCAAAGCAGAGAAGCGGACATTTTGTGAGTGTTTGTATGGCATTAAGGTTCCGTCTGGCTACTCATCCAACATGAAGAGATTTGTGAGCCTAAATGGTGAGCTGAAGTTGGGAAGCATGAAATCTCACGATTGCCAT
>NC_080053.1:15341282-15357698 GCF_026212465.1 Amaranthus tricolor
GTCACAAGCCAACCGCAGCAAATAAGGCTTTCTTTTTTAATTTTTGCTGAATTTGAACGGTTACTTTACGTTATTTGCTGTGGGCCCTAGCCAACCGCAGCAATTAAGGCTTTTTTTTTTTAATTTTGATGAAATTTAACGGTTATTTAAGGTTATTTGCTGCGGGCCCTAGCCAACCGCAGCAATAAATGCTTTTTTTTTTTTAATTTTGCTATTTATTAACGGTAGAATGGGGTATTTGCTGCGGTCAATCAACAAAAACCGCAGCAATTAGTATTTTTTTTTTCAAATCTTTTTCCCATTTAATGCTGCGAATATACTAAAACCGCAGCAAATGTTGAGCAGCAAATACGTTTTTTTCCACTAGTGTCTACTCGACGTGATTGTAAATTTATGCAAGTTTGAGATGTATTTTCCACCTTTTTTCTTTGACATAATGGTTCATCTTATTGTCCATCTCATTCGTGAGATCAAGCTTTTGGGTCCAGTTTTTTTAGGTGGTGCTACCCTTTTGAAAGACACATGGGTGTTTTACAAAACAAGGTGAGGAATCAAGCACAACCCGAGGGGAGTATGATTCAAGGCACTGTGAGCAATGAGATTAGTAACTTTATAGCCGAGTATTTGGCCATGGCAAAGCCTATTGGACTTCTTACCTCTAGACATGAAGGAAGGCTTGAGGGAAAAGGAACAATTGGCTCCAAATCGGTCACACCTCCTCGAGACAGCCTTCTGCAAGCACACTTGTATGTGTTGCATCATATTCCGGAAGTTCATCCTTTTTTGAGTGAGCATTTTGATATATTGCGCGCAAAACATCCTTCTAAAGGGGATAGGGCATTGATGCAGTTGCATAACAAGACGTTTATTAATTGGTTTCATAATCGAGTTATATGCGAAGAACTCAAGGGTGTATCCGAAATTGTTAAGTGGTTAGCTTTTGGTCCGCGTGATGATGTCAACAAATATGAGGGTTACGATGTCAATGGCTTAACATTTTGGACTGAGGGTCAAGACAAGAAGTCATCTTATCTACAGAATAGTCGGGTTTCTATTTTGGCATCATGTACATTTTACGGGAGTGCGAAAGATCAATCGCTGGTTGATGCTAAATTGTTATACTACGGGCGGATACATGAAATATGGGAGCTTGACTACTCTACATTCAATATTGGTCTTTTCAAATGTAAGTGGGTAGATAATAATCGACGATGCATAAAAAATGACGACCCTTGTGGATTCACTCTTGTAGACTTAGCTCGTTTGCGTGATAGTGAGGAGCCATTTATACTAGCCACACAAGCCAAGCAAGTATTCTACATTGTAGACCCGTCTGATAAAAAATAATCTATTGTTGTACCGGAAAAAAGAAGCATCCTTGGTATAGGTGATGTTGAGGATGAGGAAGAATATGAAGCTTTTGAAGACTCCCCTCCCTTTATCAATCCAAAATCATTGGATCAAGATGATGTAGATGATGTAGATGTTGGTTACATGCGTGTAGATCACATGGAAGGAATACATTTGAATTAAGTGATTCACAAGGTATGAATTTAAAGCTTTTTAAAGTTTTTTTGGCACTTGGTTTGTTTTGCATGAAACTTTGCACAGAACACTATTTGTTATATATTATTGTGTTGAACGTATTAGAATTGTAAATCATAGTCATATTCTTAATATATTTCTATTCATACTCTTTCAGGTACCAATATACAATGCATCTATTTAGAGACGAAATTGTCCTCGAGATTGAGACCTCGGATAATGAGCATCGTAGTTACGACAGTGAAGAGGACCAAATTGTGAGGTACGAGCGTATGGCTGAAGAAGCTCCACCAATTGAAAATGATTTTGAGACTGAAGACGCCCCACCAATGGATGCTCCCACTACCAGTAAGAAAAGAAAAGGGCGAGGTCCTATGAAAAACCTCAAAGTCACAGAACCCATGCATTTAGAATACAATGCATTGGGTCAACCCTGCGGAAAATGGCGTAGGCAAGATGGAAAACAAGTGGGCCTATGTATTCGCAAGATTTCTATATTACACGCATGGAACGAGGTTCCAGATGGTCTGAAGAACTCTCTATGGAATGATACTGTGGTAAGCAACTTTACTATTTTTACTTATTTAGTTTCATTTTAAAATTAATTTAAATGACAGTAATAAATATAACTTTTTTTTGTAGAATCTTTTTCACATCGAGAGCGATGAGGACAAGAAGAATGTGTTTCTTTCAGCTGTTGCTGAAAGATTCAGAGATTTCAAATCCAAGTTAGAAACTGGCTGGATTACGAAAAGTCGTGCCCGTACGACCAAAAAGTTCAAAATGGGAAACGAAGGTGGAGAGTAAGCACCTTCGAAGATGCCCTACGAAATATGGGGTCACATATCGAAGAGGGATTGGGAGGCCTTTGTTGCCAAAAGAACAACTCCCATAGAAGTTTTAAGTATTTCATATTATATTATAGTTTTTGATTTGAATTTACTTTTTTTGCTTCAGTCATTAAACTAATACATGACATGGGATTTCTATTGATTAATTAGGAAAAGCGTGGTGAAACTTCTGATTCTGCAAGCAAAAGAAAGTTTTACCATCGCTTGGGCCAGAAAACCTACGATGAGGTCTAAAAAGATTGGGTGGATGCGGGTTTATACCCCAATCAAAGTTCATCCACGCCCTCATCTACGACTACCTCCGCATCCGTGAATACTCCTGCTGGAGATCGGGTGCGTGATTGGTATTGTGGGCTTCATTCCCGAGATGCAAGGGGTAAATTTACCATTAATAATCCGGGAACGAAGAAGGTTGCTGATGCTGTGGTGAGATTTGAAATTATTAAGTATATTCTTGATTTGTTTTGTATTCTTTGGCTTTGATTTACTTATACTAATTGCTATATATGTCACTTTTTATTTGAACAGATGGGCTGGAAGGAAAAAGAAGTTACGGGGGAGTTCACGCCAAGAGGCAATGTTGACGCATTGCATATGGTCTTAGGGAAAGACCACAGTGGGCGGGTAGTTGGAAAAGGAGGAGTCCGCGTGGGGCTACAGAAGGCATTCGGCAAAGAGTGTGTTGCTACGCAATCTCGAACGACGCTGCGGGATGAAGTAGCGACCCTCCGAGCAGAGATTACGAAGGACGTTCTCGCCAAACTGGCCGCCGTGTTGCAGAAGATGGGATCATCCGTTGTTGACTTGGCAAACCTGATTGTCGAGGATCATAAAGGGGAAAACCCCACACCGAAGACCATAAACTCCATTGCTCAAAATTCGGAGCCAACTCCGGAGCCGGTGCTTTAGGTACATAGTTTTTAAATATATAAGCACTTATTAATTTAAATTGCAACGCGTTTTAATATTTTATTATGATGCTTATTATACTAAACGACGCAATTTTCAAGAGGCGACTCCTTGTTCTCTTTTGCTCCCTCAGTTAGGTGTTGCTAGTGATGGCGACTTAACTGAGGTTGCATATGGTGTGGCCTAGCCAACCAAAGAGGGCCAAACAGTGCATTCGATGCCTGTTACAAGTGGCCACATCAGTGTGACCGTGGAAACTATTGTAAAGGGGTTTGAAGATTTCTCACTCCCGGTTCCAATGCCAGCATGGAGCCTTGAGAAACTATCAGACGCCCTAGGGAGTCTCATCACATTGCCATATGCTTGGGTCCGATTCACTAACATGGTAAGAATCATTTGTACCTTATTTATTTCTGTTTTTTTAATTGCATGCTTACACTAATTTAATTGTATAAATTGAAATAGCAAAAGAGTCCAAAGAGATCTTGGAGAGAGATCGGTTCCTCAGCAAAGATGTCGACTGGGTCAAAGTCGATGCCAAGCACTCCAATTTTGACTGATGCGGAGCTAAACGATCTCTATCAAGATTGCAAATGGCTGCACACTGGTGCATCTCGCCTGCGTGAGGAGGACCCAATCATTCTAAACCTGCAGAAGGACCAATTCTGCTTTTTAGAAAGCCCGTTTGTAATTATTGGTCCTAGTGACATTGGGCAATTTTTGAGAGGAGAGATGCTGAACGTAGCTCTTATCCATGTCTACATGAGGTGATGCTCATTATCTTAATAGTTATGCATTGTAGTTTAATTGTTTTAATAACCGAATTACTAATAAAATTTTCTTATTCGTGAGTTTAGTGCGGCTTACGAGGAGCTAAATTCTTGCGAACCTCCAATAAAAATTGGATGGTTTTGCCCTAAGTCGATTTCGGGTACTAAATGTTTAAATGATCCAGATGACGTCAAAGCATACATTGAGACTGCTTTGACTAATTCCATTGCATCTAAACACACGTTCATTATAGCTCCATGTACGGAAGAGTACGTTTTATTTTTGAAATTGAACTTATCTTTTGATTTTTAAAGTCACCTAATCTCTAATTTGTTGATTTTAAATTTGCGTTTGTACTTTGCATTGGATACTTTTGGTCATATGTCCTTTAACGAACACTGTGCACGTCTTCGACTCATTACAAAAACCTCAAAGCCCGCCTCGCAACACAAAATTCAAAGCGTTGTTGAATGCGTACGTAATATTATTTATTTTACCAATTTGATTTAACTAAGTGTTATATATATATATATATATATATATATATATATATATATATATATATATATATATATATATATATATATATATATATATATATATATATATATATATATATATATATATATATATATATATATATATATATATATATATATATATATATATATATATATATATATATATATATATATATATATATATATATATATATATATATATATATATATATATATATATATATGCTAGAAATAAAACTTGGTTTGATTTGCGCGAAACTTGGCACACAATATTTGGTATATATTATTGTGTTGAAGTGGTTAGAATTGAAAATCATTGTCATATGCTATAAATTACGTGTTAAGTTGCAATTTTAAGGGTTTTTAACCGTTTTTGGCACGTTTGCGCATAAAGTAGCTCAAACTTGGTTTGATTTGCGCGAAGCTTGGCACACAACATTATTTGGTATATATTATTGTGTTGAAGTGGTTAGAATCAAAATCATAGTCATATGCTAGAAATTACGTGTTAAGTTGCGATTCTATGCATTTTTAAGCGGTTTTGGCAGTTTTGCGCATAAAGTAGATCAAACTCTGTTTTTTTTGCACGAAACTTGGCACACAACACTATTTGGTATATATTATTGTGTTGAAGTGGTTAGAATTGAAAATTAATTTCGTATACTAGAAATTACGTGTTAAATTGCGATTTTAAGGGTTTTTAAGCGTTTTTGGCACTTTTGCGTATAATGTTAGAATTCTTATTAATCACAAAACTCAATCCATATACATGAGAGACAAACTCTATTTATAGGTTTCTATCTAGCTAACGGCTATAAACATCACGTGCTATACAATATGCCTCTTAAAACAAAAATTAAAAACC
Source organism: Amaranthus tricolor (assembly GCF_026212465.1). Lineage (NCBI taxonomy): Eukaryota > Viridiplantae > Streptophyta > Magnoliopsida > Caryophyllales > Amaranthaceae > Amaranthus > Amaranthus tricolor. Next base: position 15,346,745 of record NC_080053.1, read on the forward strand.
AAAACACTTAGCTTGGGCACTGATCAGCACTGATCAGTGACTGGCCCACCTTGCGCTCGTATCCTAGTGAGCTGTGTGCACCACATTCATGGTTCTTGGGCTTTGATGGCTTGGTCCATGTATGGAGTTCACATTTCCATGGTTTTTTGGCTCCAGGTATCCTTGGTTAAGGCTCAAACCACGCGGCAAGGTAGGTTGGTCAGCGGGTAAGCTGCTGTCCTTAACTGCCCTCTTTTGTTGTTTCTTGGTTTGGTATTGTTAATTAGCTCAAACTTGGTTTGACTTGCACGAAAATTCGCACACAAAATTATTTGGTATATATTATTTTGTTGAAGTGGTTAGAATTAAAAATCATTGTCGTATGCTAGAAATTACGTGTTAAGTTGCAATTTTATACGTTTATTAAGTGTTTTTGGCACTTTTACGCATAAAGTAGCTCAAACTTGGTTTGATTTGCGCGAAACTTGGCACACAACATTATTTGGTATATATTATTATGTTGAAGTGGATAGAATTGAAAATCATAGTCATATGTTACAAATTACGTGTTAAGTTGCGATTTTATGCGTTTTTAAGCGTTTTTGGCACATTTGTGTATAAGGTAGCTCAAACTTGGTTTTTTTTGCACGAAACTTGGAACACAACACTATTTGGTATATATTATTGTGTTGAAGTTGTTAGAATTTAAAATCATTGTCTAATACTAGAAATTACTTGTTAAGTTGCGATTTTAAGGGTTTTTAAGTGTTTTTGGCACTTTTGCGTATAAAGTTAGAATTATTATGAATCACAAAACTGAATCCATATACATGAGAGACAACCTCTATTTATAGGTTTCTAGCTAGCTAACGACTATAAACATCACGTGCTATACAATATGCCTCTTAAAACAAAAATTAAAAACCAAAACACTTAGCTTGGGCACTGATCAATACTGATCAATGACTTGCCCACCTTGCGCTCGATCCTAGTGAGCTTTGTGCACCACATTCATGGTTCTTGGGCTTTGCTCGCTTGGTACATGTATGGAGATCACGTTTCCATGGTTTTTTGGCTCCAGGTATCCTTGGTTAAGGCTTAAACCACGCGGCATGGTAGGCTGGTCAGCGGGTAGGCTGCTGTCCTTAACTGCCCTCTTTTTGGTTTGGTATTGTTAATTAGCTCAAACTTGGTTTGATTTGCACGAAACATGACACACAACATTATTTGGTATATGTTATTGTATTGAAGTGGTTAGAATTCAAAATCATAGTCATATGCTAGAAAGTACGTGTTATGTTGCGATTTTATGCGTTTTAAGCCTTTTTGGCACTTTTGCGCATAAAGTAGCTCAAACTTGGTTTGTTTTGCACGAAACTTGGCACACAACATTATTTGGTATATATTAGTGTGTTGAAATGGTTAGAATTGAAAATCCTTGTCGTATGCTAGAAATTACGTGTCAAGTTGCGATTTTATGCGTTTATTAAGCGTTTTTGGCACTTTTGCGCATAAAGTAGCTCAAACTTGGTTTAATTTGCGCGAAACTTGGCACACAACATTATTTGGTATACATTATTGTGTTGAAGTGGTTATAATTGAAAATCATTGTCGTATGCTAGAAATTACGTGTTAAGTTGCAATTTTAAAGGTTTTTAAGCGTTTTTGGCACTTTTGCGCATTAAGTAGCTCAAACTTGGTTAGTTTTGTACGAAACTTGGCACACAACACTATTTGGTATATATTATTGTGTTGAAGTGGTTAGAATGGAAAATCATAGTCATATGCCAGAAATTACGTGATAAGTTGCGATTTTAAGGATTTTTAAGCGTTTTTGGCACTTTTGCGCATAAAGTAGCTCAAACTTGGTTTGTTTTGCATGAAACTTGGCACACAACACTAATTAGTATATATTATTGTTTTGAAGTGGTTAGTATTGAAAAAATCATAGTCATATGCTAGAAATTACGTATTAAGTGGCGATTTTATGCGTTTTTAAGCGTTTTTGGCACTAACATATATTTTCTCTTAGTGCTTTCAACAACCTTCTAGTTCCATTGATTGCGGCTACTACATACTGAAGTACATGGACGATATTATAAAATCCGTGAAGGATTTTGGAGTCAAAAATATAGATGCCGTAAGTATTTGTTACATTCTTAAATTATTATTATTGGTAAAATCTAATGTTTATTAATCTTTTAATTTTATACTATATTATAGGTTTTATCCGACATTCCGAGGGAAACACGCCCTCTGAGAAGTGGAGAGATGTGCGAATTAAAAGACAAGATTGTCGTGTATCTTGCTAATTTTTGTCCTTGTTATATTGTAATTAGTATAGATTTATTAGGACTTTAATGTATATTATATATATATGTACGTACATAATATTATATTATATATACGATCGAGAGTTTATTATTACAAAGAGATTATTGGTGATTATTTGTGATTATCATTGAATTATTATTGGATTAATCATTTTTGTTACATTGTACATTATTATTGGATTATTATTAGAATAAAACGAAAAAAGAAAAAAAAATACCAAATATTTGCTGCGGTCAACACAAAACCGCAGCAAATAAGGAGGAATATTTGCTGCGCTTTTGGTGTTAACCGCAGCAAATACTCCTCCTTGTTTGCTACGGTTTTATGTTGACCGCAGCAAATAATGCCTTTTTTGCTGCGGTTTTCAACCGCAACATTTAAAATAGGCCATTTGCTGCTATCACTATTGCTTGGGGCCAAAACCGCAGCAAATAATGGCCAAAAAACCGCAGCAAATGAGGTTCTTTCCACTAGTGATGCATGGATAAACTATTGCTATCACTATTGAGTTGCGTGAGGGAACGGTTCTGACAAGAAGATGGTACAACAATTTACCACACAGATTCAAGGCATTGTGGGTCAGTTGTTTAGTAGAAGAGAAAGCAGAATAAGAATCAAGGATAAACATATCCTTGGAATTTTGTGAAGCCAAAATGTTTGGTGTAGTGTCATTAGCAACATTGGAGAGTTTTAACAGATCATTTACTAAGGTTTTAGAGATAATAATCTCTTGGCCTTTAACGAAACTTCTCAAGGCCGAATTGCCATCAATCATAGTGAAAGACAAGTTAGAATAAAAGATTTTCACAAGAATAGGGTAAGATGTAGGGCCAAGATTCAACAACATACCTGGAGTTGATTGAATAAAATTGAGATAATTTCAGAATCTTCAAATAAGAAGAAATTGTAGTCAAGAATATCAATATATGAAAGGGAATGATGTTTAAAAATATTAATCCAACGACCATACGCTGTATGATTTGAAAAATTATGTATCGCCATTCTTGTTTTGCTAGGAAGACATCGAAGATTAATGGTAGGAATCGCCATTCTGAATCTCCATTCTTGATTCAAATCTGACGGTTGCAAAATGAGGGAGAAAGAAAATTGTTTTAGAAAGATAATCAAATGCTGCGAAATGAGGCACTCTCATTAGGTTTAGGGTATTGCATTGACTGAAAGAGACACACGCGTAATCTTGGCCGTTGATGTTTCAATCTAACGACTCATATCGTCTTTAGATGAAGAATACACACGCAGTAAAAAGTTCTACTAAGAACCATCTTTATACGAGAACCATGATAATTAATCTCTCCGACAAAAAAATGTTACTTTTATACTAAAAAGGTGTTACTATTAGAAAAAAGTATGATTTTTTTAAAAGACAACGATACTTTTAGACAAAAATGTGTTATTTTAAGAAAAAAATTCTCAAAAAAACTCACGAAAATGTGTTACTTTTACATAAAAATTTGTTACTTTTAGGAAAAAAGGTGTTAATTTGTAGTATATTGGTTCTTTTGAAAAATATATATTTTTCTAAAGTAACCATTTTATTTGTTAAAAAGTACCACCTTCAAAAGTAACATTTTTTTGTCCAAATCTTCCATAATTTCTGTTAAAAAAGTAAAGCATTTTTATGAGGCAAATTATCACAGTTCTAAGTTTGGTTTTTCACTGAATTATATATATATATATATATATATATATATATATATATATATATATATATATATATATATATATATATATATATATATATATATATATATATATATATATATATATTTATATGTATATATATATATATATATATATATATTTATATGTATATATATATACATATATATATATATATATACATATATATATATATATATACATATATATATATATATATATATGTATATATATATATATATATATATATATATATATATATATATATATATGTATATATATATATATATATATATATATATATATATATATATATATATATATATATATATATATATATATATATATATATATGTATATATATATATATATATATATATATATATATATATATATATATATATATATATATATATATATATATATGTATATATATATATATGTATATATATATATATATATAATATATATATATATATATATATATATATATATATATATATATATATATATATATATATATGTATATATATATATATATGTATATATATATATATATATATATATATATATATATATATATATGTATATATATATATGTATATATATATATATATATATATATATGTATATATATATATATATATATATATATATATATATATATATATATATATATATATATATATATATATATATATATATATATATATATATATATATATATATATATATATGTATGTATATATATATATATATATATATATATATATATATATATATATATATATATATATGTATGTATATATATATATGTATGTATATATATATATATATATATATATATATATATATATATATATATATATATATATATATATATATATATATATATATATGTATGTATATATATATATATATATATATATATATATATATATATATATATATATATATATATATATATATATATATATATATATATATATATATATATATATATATATGTATGTATATATATATATGTATGTATATATATATATGTATGTATATATATATATATATATATATATATACATATATATATATGTATATATATATATATATATATATATATATATATATATATATATATATATATGTATGTATATATATATATATATATGTATATATATATATATATATATATATATATATATGTATATATATATATATGTATATATATATATATATATATGTATATATATATATATATATATATATATATATATATATATATATATATATATATATATATATATATATATATATATATATATATATATATATATATATATATATTTATATATATTTATATGTATATATATATATCCATATATATATATATATATACATATAAATATATATGTATACAATAACAGTCTAAAGCTGAAGACAAATACAAGGAAGTTCTAGTATAATCATGCCCTTCTTTAAATCCAAAGAAAGAAAGAAATTCTAAATTATGATCATCAATGGCATATCTTTCTATACAATAACAGTCTACGGATCGCTCTTCAAAGTGCAAAACCCACAACAAATTATCTTCTAAAAATTAATTCTAGTACCCACGAAACATGAATTTCAAAATCAAATAAAACTCAATAAATGAAAAATGAAGTATATGTCAAGGAATAGTGTTGAAGTAGGGTGCTACCAACCTTGGCAATAGCAAAGTGAAATGGAGAAAAGAAGAGGAGAAAATATGTTTCTTAAACAATAAAAGCAGTGACATATCCTGTAAGTGCATGCCAAACATGTGGCGTGAACAGAAAAGAAGACAAATAAATAATTAAATTGGCTCTGATCTTTCCATTTGCACATTATAATGGCTGAGGAGGATCACTATTCATTATGGTTCATCTTTGGAGAACAAAATGAAAAGTGAGCTAAACCAATCTGCCAACACTAGTGGAAAAAACTACATCCGCTGCGTAACATATGCTACAGTTTTAGAAAAAAGCAGCATAAAATTATTAAAAAAAAATTGAATATATGCTATGGTTTTCCGTTGCCCGCAGCTAATAAGTAAATTTTCACAGGTATATAATGCAGTTTTCCGTTGCCCGCAGCAAATAATTGAATTTTCAAAGGTATATGCTGCGATTATTCGTTGCCCGCAGCAAATAAGCATCATCATTAAAAAACCCCTCCTTTTAACGTCCATATACCCTTAAACCCACACGAAGAATTTTCGTAACACACTCGAAAAACGGCTGCTACTGTTTCATCTTCTTCATTCCTTCACGCTGCTACTGTTTCATCTTCATTCTTCATTCTTTTTGTTCATCTTCTCCTTGTTCATCTTCTTCTTGAAACCCATTGAAACCCACGACATTTTCTTGCTCACTGCTACTTCTTGTTCATAAACCTACGGCTGTCAACTGTTCATAAACTCGAAATTTAAGCCTTTGGTCTTGTTCATCTTCAAAACCCACGAAATTAAGGTATTTTTCTCTTTTTAATTTGTTAAACCTTTAAATTTTGCAAGGTATTCATGAAAACACTCGAAAATTAGGGCAACTCTTTTTATACTAATTTTATTTCTCTGTTTTTCATTGTAGATTACATAACCTAAAAAATCAAGGTAATTATATTTATTTTACTAATTTGCAAGTTCATATCTTTATCGTTTAACATGTAATTTAGTAATTCAGTGCTAAAGATATCATTTTATTTGTGAATTTTATATCATTCAAGTTTATGTTATTAGTTTGTTAAATATTTGTGTAATTTGTTAAATATGTGTTTTGTTATTATACTTATGTCTTCAACTATTAGAATTAGAATACATATATTTTTAGGGTTAAATGATTTAATTTTATTATTTATATTTTGAATATGATTTTATTTACAATTTAGTGCTTAATATTGAAGTATGAAGTATAGAATTAGAATATGAAGTATGTATATTTAGGATTAAATAGATTTGGTATGAATAAGTATATATATTTTTAAGGTTAAATATGTTTGGTATAAATAAATATATATGTTAAAAGTTGTTATTAATTTTGTTTTGAATTAATTAATCACACTTAGGATGACAAAAGATCGTTCTTGGATGTATGGAAGCATTGAATCGTCCGAATTTATTGATGGCGTATTAGCATTTTGTAGCATTGCGGTTGAACATCAAGTTAGGATGGGGGGAGTTGGTTTTTATTGCCCATGTGTCAATTGTGGCAATGTATCAAAGGTTGATAGTGTTCGTATCCTTAGGGAGCACATACTTCGACTTGGGTTTAGGCCTCAATATCATGTTTAGGTTTGGTATGGTGAGGAGGGAGTTTACAAAGAAAAAAGTGTTGTTAAGGATGTCAATAATGTGGCGATGTAAATCAGGATGTAGTAGATCGTGTTGATGGGTATGAGACAGATGAAGAGAATGTCGATGAGGATGTGGATCGTGTGGATGAGATGATGGAGGGAGTCGTGGATGAGTTAGGAAAACGTCCTCGTGTTTTTGATTTGTTGACAGAGGCTTCTTATAACACCCCGAGATTTTCTGACGTCATTAATTCATATTTTAATAACTTTTGGGGATTTAATAATTATGTTAAATTAATTTAGAAGTAGTTTTAATAAACTCCTTTCATATACGAATTTAAATATTAACATATATTTATATTAAAAATACAATTATGATTTCTAAATAAAGACGTTCATATCAAAATAATTATTTTATTAAAATGTGTGAGCACTCGAAGGTGAGTTTCCCTCTCTTCTATTTCTTCCTCTTCTCCCTGTGAAGACTCAACGGCTCACTCATGGCACCACTCACGGCACACAGCAACTGGCTGCTCCTCCCCTTCAACCGGAAGCACCACCGTCTCCCTCCATGAGCAGCAACCAGCCTTCCCCTCTCTCCTAGCGGCAGTAGCAGCTGCGTTTTGCCCCAACAACAGCAACAAGCTGCTGTGACGCCAACTGCAGCAGCTCACGCAGCCTTACTCTACCATTTTTGTGCTCCACAACACCACAACCACCACCTATACCCTCACCCTTTACTAGTCCCCCATTGTAAGCCATCTCTTCTATATTCTCTAATAAATTTTCTAGTTTTTAATTGGAGTTTTATTAAGTGTATTGAGTTTGATGTTGGTTGTGTTAATTTGATTGAATCTTTTTGTTGGTAAGAATTTGATTGATGAATTAAACATGTTTATGACTTAGGGTTTGAAGAGTGATTTGAAATTATGGGTGAGTGTTGGTTTTGTAATAGTTTCTTTGAATCTTAGTATGGGTACTAATTAAATATGTTATCTTTAAACACGAAATGACTAGGGTTTGGATTTAGAAATGAAATCACAAATGATGTGTGTTTTATGCTATATTTTGGGTGGTGTGATGATTGATTAAATAACCTTAAAAGTTGTTTTGAAACTTAGTCGATTGATTGTTGTTGTGATAATTAGTAATGGTGATGATTGTAGCTGATTATGGAAGTGATTTTGGTTGTTAAATTGGGAATAATAGTTGCTAATTGTTGTGGTTTGATTGTTGATGGTTGCTAAATGTCAACTTATCGTCGATGGTTGCTAAATGTCAGCTTTGGAGAATGTAACAAATTATATCGCGATTCGATAACTCTAAGATTTTCCATATCGTTGTATAAGTGTTATATTAAAATTTTAAGGCTTAGTCGTGATTAGTTATTTTTGGGTAATGCGAACCGATATACTTAAAATTAGTTGATGAAAAGGAACGATTCACATATGCTTTTACTTTTAAACTGGTGAAAAGACTTATATTGTGTTGAGTTAATGATTTTGACTTGTATTGAATAAATTGTGTACGTGCTAGAGTAATCAAAAAACTCATGTTGAATAGGTGATAGTGGTTACTTTGGTATTTAGTTGGTATGACAAAGTAGTTAAGGGGATTCATTAGTTTTATTTCTAACTTATATAGGTTTCCAGTTCATAAGAGAAACATAGAACCTTAGTTGGGTGAATTTTGTAACTTTGGTCATGCAGTGACGCTTACAGGTACGTACACACAGTAACTAACCCTTATATGCAATTTCCCTTAAGACATTATTGTTTATTGTGATAATATGTAGTGTATCGAAACTATGAGGTGCTAGTGAGAAAACATTATATATGAAGGGCCATCGATTATGAAATCCCTGAGCTTAGAATAGTTTAGAGAATGAGAGTGTTAGTAGAAGGCGGGGACCACCCCCTTATTTATTTAAGAATTAGATTATGCCTTAATTGGAGTTAGAATGACTCCTTTATAGGTGAATTTCATATTTTGTTGAGTGACTCAGTGGGTTTTGGCGTGCTGCTATCCCAGGGCACTCATTAATTGTAACACCCCGATATTTTCCCGATATTTTTTTCCCCGATATATTTAATAATTTACAAGTAATATTATATATATATATATATATATATATATATATATATATATATATATATATATATATATATATATATATATATATATATATATATATATATATATATATATATATATATATATATATATGTATATATATGTATATATATATATATATATATATATGTATATATATATATATATATATATGTATATATATATATATATATATATATATATATATATATATATTTATATATGTGTATATATATATATATATATATATATATATATATATATATATATATATATATATATATATATATATATATATATATATATATATATATATATATATCTATATATATATATATATATATATATATATATATATATATATATATATATATATATATATATATATATATATATATATATATATATGTATGTATGTATATATATATATATATATATATATATATATATATATATGTATATATATATATATATATATGTATATATATATATATATATATATATATATATATATATATATATATATATATATATATATATATATATATATATAATTTCTTATTGGGCTTGGTCATGAGATTTGCAATCCTTTTTGGCAATTAGAATTATTTGGGCCCAAACTTTTCCTTAACCCATCTTTTATTTTCAAAAAAAAAAGAAAATAGGAGGGACTCTTGATGGAGCTTGTAACTCCCTTAGGGTAATGAAGGATCAAGGCATTAATCCCATATAATTAACCCTTCTTAATTCCTTAATCATTTTCATTTTGACATCGTTTCATTTCTAAAGTTTCCATGGACAAAAAAAAACATATCCTTTCAAAATTCCTCCTAATCCACATTCCTAACTCCATTACACTTCATCATTTGGTGTTTTCCTTTACAATTGTAAGTGTAATTCTTAATCTTTGTTGACTCTTAAGTTTTAATTTAAAAATCTATGATTATTATATGTTTTATCTTATAATTCATGTTTAATTTAAGAATTTAAAATTTCATGTATGATTTTGGGATGTATTTTTCTATCTAAATTGATGAAGAATGTTTCTTTTTAGAGTTTTTAGATATGCATATATGTGAAGAATAGAATTGGTTTGTGTGATGGGTGATTTTGAAATTTATATATAAATATGAATGTTCATGTAAAAAAAAATGTGTGTGGTTAAAGAAATTATTGTTGAACAATGAATTTAATCTCAAAGATGGTTCATAAGAATTATATAAATTTGGTCATTGATATATAATAGGCAATGTACCATTTGGAATTCATTTGTTGATGAAATTTTGGTGAATCCCGTAGGGTTAGAAAAATGGTAAAAAAATCTGTTTTTGGGACACTTTTTGGCTTGAAAATTGGTTAAAAATACTTAGAGTACATTATGAATTATGAAAATTGGTACCCGAGGGTTTTGACGCCTTCCAGACGCAACAGTGAAGTCGGAATTTCATTTTGACAGTGTTAACATACTGTTCTGGACAGAATACTAAATCTGAATTTTATTGGATGTTATGTTGTGATGAAGTATGTTGTGTGATCATGAATA